>NC_071616.1:33481912-33784942 GCF_014839835.1 Dryobates pubescens
ATCTTTATACTGGAATTACTGGCAACCTCAGAACTATTAACAACTATTAATGAATTATCCACTTTCTGTAAGGTAAATATGTACTTTCATGGCTGACCAAGCTATGTTCAAACCTGAGGATGAAGTTTTTTCACACATTGCAATGGGCAGTGTGACTTGTCTCCAGAGCAGGGCTAATGAGTGGGTGCAAATGCCATGTCTCAGCTGGTGGAGCAGGGCAGTGGGGAGACATCATTCTTCCCAGAACAAATACAGACTGGGTGAAAAGTGGATTGAGAGCACTCCTTCAGTGAAGGACGAGGGGGTGCTGGTTGATGAGGCATTTTACATGAGCTGGTAATACATACTGGCAGCCCAAAAAGCCAACCATATCTTGGGCTGCATCAAAAAATGTGTGGCTCTCAGGTCAAGCAAGGTGATTCTGTCCCTCTACTCCGCACTTTTGAGACTCCACCTGGAGTACTGTGTCTAGCTCTGGAGCTCCCAACACAAACAAGACATGGAACTGTTAGAGCAGACCCAGAGGAGTGCCATAAACATGATCAGAGTGCTAAAGCACCTCTCCTATGAGGACAGGTTGAGGGAGTTGGGTCTGTTCCGCCTGAAGAGAAGGCTCCAGGGAGACCTTATAACAGCCTTCCAGTACTTGAAGGGGGCCTACAGGAAAGCTGGAGAAAAATTTTAGAAGGGCATGTAGTGTTAGGACAAGGAGCAATGGTTTTAAACTAGAGCACAGGAGATTTAGATTGGACATTAGGAAGAAGTTTAGGAAGGATGTTGACTTGATGGAGCATGTCCAGAAAAGGGCAACAAGGTTGGTGAGGGGCTTGGAGCACAAGCCCTATGAGGAGAGATTGAGGGAGCTGGGGTTGCTTAGTCTGGAGAGGAGGAGACTCAGGGGTGACCTTATTGCTCTCTACAACTACCTGAAGGGGGGTTGTAGTGAGGCGGAGGTTGGTCTCTTCTCCCAGGCAACCAGTACCAGAACAAGAGGACACAGTCTCAGGCTGCATCAGGGGAGGTTTAGGCTGGAGGTTAGGAGGAAGTTTTACACAGAGAGAGTGATTGCCCACTGGAATGGGCTGCCTGAGGAGGTGGTGGGGTCACCGTCGCTGGGGGTGCTCAGGGCGAGGCTTGACAGGATGCTTGGTTGCATGGTTTAGTTGATTGGGTAGTGTTGGATGATAGGTTGGACATGATGATCTCAAAGGTCTCTTCCAACCTGGTTAATTCTATTCTACTCTATTCTATTCTGTTCTATTCTATTCTATTCTAAGTTCTTTACTATGAAGGTGGTGACTCACTGAAATGGGTTGCTAAGAGAGATTGTGGACACCTCGTCCCTGGATGTGTTTATGAACAATTGGATGAGGCTTTGAGCAACCTGATCAAGTGGAAGGTGGCCCTGCCCGTGGCAGAGGGATTGGAACTAGACTCAAGCCATTCTATGATTCTGTGATCAAAGGACACAGTGTGACCCTTCATGTTGATACTTAATTAGGTCTTAGGAAGTATTGCTAATACAAACCAGTCTCCTTTGCCATTTTGGGAACAGAAGTGTTATAAGAATGATGTCTGCTGAAGAATTGTATTATTAAATCCTGCATTCACTGCAGCAGAAAAATCATGAGGGTAGATTTGAATGAACAGCTTAAGAGTGAGAGTTGTTGCTGGACACTGAAATACCTCTTGATCAAAGCATAAAATGTGTACATGTATCTTTTATTTCAATGTTAAACTGAGAAAAGAGGGATTGGGGGAAAAAAGAAAGAAAAAATAGCTATGAAGGGAGAACTAACAAGTAATATTCTGTTTTTCATTCAAGGGCTATGGTGAGCAGATGTGACTTTGGAAGAGGATACCTGACATGGTAGAAGGAAAGGAAAATATATTGGAGACCCACATTGCCCCAGACATGTTACTGTTCATCTCAGATCTGCGCCTTTATGTGTTTCCCTAAGCTACACATGTTCATGTGGAAAGGATCCTTGGTGCTGTACTGCACCTTGCAGCTTCACCACCACTCAGACAGGAGACAGAATATCAGAATTTAAAAAATAATCTCTTGCCTGTGCAATTTCCTTCTCACTCAGAGAAATACTTTCTGCTTTTGTACATCAAAAACCAATGCAAACAAGATGGCCACCTCAAAGCAGGCACTTAACTGGTAGGGCAGATATTCATCTGCTGTACCTACAGGGAAAGGAGAGACCCTGACCTTAGAGTCTCCTGGTGTTTCTCTCTGCTAGCATTTCCTGACCTCTCGTTACAGATGAAATTAATTTTGTTTCTGAATTTCCTTCACAAGCCACCTACCTCTATACCCCTCCCCTTCATCGCCTTGCAAACCTGGTAAACACAAGCATCTCAGCCACAAAATACTTCAGCAGAGAGCATGACTCCATCAAAGCTTAATAGCTCTACTCCCAGCGAGAATAATAGAAGGGGAGCTTCTTGGGTTGTACTCATCCATTTTTATTAAACATTTCCTTCAAAGCTGTCAGGCCACTCATTTCCTCATCTAGTGAAAGCAAAGTTCTGATGTGGGGTAGTGCTTAAAGGCTCTTGGAAAAGAAGATCAGAGCCAACAACGTGACCATAATCACCAAAATTTCAATCTCACCAAAGCTATTAGAGGATATGCTTCTGGTTGCTATGAGTCACACAAAGATAACCACTCTGTAGACTTCAATACAACTTGAGAGAATTAGATTTTTCTAAGCTGAGGATTACATTTCTTTATCTCTCTTTCCTTTTGTTTTTCCTTCCCCCCCCCCTTCCCAATTTATATCATACCTAATTCAATTTTGCTTCCTTTGCATGGCAGGCAGAGGACACTAAGCATACTAGCAGCCTGGTACCCAAAGGGCTTTGGTATCATTTCAACAGGGTTCTGGTGTATAACACAGTATTTGATGAGGATGACTGCAAAGCTAGCAGCTAGAGATCAGAGTCAGTCTGAAGGGGAGGGATAGGGAGAACAGATTATCTCATATGTGCTTAAAAAACATGTAAAAGTATAACAGAAGTGACATTACATCTCTGGCTTCCAGGGTCTTATCTGCTAAACATGAATCATTTTTGTTCAACTCAGACTACTGCTACAGCAGTCAATTGATTAACAGGCTAAATTTGTGAGTTTAATTCCAACTGACTTACAGCAGAGTCAAAGTAGGTCCCACTTCAAAGTTCATAAAATTCATTATAAAAGTCACTTAATCTCATATTTTAATACATAGCTCCTGCTTAGAAAGTAGAGATGAGTAGCAGTTTGTGATCTGTGTACTGAAGCGACAGATTTGTTTAGCTGCAGGAAGAGTTGTATAAATTAGCCTTTCCCCAGTAACATCAGAAAATCAGAGATACTCCATGACTGATGGGAGTTGCATCCTCCTTTCCTCTCCAAATCCTCATCTGTATTTCAAATTGCATCTCAGAAGTGATCAACATATCTATGCAGCAATGCTTTAAAGAGAGTACTCAGTTATAAGACAAGACTCCAACTCTACTACAAAGGTCTGATAAGAGCATGACTGGATGTCACAGGCTTAACAGAAGATGCTGTTTCAGATGTTCAGAAAAAATATCCTATTTGGTAAGAATGTCAGACCAGGACCCATATCCAAATCCAAACTTTCCCCAGCATAAGCAGTGTGTGATCCAGAAATTTGTTCCTGCCCATTAGGAAACCACATAATTCAGAAAGTGTTAATTAGAAGTTCTTGTGCAGATGGAAACTCTGCTCCAAGCTCTGCTGCACAATAGTTGTGTGTGCCTTGCCAGTTGCTGCTTTCTTTATCTCTCAATTTGTTACCCTGCAAATTAGAGCAGTATTTTTTAAACTTTGGGACATCACACCAGAAAAGTCAAAGAATGTAAAGCAAGTCTCCAGATGACATGAAGCAAAATTACACTTTCAGTTGTTATCATTCTACCAAACTTGTGAATCAAAAAAAAAATAAATAAATGTACCTGGAAGCCTCATTAATATCCTGCAACCCACAGGATATCAAATGAAATTAGAAGGTGAAGACCCTTGCAATTGCAATGAATCAGAAGTGGAATGCATAAGGGTGGAAATGAAGGTCTAGAGCTAACTTGCTTAGGAGCACACAAAGTTAGCAAGGCAGCCACTCCTTGTTTCACATCCATTTGACTTAGGGTCTGAACTCTCTTATATCACAAGCCTCCTTGGACACTTCAAGGACTGTATAGAAGATCATTAATTCTTTGCAAAGTTGCTATGTTTCAATTCTTGGCCTGTTTCTCTAAATGTTCTTCTCAGTTACTTCCTCATTTTGTGCTGTTCATACACAATCTTGAAGATATATTGCGCTTTTCAGCCTCTTAGTTCCACAGTCTGAGGAAATTAGTCACCTTAAATTTCAAAAACAAAAACAACAACAAGAAAAAGTTGATCCTAAGTATCTTGCTATTCCTTTTTCTGAGAAGCTACAGAAGAACAGCTTTTAAGATGTTTCATCATTAGTTCTCTAACTTCCTGGTTGTGTTTTTCTCCTCTGATCTTCCTCCAGGATGTATGGCATAAGGCAGGCCAGCTTTTTGCAGCTGAGATGCCTACAAGCCCCAATCCTTCAGCTGAGTCCCAGTGAGGAGTCAAACCCTTAACCAGCTGGAACAAGCATACCACTCTGCCGTCTCCATGATACCACCCACAGATGGGCCCTGACTAGTATATGTTCCATAAAAGTGAATGGGTGAGCACCTGCACATACTTAAACAGAAAATGTAACCCACCCACTTACTAAATACAGTTCAGAGTAGATGTCACTGAGTGCTGTGGTTTTGTTCTTGTGGCTACCTCCACAGCAAAAATTGTGCTTCTGTATAGCAATCTCATTACTAATAATTCAGCCACGGTGGCATGGGGCTGATCTGTGCTTGAAATCTGCTCCATGGCCCAGCCACTTGGCATAGCCCAGGGTCAACTCAGGGCTTATTTTTTACAGACTCCAAAAATTTATCTTTTTGTAGCTGCAAGTTAGTTAAGTGTTAACCTCCCCACAAAGAGTCCAGTGAGAATGAATGACTCTGTACAGCATTCTGTACCTGAGGGCAGATTTGGTTTTGGTCACAGTTATTAGTTTTAAGATCTTGCAGATAATGAAAGCTTTCATTAAAGATACTGAACCACATTTTAGGTTTCCAGCTGTTTGTGGAGCAGGTGATGAAACAGGCTTGCTAAAAATATCTCATGAAAAATATGATGCAGCCAAAGATAGCCCTAGTTCCGTTCTGTGACTTTAAGAGAGTATAGATGGAGATGAGACATCTTGGCATACAAACTCAAGAGCTGTGCTATGATTTCCTTCTGTTAATAAAGACTTTTTGCAGCATGTGCTAAATAGATCAGCACTGAAAAACACAAGAAAAGCATTTTTTGCCCTGAATCTAATGGGCTGAAATCATTTACTTGCAGTAAATGTCAGGATTCTGTTTAATTTTTTCTGGTACATTTTCATAAATTTTACAGTCTTCCATAACAGAAACTTCCTCTGCTGAGCACTTGAGTGCAGCTACTTCTTTAAAGAACATATTAGCTGCTAAGCAGCACATTGCTGGCCAAAGCAGGATGTGAAGGAGACTGCTCCATCTCTTTGAGTAAAAAGAAGACTTTTTTTAGGTTTATGAGACAGAAGACTTGGTATAAGTCAAAAGACTCAATATACCAGCTTTATGCTCTTGAAATGTTTGAATTAGAGAAGCCTCTGATCTCTAGTAGGGATTCCAGTAATAGTTTGTCTCTATGGGTTCTGTATCGTTCCCACATGCAACATTACTGAGGCTACTAAAGTGGGCAGTAAGAATGTCTCAGGCGTTTTGGTTGTGCTCCAATTATGTCAAAAAGCTGAGAAAGAATATAAGATAACTAAGTTACTTGTATCTTTCATTTTTTAATGAGATTCTCTTATTCTCCACAGAAATATGCTGGATAGCTATATTATGTTTCAAGGTCTCTATTCTAATGCAACACCTTGATATATTCTATCAGCAATAAGGGTGCTAAGCAGCAAAATCACTGCTTCATTCCCAAAGACAAATGTCAAGTTCCCCTCCTCTTTGCAGGGTGCCATCTGCTTCAGCCCCCAGTGTGTTTCTGCTAACCCTCAAAACTCCTGTTTTGCGACACAAAATGCACAGCTGCCAAGCAGGAAGAAGTAGCAGTCAGGGAGCACTGGAAGCCTTCAGGGTCCCCCTCTCACCTCATCACCATTCATCCTGCCAGTCCCAATATTTGTATGGTCTCTTGTACAAACAATGACATAGTTAGGTAGCATAGCTGTTGCCATTTATTTCAAGAACTAAGTATTGTATACACACTTGTTCTCATTGCTTAGAACCAGTTACAGAATCCTAACTATTTAGTTACCATCCCTGAGCCAATGAAGACCAAACACTAGTGATTCTTAGAAAAGTTGAGGTCTTTCACTAGCACTTGAAAAACCAATTTTTTTGGGGGACAGCACTACAGAGGCATGGATAGGAAGCAGACAAAGCCACTGGAAAACCACAAACATTCAGTTCCAGTCTGGATTCCAGTCTAAAAAGACAATGTAAGAACATAGAGACCAACCTGCAAACCAGATCTGACACAGGAAAAGGCAGGGTGAAGCCCGGGACAAAATCATGGAGCTGAGTAGGAGTTGGAGCAACTGCTAAAGAACCAAGGACTATGATGGGAAAGGACAGAAGCATTCAGGGTAGTGCCCAGAGTAGTTTGCATACAGACTCCACTCCATGTAAGCTTAATACTTTAATGTATTGGGCTTGAGGAGTTCAACACTTTACCCTCTGCTTGACTGTAAATGCAGTTGTTGTCTCTTCATTCTTGCCCTCCAAATCAAGGAAACAAGAGTCAGACATTACAATGGGTCTCCTATAAACAAATGGGCTTTGCCATTATCTCTGTGATGCATTCTTATTTATCTGGATATTGTTGGAAGCATAAGCTTTCAATTAAAAAGATAAGGAAGGCACAGCAAGTGAGCTAAGGATATTTAGTCATAAGTAGGTAACATGCCGTCAAATTGGAAGCCATAGCCTGGGAAGTATCTCTTACATATAGACCCCATAATAAATCTGGCATGGAAGCTCAAGCACAGAAAGTTGAAACAGAAACAATTTTATCTCATAGCTCATCAACAGTAACTTCTTTGCTTTAATTTGCTTTAATCCTTCCTATCTGATCTCATCTCACCACTAGGGAAGGGCCACAAATCAAATCCTTCAAGGCAACATCAGACCATCTACCACCATTCCTGACAAACTGAAGATAAATGATGGATTGCTGGTCTCCATAGGACACCAGTACTGATGATGGAAAAAATGTAACTCCAGCAACCATTATTTTTACTTCACCCTTCCTACTTGTAAGAACAGGAGAGACAGAGAAGACTATGATGCAAACACAGAGGAAAACCCTGCTGTAGGCAGACTTTATCATAGAAAAGGCCATTTGTTAATCTGTAAATATTTTATACTCTGTCGTGGTTTAAAGGCAGCTGGCAACTAAGCACCTCACAGATGCGTGCTTGCTTTCTCACTCCTTCAGTGGGACAGGGTAAAGAACTGAAAGGGTAGAAGAAAGAAAACTGTGTGTTTGAGATAAAGACAGTTTGATAGGTGAAGCAAAATCTGTGACTACAAACAAATTAAAACAAGGAATTCATTCACCACCTCAAGCCATAACCAGAAAAGCAGGGCTCCATCATGTGCAATGGTTACTTGGGAAAACAAATACTGTCATTTTGACTGTCTCCCCTTTCCTCCTTTTACCCCCAGCTTTATATGTGGAGCATGACATCATCTGGTATGGAATATCCCTTTGGTTAGTTGGAGTCAGCTGTCCTGGCTTTGTCACCTCCCAGTTTCTTGTGTACCCTCCCCAGTTTACTCACTCTTGGAGTGGTGTGAGAAGCAGAAAAGGTTTTGATTTTGTGTGAGCACTGCTCAGTAATAATGAAAACACCCCTGTGTTATCAGCACTGTTCTCAGCACAAAACCACACTAGTTAATGTGTAGAAAATTGACTCTGCCCCAGCCAAAACCAGCACATACTCCTAGTACAACTAGCAGAAGTCCCTGGTTTATTTTATGATAAATGATTCTGTGAATTGCAGGCAGAAATACCTGCAGTCCTTGTAGATCCACGAGAAGAAAACAGATTCCAAGTACTTTCTAGGTGGTTTTTGCTTCCTTTGTAGTCACATTTTTCAAGACAAGACACCTCTACTTGTTAGGCATAAAATGGCTTTGCCCTGAGGTTACAGGGTCTCCAAAAACCTAGTAATGAGTCTGACAATACCTAAAGAAGGATATGCTCAGTGACAGGAAGGCACTGTGAAGTTCAGGCAAAGCCACACAGTATTTAATGCATAAGCTCCTTACAAATTATTGATTTAGATGGTGATTGAAAGAGAAAAGTAGAGGTGATTCGAGACCCCACCTAGAGTACTGGGTCCAGTTATGGAGCCCCTATTACAGGAAAGATCTGGATATGATGGAGCATGTCCAGAGAAGGGCCACAAGGATGATCAGAGGGCTGGAGCACCTCTCCTATGAGGACAGGCTGAGGGAGTTGGGGCTATTCAGCCTGCAAAAGAGAAGACCCCGAGGAGACCTTATTGTGGCCTTCCAATATCTTAAGGGGGCCTACAAGAAAGCTGGGGAGGGACTTTTTAAGGTCTCAGGTAATGAGAGGACTAGGGGGAATGGCACAAAAAAATAGAAATGGGTAGATTCAGATTGGATGTTAGAGAGAAGTTTTTCACCATGAGGGTGGTGAGATGCTGGAACAGGTTGGCCAGGGAGGTGTGGAGGTTTTTAAGGCAAGGCTGGATGTGGCTCTGAGCAACCTGAGGTAATGTGAGGTGTCCCTGCCCATGGCAGAGAGGTTGGAACTAGATGATCCTTGAGGTTGCTTCCAACCCTAACAACTCTATGATTCTAAGTACTTCTATTCAGGATAGCATGTCTATTTCCTTGAAAGAACAGTTCTTAGTCTAAAGATTAAAATAAAATATTCTCTACTTGCTTTTGTAAAGCTCTAATTATTTTAAATGGGAGTTAAACTCTGTACTATTCAAATATTACTGTGGTTTTTTTTCATTTTGTAGATATTTAACAATACAAATAGATCCACTTTCACCTCCCCTAGCCACTTTCACAAGCACTAGAACAAGTTTCTTGTGATATTGCAAATGCTGTAGGAAGACATTTACTTAATGCAGGACCAAGGTGTAGGTTTTTTCTAGCTTTATGGTTTTTCTCTTCCCAAGGCATTCACAAGCTTATGATGCACACACCAGCATGAAAAATAACAATGAATCACTAAGTCCAATGTAATGATTTATGACTGAGTGGGGATAACTGTGTAAAAAGCTCAGACAATTCTGCATACAGAGAAGACAAGCTATACTCAGATTTCAGAAAGAACTCTGTAACTGCTGTTATGAGACAAGTTATGAAGTGCACATTTCCAGCATCTACCTCTTTTGGGACAAAAAACCCCTTATTTCATTACCTTCTCCTATTAGGTAAGTTTATTGATGCTTGTACCATTACATATACCCACAGATCAAAATGCACTAGTTTTAAATTGCTCCCCCATTGCAGATGTGAGAAAATTAACTCATTCATGACAGGCTGAGTAGGAGTCGGGCTAAATGGAAGGAAGAGGTGCTTATCAAAATTCCTGCTGCAATGCAAAGAAATTTAAGCTGGCAATACAACTGACATCAAGGAAGCTGCAGAGCCCTGAGCTGGTGCAAAGTGTTCCTGGCAGCAGGGACAGCAGCTCTGGCAGTGCTCCTGCACCAGAGGCACCTGCAGATATCTGCTCTATCCCTGGTGTCTGCTCAGGTGCTCATTTGAATCGAGGCAGCCAGTCCTTGAAATTAAATGCAAAGTCAAGAGACTAACTTCTCAGTGCTTTTCTGCATAATGAAGATATGATTGGACTTGTTTATTGCTCCAGCAGTTAAGAAATACCTCTGGTATCACCCATTTCCCAGAATACTCAATCTAATTCCCCTCCCTAGCCAAAAAAAAAGAAAGAAAAAGAAAAAACCAAACCAAAACAAAAAAGTTCTCTACTGTTTCACCATTGTTCTGATCACAAACCTTTCCCACCATGAAAAGGAGTTACTATTTTTTTAACAGAGGCTGAAGGAAACTAGGTAAGTTTATCAAGAAGATTTTGCAAAGTGAGATGCAAACACTGGCTCTCAGATACAGTGTTGGGTGTGTACAAGCAGCTGTACCACTAACTGAGATGAGATGCAGGCTGATGGTCTAGTGGGTGGATCAAGCATGGGCTGACAAGGGAAAGAAGAGTGTCCCGCACCTGCGGAATGAACAACCCCATGCTCCAGTAGCAGCTGGGATCCATCCAAATAAGCTTTTCATATAATGTAAGCATAAGAAGCTTTTGGTTTTCTTTTTATTACATAACAGCTTCCCCCCATTCTGTACACAGTAGGAGAAGGAGGGCACAATTTCCTTTTGTTGTTCAGGAAGTGGAATCATTTCCTTTATGATGAGTTTTAAAATTTTGGACTCAAGATGCCAGCATACATTTGTTGAGCTTCTTGGCATTCTGATCCTGACTTGCACTAATGCATGCTTAGAGCTTGTGGAAAGTGTTCACCTATCCTTTAAATTTCATCCTGCTTCTCCTCTCCACCCTCAATTCTCACTAGCTCTCTAAAAACTAGCTGCTTGCCTTGATGATACATGGTGAACTCTTAATCTCACTTTTCCTTTGCAACAGACTTGCTAATTCTTCCTTGGCATTGCTTATAACCAGATGTTAACAAATACTGAGAGAATCCCATAGCCAATGATTTCAAAAAGGCACAGATGGAAAACATGGGAAAGGTGACTTTTACAGTGGTTTGCTAGCTCCCAGTTTTGACCCAGTATCCTCATTTCCTTCTCTCTTGTGCCTGGAGCAAGGAGCAAACTACTGCTTTACAGACAGGTTTTTGCTTAGATAGCTTTGGGTGAGGAAATATAAGGCAGAGGGATCAGCAAGACACCAGATTCCCAATCTTAAATTTTAGAACATATTACAGGTACACACACTCATTCCCATGTCCTCGTTATGGTTCAAATAATGGCCTACTCCATTTAGGAAATGGATCCTTAATGAAACCTCTCTCCACTCTTACCCACTCAAGTCCCTGATGCCAGTGCATAGGCCAGCACTCAAGGCCAGCACTCAATGTGGCCCCTCTCAGGAAAGCAAGTCAAGATCATAGAATTATGGAATTGTTTTGGTTGGAAAAGACCTCCAAGATTATCAAGTCCAACCATCAACCTAACACCATCATGGCCATTAAACCATGTCCCAAAGTTCCATGTCCATACATTTCTTGAACACCTCCAAGGAAAGGTAACTCCACCACCTCCCCGGGCAACCTATTCCAATGCCTGACCACTCTTTCTGTAAAGTTTTCCTAATATCCAATGTAAACCTCCCCTGGCACAACTTCAGGCTATTTCTTCTTGTTCTACCACCTGACACTAGGGAGAAGACACCTACCCCCACCTCTCTACAACCTCCTATCAGGTGGTTGTAGAGAGCAATGAGGTCTCTTCTCAGCCTCCTCTTCCCTAGACTAAACAACCCCAGTTCCCTCAGCTGCTCCTCACAAGACTTGTAAACCCTTCACCAACTTTGTTCCCCTTCTCTGGACACGTTCCAGCAACTTAATGTCCTTCTTGTAGGGAAGGGCCCAAAACTGTGCACAGCATTCAAGGTGCCACCAGACCAGTGCTAAGTACAGGGGCACAATCACTGCCCTACTGCTGCTGGCCACACTATTCCTGGTACTTTTGAGTTTCTAAATACTCCAAGACCAAATCAAATATGTTTATAGTAAAAGTGACACAACTTCTGCTATCTCAGTTCTGACCAGTCAAACTGCCATTCTTATCTCTTCCTACTAGTAATAAAGGCTTCTCCAGAAAAATTGTCAGCTAAGTTCAGCTTTTGGTATGCATGGCATAAAAAACATGGCATAGATACATCTGTTCTCACTGTCGTGTGGTTGTATGAGGTCTACAGGACTGACAGAGGGAACTCTGAGCTATTATTCTATTTTGTTATTATGAAAAAGAGACTATGTTCTAACATTTATAGGGAGCTGCTGTTAAGACCTTAACTCTGCTTTATGTCAGGATTTAGACTGAGGAAAATAAACATTAAGAGCTATGAAAAGTATGAGCAAAACATTATGTTCTTATGATGCAGTACCATGATTTTCAACATTAACAACATTTCAACAAAACCAGACACAAGGGTATAATTAATCTCTGCCTGTTGTATAAAAATGTATTAAAACTATGTATAAAGACTTTCAACAGAAGCCACAATTTAAGATGGGAAGTTATCTATTACAGCTTTGATATTTGGCAATACATATTTGGTATGCTGTATGTTTTCATGAAGGATTGTTTTATGTGGTTATCAATTAATAGAGATGATCAATTGCTCCCAAATACAGTAGAGCAATTACTTGATGTTATATCACCAATTGTCTGCAGGTTTGCTTACATTTAAAGTTTTCTAGGGAAGTGACAATGAAAGAAGTGGGGCTTTTTTCTCTTAGCTTTCAAGCATGCAGAAAGTTGTTTCTGTTTAGACAGACAGCATCCATTTGCTAGTGTAAAGGTTTCTGTGAACGTTGTGCCTCCTTAAAAAATATTCAGGAGCACAACTATTTGTTGATCACCTTGTGAAGAAGTGAAAGCTCCTTCTAAAAAACACTGTACAGGTGGCAAAAAAAATTAGTTGACCAGAGGAGATAGAAAAAGAATTCAGCTAAAGTCAAACTGACAGGACTAGAGGAAATGGTTTCAAGCTGTGCTGGGGAGGTTCAGGCTGGATGTTAGGAAATATTTCTTCACTGAAAGGGTTAAAAAACATTGGAATTGTCTGTCCAGGGCAATGGTGGAGTCACTGTCCCTGGAGGTGTTTAAGCAGCATAGGGACCTGATGCTTGGTGACATGGTTTAGTGTTGACCCTTCGCAGTGCTGGGTCGAAGGTTGAACTGGATGACCTTTGAGGTCTCTTCCAACAGAGATTCCATGTGATTCCATGAAATAGCCAGTGGAAATGCGCCACTGAGATGCATAACCACTGCACAATTTTGGACTCTGAAAAAAAGGTAGGACTGGGCTGCAGCAGGTATCAGTACAATCCACAGTCTACAGAGTGGCTATTGTGTCCCTCAGCATATGGCTTACATAAGACTGTGCAGTGCAAGTACACAGCTGTAGCTGTCTGTAAATTACATGCTGTTTATGTCACCTCTGAATTTCATTCACGCTGCTTTTTCCCTTTAATACAAATTGGCTTCTCCATATGGCAATTAAAACAAACCTGGCAAGTGGGAAAACACCTGTATAAACCTCTCATTATCCTGGCATCCCAGCCTACTCATACTATGTTTCAAGAATTCAGTATTGCCTGAAGTGGAAGATTTTTGTGATGTTCTACAGCCAGGTGAACTTCCACCAGATGAGCTGCTGCTTTTCCTAATGCCAAAGTTTTAACATTACCAAATCCTGATTAGCTTTCTAGATCAATCAGGTTCCAGGCATAAAAGCCAAGATGTATTTTACCTAGAGCTGTATTCACAGCTGACTGGGTAAAATCTGTTGTAATTTATAGTCACTGGCAGATGTGCCTCAGATAGCTTTTCTCAAGTAATCTGTTGTGCTTCATGGCTGCCATATATAATACATTTTGTAACCCTAAATTGCATAGAATTTACTGATTTCTTAATTTTTTTTACTCAAATTCAAGACACATGAAGAGGACCACAGGCCCAGAACCAGCTTCCAAAGAACTGTAGATGCTCTGTGATGCAAAGGTAGTACCTTAAATATATTGAAAGAATAAAACAAATTTGCAACATGTTTTGGTTTGGCAATTTGAGACTGTTTAATCCTGGAACTAACAAAATTCCTATCGACCACCATTTACCTGAGATCTGAAGGGAAACTAAGCTTCTCAAATTGGACTACCAAGGCAAATTCCTTATAATGAAATAATATCTGTCCATATATAGGATGCAGTTATAAGGACTGAGAAATACAACATTCTTACACAACCTCTAGTCTGTTCTGCAAATAGTCAGTAGTATTTTGACCAGTTAGGATACTGCACACATACAAAGAAGGACAAAGATTATTTAGGTTAAGCACAAGACTGAAGCCACAAGAATTGAGTTTTATTCTTAGGTCTGCCAATAATTCAACAGTGACCTTGAAGAATACTCCCATACCTTTCAAAAGAGAACAAAGTAAATACCCAGTCATTAACAGGCTTTTAACAGAAATTTTAAGTTTGCTTCTAGCAATAACCTTAATAGTGGTAGCAAAATTAAGCCCTAATAGTGATGGAGATAATCACAGGCAAATGAATGGAAGACTTGGGAGCAGAATTAAAAATAATAAAATAAAATCAGTACATTTAAGTTATTGTCCTGGATAAAGACAAAATAAAGATGTGAAAGAGATTTGGAAAGGAACAAGATACCGCAAAGTGAGCATTCGTGTTTCATACTCTTCAGGTTTGCAAAAAGCCTTGCAAGCCTGATGAGGAAGTCTGCAGAGTATCTCCAGAGATCAGGTTACACTTTTTTTCTAAGTTACATAGAGATTTGCATAATTATGCATACTTTTATTACTATATGCCAAAACTTCATGCTGCTTACTCATATGAGCCTTGAGAGCACTTTATGTCTGACCTTCCCAGACCAGCAGGGATCTCCATATTGTGACTGGTGAGTGAAGCAAGGGATTGTGTAAGATAATCAAGTAACTAAAAAGTTCTAGTCTAATCAGTTCTTGAAAAAATCCCACATCTAGGTCCACTATGATTTGCTGTCTATTCTCTCACCTTGAGATACCTTCTAAGACATCCATACAAATTTCAGAATTCTTTAATAACTGAAGACATTCAAATAGTCCCTGTTTAGGGAACAAAGGGAAGGGTGGGGGTAATGAAAATTGCAGTGCACAACGTTTCATCTTTTAGTAGCCAAAATGATGCATGAGCATCAAGTGAGTGTATTATTAATCTCACTACAGCAAGAAAAAAAATAATCACAAAGAACTAATTAATTCATTATTTGTGGTTTGACAGTTCCTTCATTCTACTGAGATGAAACACCATGCAAAATTATTAACACCAGAAATTCAAACATCGGTGTACATACTTGGGGAGAGTCTGTGCAATAGAAACAAGCACAAATTATGCAGAACAAATCTCCTAGTGCAAATGTCCCCATTAACCTTGCAATGTTTCAGCGTGCAGCTGGGCAATGGTGAGCAGCTCCAGCATGGGCAGGTCTAAGAAGAGCTTATGTTTTCACATCATTTTCATATTTTGTCCTCTTGCTCTGCCATTTATTCTATTCTATCTTATCATCTCCCCTTTACTAATTTATTGGGTTTTTTTTTAATGCAAATCATAGATTCCTGTTGTATTTCTAAAGACAAACTTCTTGTCCTGGTAGTGAAGGAAAAGACTTTGGAGAGGTTGCATTAGATTTCTGAAAACAAGAAGACAATTCAAAACCTCAAATCTTTTGTCATTTCTTGATATTTCTTGATATTCTGATAATCTGCATTCTCAACTTAATTTTCTGAAGTGGTTACTAATGGCTTTATTTGCCTTGGTTCAAAAATTCCATCAAGTTTTACATAACATAAACTCCAAACAAACTTCCATAACCTACTCTAATTTCACTTGCATCTTTTAATCCAGTTCAGTGGTGGGAAGTGCTAACAGCATCAGCTGTAAAGTTTGGATTCAGATCCTTTGTTTTGCCCTGTAGCCAGGTGCTTTTCAGAACCTATCTGCTTAGCAATACTTATGAATCCTATGGTGACATTAGTGTCACCACACCTTCTCCCTTCAAACAATTGAATATTCTTTGTACCACCCTGTTCATAGGGAACTTCACTTTAAAATTTTGTTTCTATTTATAGTTTCATCAGCTTCATCTGATTTTGTTTTGAAGGCAGGCCTACGTGACAGCAAAGGATAGTAGGAAAGGCTAGGCAAAGTGAAGGGAAAAAGCGGCATGATTGTAATTCCCAACAAACCCTGCACAAAAATCCAAAGGAGAAAAAGAGGAGGTGGGTTGACCCTAGCCAACAGCCAAACACCCATCCTGCCTTTGCTTACTCCCCTCTCCTGTGGGGCAGGAATTTAGAAAAACAAACAAACAAAATACCCAAACCCATACACCCCAAACCAAAACCACACAATGAACACCACAAAGTAAACACCACCATGCTCATGGATGGAAATATGGACAGTTTAATAAGTAAGCCAAAAGTTGTGCATGTAAGCAAAGCAAAAAAGAGATATTCATGTGTTGCCATTGGCAGTCAGGCTGATGTTCAGCCACTTCCAAGGAAGCAGTGCCTCCCCTCATTTAACAGTTGCTTGGGAAGAAAAATACCATAGCCATAAATGTTTCCCCTTCCTCTTTTTCCTGAGCTTTTCCTGCTGAGCACATTGTATGGTATGGCATATCCCCTGGGTCAGTTCAGGTCACTGTCCCACCTGGGTTCCTTCCCAACCTCCTGCTCACTGCTAGCCTATTCATAGGGGTAAGCCTTGACACTGTGCAAGCAGTATTCAGCAGTAGCCAAAACACCAGTGTTACCATCATTGGTTTAGACATAAATAGAAAGAATAGGACCATATGAGCTGCTATGAAGAAAATTTACATTTTAAACCTTCATCTCGACTAAATCTAGTAAATACACATATATGATAGAAGTGTTTAGGTACTAAACAGTCTAAGGTACTTCACTCTAGAAAGTTTGGGGGTTTTTTTGCCTTTAGGACTACATCTTGTGCATCTAGTGGCACTGTTCCATGGTTGTAGGACCCCTGAGGAAAAGATGTGGAAAACCAGAACTTTAATTTTCCAACAGCTATCTGTAGAGTAAGTACTATAGAATATGGGTAAGAAGATTTACTGAACTTAAATGAAATGGAAGAAGTTAAAGCAGGACAAACTTTGATTCTTGCAGATTATTCTTAGATTTTAACACATCTATTTCTTGAGAATCTTCACTCTAATGTCATTTCTCACCCAGCCCACCTCCTTACAATCACAAAAGCCGAAGTGAGTTAAGGTTGTTTCTCCCATGCTCTACACCATCTTTTTTTCTTTAATTCTCAGTCTCAGCTGGAAACACTCTCCACCAGTGGTTCTTCTACCAGTCTTATCCCTGATTGCTTTAATTAAAAGGCCAGAAGGAATCTTTCAAGGGTCTTATCATCAGACTTGACATAATTAGACTCCTGGACTCAGTGTCAAACACTCACCAGGCTGCCTCAACCTTTCATCCTTCTAAGGCAGCTGTAGGCAGTACTATAAAGCATGCTTTGCAGCAAGAACCATTTCTAAAAAAAAAACAATCTTTAGAAGAAAACTTTGGTCTTCTCTCTTGAAACATAAAAGATTCCCTTGACACTTTTTTCATACAGTCTAGATTTGTGTTTATAACCTCAGCCAAAGCAGCACTAACATCTATGCCAGAAGTAGCTTTATTCAGTAATGCCAAGTGTATGAAGTTGAAAATTGCCTAGTGATCCTTTGGAACAGAACACAGTATGTCAATAGCTTCACTATTTATATCCTTTACAAGGCCAGTTTTAAACTAAAATGAGAAAATTTAAGAGGAAAAAGAGGCCATTGCACTCTCAAACATTCTCCAGCACTTTTCAACATCAATTAAGCACAAATGATCAAAGCATCAGAAACAGAACAAGATTGCTTTCAAGATGTGTCAGATGCCACTACACTGAGTTGACAACAGGGCACGAACCACTGCGGTTTGCCAAACAGAGCCAGAAATGATCCACCAGAGTCCCTGATATTGGTCTTTGGCTCTAGTGTCCCAATTACTACATTTTCACTGACTTTGTTCTTGGAGATTAGCTTCTAGCTTTATCCAGAAATTTATGTGCTGTTTCACAAGCATTGCTTTCACAAATTAGAGGACACTGGGACATCATCTTAATTGTACAAAGGTACTATTACTACAAATACAAACAAGGAACTAAAATGTTAAGTTTCTGGAAGATCAAGTTAAATAGGACACACACATTAATGTAATCTCACAGCTGGGGTCTCATAGGTAGAGCTTACACAGATGTACCCAGCTTAAACAAAGCACATAGTCGTTTAAGTAAGCAGTTACCATAACAAATTTTCATTGCTGCTGAGGTGCAAGCTTAAAATCAAGGTTTCCTGCACTCCCTGTTTCCATAAGTGTTGTTGTACTGCCATCAAGTGGGGAACATAAAAAGGATAAAAGTAAAAAATAGCCACGAAGATATATGAACAGAGGAACTACAAGGAGTAAGAGTATCAGAATTACAAAAATCCCAATTCCAGTAGTCACATTTTAGCACCCAGTTCCAAAGTAACATGCAGATACCCAGACAATGGTCACATTATTTCTACACAATAAAGAAACATCACCAGGAGACTTGAACTGAATATCAGTGAGAGCCACAGGCATCAAAAGCTTGCGACCAGACTACAAATTAAGCCACATGAATGCATGCTGACTGAGTAATCAGAGTTATCCGAAAGCCCATGTGCAAAGAAGCATTTGCCAGAGGAAAGGGGAGTGTTAGTTCAAGCATCTAAATAACTAGCTGGGAATTATTCTCAAAGATTGTTGAGAAGGGTACCGTGCTCAAGATGCATGCATAACCCTATAGATGTTTCCCTCCTTCCCTTCTCTGGTTAGTCACTTTACAGTCAAATGCACTTAACTGAAGGGCAAATTCTGGCCAGTTTTAGTCATCTAAAGAAATTGGTGCCTTAGCTTGTGCCACTGGCTTTAATTAATTTGAGAAATCCAGACACCATCCCAACTTTGAACCTGCATATTACTTTATTTACCTCCTCTTCCCTTTGTGAAGCCCAAAGTCAGTAGGGCCCAGAAAGGAATGTGTGTCCCTCTTTAAGAGAATGACTAGTGCCACAGATTAGAAGCGCTGCTGAGCTCTTTTCAATACCCTGGCTCAAGCTGCAAACAGGATAGTTCTGCTGAAGAGGCAGCAGAAGGGATATTCCCAGGTAAGCAAAGAAGTCCTCTCACTTCATTGAGAGCCAGTTTCCAAAGACGACATGAAAGTTTTTGAGGGTTTGAGGGTTGATTGGGGGGAGGTTGTGTTTTCATTGTTGTTACTGGGGGGGGGAATGTTTGTCTGTTTGTTAGCTAAAATGTATTTCCTTGGTTGCTTTTAGACAATGAATTTCAGATAGTTGGCATGGAAATACAACTGATCTATCCATTAAAAAATCATGTCATCACCAAATGGTATTATCTATGTTTTATGAGTCTAAATGTGTTTTGTATACTGCTGAGTGTGCTCCCATTAACTCTCAGGCACAAAGGAACACGTTTACATTTGGCAGCAAGTTGCAGACAGTATGTGGAAGCTGAAAATGGGAGAAATGCTGTTGAGGGCTGCCATTCTCAGCGACTGGCACTGTCTGGATGGCAGAGCTCTGCCTCTTACAGTCCACATTGAAGACCAAGGTTCATCCTTTGCACATAAACTCTACTGTGCCTTCCTAGAATGTAAGAGGTCAATGGTTTCAGAATGACAAATTCATTACTGTATGAAGTACATGATTCAGATTACATACATGGAGCCAATCTGAATCAAGGCATTATTCCTCTCTTAGAAATGTCAACACTAAGATTCACCCCCATTGTAATAACCACACATATGCAGTTCTCCATGTACATCATAGGCAGTGTTTGACCAAGCCTTCAAAAAGAAAGGGATGATTCACTCTCCATAACCCTGTTTTGCATACAACACCTTAGATTACTGTGAGGTCTTCTCCTGAACCAGTTTTATACGATTCTAGGATTTGACAGACCAGAGGAGAGACCCACCCTGATGAAGTACTTCAAATGACTGGTAGTGATAGAACAAGAGGGAATGGATTGAAGCTTGAGAAGGGCAGATTTAGACTACATATTAGGAAGACATTCTTCACAGTAAGGGTGGTGAGACACTGGAACAGGTTACCCAAGGAGACCATGGATGCTCCCTCCCTGGAGGTGTTCAAGGTTAGTCTGGCTTTGAGCAACCTGGTCTAGGTCTAGGTGTGCCTGCCAATGCCAGGGGGATTAGAGCTAGAGGGTCTTTAAGGCTCCTTCCAACCCAAACCACTCTATGAATCTACAAATTCTATGACAGAGAGAAAACTACACAGAAAACCAAGAAATGGCACAAATTTTTAATAACATCTTCCTTTGACAGACTATCAAGCACTTCAAATAGTGGGGCCCATCTAACTTGGCTAGTCAACAATGATTATTCAGGAGTCTCCCTGTAAAATGGTAGTGTTGCATAACACTGGTTGTGGTCATCTCACAGATTCACAAGGCAAGTTCTTGTAGTGATGTGATAAAACTTCACTATTAGATGCTTTTTTGCTACAGTCTCATTATATGTGGCCACTGACTATTAACTAGGAACTTTGACACCACCTGATGAGGCTTTCATTATTGTGAGGCTTGCTCATAATGTTCTACTGCATTGTTGAATCAATACTTAATCCTTTTGCACACTTTGTGCAAAAAGGCCATGACCTCTAATTAAGTCTGTGTTACAAGGCTGAAACACAGTACCCATTATTTATATCTTCTTTTCATTTGAAGCACCCTAATTTCTGTAGAGGAACATCTAATAGACTCCTAAAATATCTCTGTACTTTGAGATAACACAAGAACAAAATCTATCTACGGTAAGATCCCTGGAAATTAATTTGATTCCTTTTCAAAAGCATTGCTGATACCCAGGTGGGTGGAGGAGGAAGGAAGCTGGGATGTAGAAAAGTGGTAGATTCACGACAGGGGACAGATTATGATGTAAAGTCCAAAAGGCTGCACGCTGTACCAAGTAGTGGGAAGAGAAATGCTTTCTGCCTCGGTATGCATTATTAAGAATAACAACCATCTGGTGGGTGGAGAACTGGAAGAAACTTTACTTAGTGACTCTCTGCTTTTGGTACTTCCTCTTTAACATATCTTAAAGTTTAAATATTTGAAGTTAAATGAGTAGCATAAAATAGCTGGAAATTGTTTCAGCTTTGTTGTAGGCGCTCAGTTAATTTCACAGTGGAATTACGCATGGTTTGTCAGTGCTTTTTATCACTAGCACACATTCTTGCATTAAAAAGTGAAGACCAGAAGACTTTACCTTGCTATTACCTTTGGTCCCTGGCTGAGGATTCCAGAGTATGAAGCCTATACAAAGGGCTATGCTGGGGTGCCCTGCTCAAAGAATCACAGGCATCAGAGAGAGCAAATGGCTTAGAGGCAGGGGGGAACTTCAAGCCTGAAAACATAAAGGTCCATCCACCCATTGTGCTGCAGAGAGACATGTAGCTTTCACTGCGGGAATTAATTTGCATGTAAATGAATTCTACTCAAATGGAAGTTTTTGGAAGAACAGGTGATGTTTCCAGGACTATTTGTCTATACTTTAAATCCAGATCTGGATTTTGGGTTTAAGGAGCAGACAGTCCAAAGCTTAAGGTCACTTGGATCTAACTTATTAGTTATAGAAGTGTCCTGGTTTGAGGCCAAGCAGATTCTCTCTTGCTCCTGAGAGGGGCAAAAGAATGACATTCACACAAATGGATTGCAGAAGTGATGGAAAGTTTAAATGGAAAAGCAGTAAGTGTTTTACAGAAGCTACAAAGCATAGTGACAAAAGAATCCCAAAGCATAGAGTCCCCTTTAGCACACCCAAAAGTTTCCCAGTGCTTCCCTTCTCCCCACCTGAGGGTATACCCAAACACCCCCCAGGGCTCTTTCTTCCCCCGCCCCACTACCAGGCTGGTCTCAGCTGGCCAGGTCTGAGGCTGCCTCCCCCCACTTCTCCTCCTGGCATTAGACCCAGCCAGGCCTAAGAGGCATTGAGATACTCTGCCAGCGTTACCCAATAGGGAGCATCCCTGACAGGAGCAGAGAGGGAAGAAAGAGGAAAAGAAAGACTTTGCAGAAGTACTTTTAGGGTGCAGGATATTATGGGTATGAAATACATTGTTTTCACCCTCTTGGGTTGGACCCTCTGGACACCAGAGGTGTAACCTATGTGGCAGGAACAGGAGGGACCCAGCCTAAGCTGCCACAAGAAGCACGCCGAGAAATTGAGAAGCAGGCTGATTTGGTACAATCTAGATGGCAATACAAGGTCTGGATCTTGGTTCCCACTGGGCATTTTTTCTCTAGCCAGTTTCTATTTCCCAGGTTATGAAGCTGTCAAGCAATGGACTGCTACTGCTCTTTTCAGATGGTAGGGTATGTAGGCAGCGTTCATTGCACTGTCACTGTTTTAATCCCACTGAGTAATGGCACCCTCCCTTCCCAAATTTTCCTGAGCATTTGCAGTTGAGAGGCAAGACTCATCCTCACTATTTTCTGGCAGTGTGGATGGGAACACTTAAAGATCCATTGCACTCTACACAGTGAAACTGCAGGATAAAGTTAGCCATTCATCCATCTGACTACCCTTCTGTCCATGGTCTTTGGGCTTCTTTATGTAATACATTATGGAAAAAAATAACATTGCCAAGAAAGTAGATTTACTGAGGTTTTATTTTTTTTCTCTTGTACCAGCAGACTCATGCAGTTGGAGATATGACATGTCTGACTACAGTAAACTCATCCTGTCTGTCAGTCTCCCTCCAGATTCTGAAGTACAGCTTCATCATATTTTGATCTGTTCTGTCCCAGTGGTGCATCTGCTTTCCATTTTTGCTTTATCTGCATTTATGATTTTTCCTGAAGTGTCTATTGATGAGACATTTAGTTTTGTTCATTTACCTCTTTCACTGTCCTAGATGTAGGCATTCTAGCATTTTCCAAAGTCAGAGGCAAACAACAAATGTGCCAACAGTGACAGTATTGTTACCTCCTCATCACTGCTTTGTCCCTACACCTCCCTCCTACTCAGGCAGCTATTACTAACCTTTTCCTCAGCTTATGCATTGTTATCCAGTTCAGGCAGATAGCCAGGTAGTGTTCCTGAGGATATAATTGCAATTTTCTGAAAATTCCCCATTTCCTTTACCTAAAATAGGTGTGATTTTTTGTCTGTCAAGCCACATCTCTTGTTAAGTGAAGAGATACTCTTCTGGGAGAGTCTGTGGATTTCTACTGAAAAGAAACCTGAAAAAATGAGTTGATCTCTGGGATACCAAACTCACAAATGGATTTTAAATTAATTTATCTTATGGGATGAATAATGATAGGGTCAAATCCTGACTATGTATATTATTTCTCTGACCAATTCATAGTGTTGTAATGGCATATCACCTCTGGGCTGCAGCACATGAGATCCTTAAGCATACAACACTTATTCAGATAATGCAGGGTTTGGTGAGAGATGCCAAAAGCAAGCAGATTTCATGTAATCTGATTTTGGGTGCCTTAATTATAAGGTTAATCACCTCATATCATTCAGAGATAGCAGTACAAACATTCACAAGAATTTATAGCTATAGTTTAAACAATGCTATTCTTAGCTGCCTCCCCAAAGAACCCATTTCTACTATAGTTTAAACAATGCTATTCTTAGCTGCCTCCCAAAAGAACCCATTTCTACCACGATGGAACCTGGGGGAACTATTCTAAGATGAATAGCCACATTTAATTGTCCAGTCTTTGACACATACTGCAGTGATTTAATAACAGTTTGCAAGACTACAATGCATAGGGCAAAGGAGGACACACTGAACTGAAAGAAATAAGAGTAGTGAGCAAATACTTGTCAGATATATTAACAAAACTCCACTCTCACTGGTGGAGCCTCGCTTGTTTCAACCTGTCAAAGAAACACAACTCCTCTTAAGTCTGTTGCCACATTAACTTCCTGTTACAAACTGGGGGTCAGTCTCCCAGTAAGGGTATATATATAAAAAAAACCAAAAACCTGCTACACACAAATGAAAAGGGGAAAACAAACAAACAATAAAAAACACAAAAAAACCCAACAACAGTAACAAAACCAACAAAGGGAAGTTGGTGCTGTGCTTGTTGTTTCCTTCATTTTAACAGCCTCCCTTCACAAGACAAATACTAACAAAGCAAAATGCATTTATAATGGTGTAGACATGAATCTCACTGACCTCACTAAATGCCTGACTACATTATCACCTTTGTTTTGTCTCACTGCTAGAAGAACTGCATCATGGTTAAATGTCTTTAAAAAAACATATAAAGCCAAGTTTTGGAAACCAAATAGAGTAATTCCTTTTCAGTATTCTTGAAATACACTGTACTTCTCCTTCCTTTGAGCTGCAATTGAGAATTATCAAGATCTCCCATAAGGTTACATGAAAAAGATGAACAGCAAGCAAAACAAGCCAAGTGCTTCCCCAGCTCTGCCAAGAATTAAACACATAGCTCCATCAGCAGGAAGGCTTGCTTTAGTAACAAAATCTGTTTCAGCCTGTAGCTAAAAGGTTTTCTAAGGCTGCAGATTAAAGTTTAAAGGCTACTAGAAAAGCCTCAAGACAGGGAAAGCTCCAGAGGAAAAATGCTATATAGAATTTCCAAAAAGAAAAAGGCAATTATTAACTTTAGTAACAACAGTAATAGCAGCAATAGTCCTTCTTTGAAATGACTTTGAGATCTCAGCATGTTTTATACGTTATATAAGCACCAGTGTGCTCATTATCACAACTTATTATCAAATTCAACTATCTCTGAGAACAACTGCAAATGACAGTATTAAATTACATTTCAGTATATTCAAGCTATAATACTTTGAAATCACAAAAAGTTTTACAAGACACGTGGAGAAAACACTTGGCCTATGAACACACTCCCTGGAAAAGTGCCATGGAATATTTAACAAAATTAAATGCTCAAGATTTCTTGCATGTCACATCCAAAAAGAAGGTGCCACTTCATCCCTTTCCCCATGACAGCACCACACAGAAACAAACTGGGAAGATAGTTCATCAGCGACTAAAAGGGAAAAGCCCAAATACAGTATAGGAGTAGCAACTGTTTAGAAGGTAGGCAAAATGCACTGGCACTACTTGCTGTGGAAATGGATTATCAGAAGGCTGGCACGGTTCGTTGGTTCTCTTGTTTCACAATGCATACACATAAGCAAGGACTGACACATCCTCACAGACAATAGATCTGCCTGATCATGCAGTACTAGCCTGAGCACAGTATAACATTCAGGCAAAAATGTAGTATGATGAACAAAACTGTATCAACACAACAGATTCCTGAAAGAAATTAGTCTGATTTGACAAGAGTGTGCAGCCCAAAGATAAACACTAGCTTGATTTACATCTGTCCCACAGAAATTCTGCTTATTACTTAGTGACAGCAGAGACCCATCATTTCACATTCTTTCTTTTTCATTAGTAAGCACAGTAAGTCAAGGGCTCCACTGTAAAAAGCAGGCTGGACTACTGTTAGCTCTACCCTAACCTAACGCACAGATCTCCTGAGACATGTAAAATACAAACAATTCTATTCCTTCTGCTCTGTTTTTCTATCACCCATCATTCACTCTCATTACTGAACTCCACCAAGCATGTGCTATTTCTCAAATGGACATTGAGTGCTTATGCTGAGAAAGTATCATAATGTAAATTAAAATTTGCAACTGGAAGTAAACAGAATTTAAAAATATTTTTTTAAAAGTCCTGTGTTTCATTTTAAATCACCCTTATGACCTCCCCAGAGTGGAAACAGTAGTCTTCAACATCTTGGCTTGGAAACACTACATAAGCTCCCATCATTTTGGATGTAACTGGATATTAGGGTTGAACAACAACCTCCCATCCTGCACACACACACACACACCCTAACCCCCCACACACACACACCAAAACAACAACAACAACAAGAAGTTAATCCATCAGAAAAATACTTGGACTCATTTTTATTGGGGCCAAAACAAAGGACATCAGTTCCAGAAATTATAATCTCGTACCACTCCACCACCACTAAAACATGCTTAATTTACTTTTATATACAATACCTAAATCCAGCAAGATAGAATTGTCTTTTCCTTTTAACTTGCTTTGATTGCTCAACTGGCCTCTGATTACATGAGGCTTACAATTCACCTGAACACATCAGTATGCAACTATTTAATGACGCTGCAATGATTAAGTGTCTGAAATTATCTTAACCAGTTGAGTGAGCTAAATTAACAGTGGAGGCACAATAGCTATGATTATGACAAGAGTATTACAGCCATTTCTTTTAACAATAATCTGTCAAATTGATGCCTACAGATATTATAAATGGACCACAGAAGCTTAAATTGTCTATTAATGCTCATAGTCATCATAGAGGGTAGAGCTCTGTCAGGGCACAGTAAGGAAATGTTTGTACCCTTGATGCAGGGCAGACAGCAAGCAAGTAGCATATGTTATGAAGTTCAGAAACTTAGAAAGGACCCAAATCCACAATTTGTAGTAGCTTGGGAAATTTGCCTTGGAAGAGGCAATCCAGAAAGACAGTGGAATCTTCAAGCTGAATCTAGACAAAACCACAGCTGACCTGGTCTATCAGTACAAACAATCCTACTCCCAATGTGATGTTGGGCAAGATTAAACTCAGAGGCCCCTCCCAACCAACTTTTCTAAGACTCCATGATCTTCTGTGCAGACACAAACTAAGTGAAGCAATAATTGCAATGTTTGCAATGGGTCCTGTCATAGCAGTAAGACCACATGCCTGGACAACTCTCAGGTAAAGACACACAAAAGATCTTGTGCAGATGCTTTCAGCAGCAGTTTTTTTCTTCAGAGGATGATTATGGACTTGCCTTTCACCTGTCAAAAAGTACTTTAGGTGAAGGACTGAAGCATACAAGCCATCTCCTCCTTTAGTCTTTTCCGTGATAAGCACTGTTTTGCCTATCAAAAATGCCATTGCTCAAGCATGGAGATGTTCCACATGTTCAAATTAGAGGGAAAGTCTGGCACACTTTAATTCCCTCCAGAACAGCTGGCATCGGCATGTAGCTAGTTACAAATGCACAAAGAACCTTACTAGACAAGGGAAGTTCAGTAGAAAAGTGCTTTCTTCTTTTTCTGTTATAGTCTTCATGGTTTAACTTTAGGGAAAAAAAATCTCTGCTTCAAAAGCCTTTCATGCATATGAATGTGATTTTTTGCTTGTCTTTCAACTTCACTGTAAAAAAGACATTAAAAAAAAAAAAGTAAGTAGAAGGAATAGCTACTCAAGGGTAAATGAAGTATGGAACTGACAAACCTTTCTTTAAGCAGTGTGTGGCTGCACTCATCCCCCCCCACTGACACAGACCATCATCTTTCGTATCTTTCAAAAGCTGTGTGCACATACACACAAGTGTGCATGTGTTGGTAAACACATTTCCATCTCAAGCTTTCTTGTGGTCACTGGTGTGATTTGCTCTGCTAGCTAAGCATAGCTTTACTCAGCTGGTGAAATTCCCAAGATACTTAAAAAAAAAAAAAAAAAGATAAAAGAAAGAAAAAAAACCAGACAAAACTAACAAAAACTGTGACCATCAAAGCTTACAGAGAATCTTAACAAAAACACACACAGAGAGAAAGCTATAGGTGGTATCCAGGAATTGTCTTGGACTGCAGACTTTTGCTCAATCTTTTACACATTCTTCTCATTTCAGTAGTACAAAAAGGAACTCAAAGGAACTCAGTTATTTCTGTGACTACATGACTACAATGAAAAGTCTTTGCATCAGGCTAGATCTCAGACACAAAGCCCGAGTGTAAAAAAAGTATTCAGAAATTCATAAATGCCCAAATGATCTGCTCCAAAAAAGAAAAGAATATTCTGTGGTCCTGGTTCACCAAATGAAAGGGGAAGTTACTGAAACGACCAATCAATCACATGTTGCAATCCAAGTGAGATCTTGCTGCTTCATGAAGCATTTTATTCTTCCCCCCATAATGAAAAGTGCTAGGTGTAAGTAATAAGCAATGTTAACTAATAACCATGAAATACATACATGCTAAGACTGGTGCATCTGTTTGGAGTGGTATGTTCTCTAACATCTTCTCTCTCAGCCTTTTCTCCAGCCAGCTTGATCTATTTGGTTTTGGTTTTCCTTCTAGCTCACCCATACCTCCTTCCTTCTTACTTCAGTTCCATCTTCCTTTCTCCTAAACACAGCTTTGTGTTTTGCCTCACACTCTTCCATCAAGAAATTGAGAACATTGTCATTAGACAAAGTTTCAACCACAAACTCAATCAAACCAGTATGCTTCCTCGGGTGTTCACAGATTTTTCTTTCCATTTTAACATACCTTTCTAGGAATTATATTTAAGTATGCATAAAATGTTAAAACTTCAGAAGAGATGGCAAGTCTACCACATTCTCTAGTGAACTGTCTGAAACTATTTTGACTTAAATATTTCATCTCTTCAAGAGTCAACTTGTGTTGACTCATTGTGCCATTGCAAAAAAGACCGAAAATTTCCCTTTCTAAGGCATCTTGCTTTCATCTAGAGTTAGCTGTATATATAAAGTCAACTTTCAGACTTGAGAAAGAGGTGGAATACATTGAAATATTCAAAATAATTTCCAGCTAAGGATCATTTTTATGCCCTTCTCTGAAGTTTCTCCAGTGTTGCCATGTCTGTCTTGGAGTAGAAAACCCAAAGCTGGACACAGAACTGTAGTAGTCTTACCACTGTTGCATGCGGAGACAAGACTACTGCTGTTCCCATTTTCGAAGTCCCAGTGTTTATAGCAGCAACTTCTTGCACATCACTTCAGTAAAAATGAATATTGAGAAAGTTATTGACTTTAATAACTCCTGCTCTAAGTTACTGCTTTTCAGAAGTTTCTTGGAAAGCTTGTTTAGGAATAGCTAATATTGCCTACTCCTACACACACTGTGTTGGATTTATCTGTAGAAAATGTTTAAGTGTACTCATTTAAATAATTTAGATTACTCTCTAATACTGCAATGGTATCATCTTTATGTTATTTGACAGTAAATAATTTATAGAACATTTCAGAACACGGCTAACATGATGAATAATAATATAAAAGCAAACAGATTCCTGAGGGATCTTGTCAAAAACAGACACCCTGCTTTGTTCCCAACAGGAACTTCTTTACATCTGCTACGAAAGCATATTGTAATCCATCTAATATATAACCTCTTAAAGCCAAGTTTCATTGGTTTCCCCTCCAGTCAAGATGTTAGAGTGATAAGACAAATGTCTTTGAGAAATTCAAGTACACTATATTCATTCTGCTTTCTTTATCAGCCAGATCTGCCATCTTGTCAAGTGGTGACAGTTTTGTTTGACAGGACACATTTCCATAAAACCATCTTGACTGATAATAATATGTTCTTCATCTCTAACCTTTTGCTGATGGTGTCCAAACTGTTCTGCTCTGCTGCCAAGACTTACGTGAAAGCAGCTATTCTCGTAGGTGTTAGATAGTCCTTAAAATACTTTTAAATATTGGTATTATAGTCCTTAAAATACTTTTAAATATTGGTATTATGATGGCACTCCTGCACTGTTACACAGCTTTCTTGTTTTCCAACACTCTTTGATGTGGAGTTAATGGCTCAGAGAAGCCGAACGCTATATTTATTTACTAGGATTTCATGCTGGTCATAAAATACTCACTTTTAGCTGGTCCTCCCCACATACCACTTTAAAAAAATTTATATTCTCCATAATATCATAGGAGGTTTTAAACACAGAAATATTCAGCAGCTCTTTCTGCTTTATCTATTTGGCACCACTATGATTTTACTTGAAATTTAGCAACAGATAACTCAATTGGCCCAATTTACATCAATCAACTGAAGAGGTACTGTTCCCAATAGAACCTAAAAATGCTATCTTACTATTTTTAATCCTCATAGCTTTTGGCATTCATTTCTCCTCCTACCCCCCTCCGACCTCCATGGCTTGCTTCAACACAAGGACAAAATCTAAATTAAGTTAGACAAAAATATTTTCACATCAGCTTTATCCTGAGAGCATGGGAGGAAGTGGGGGGGGGGCAGGGGGGGAGGGGGGGAGAGGGGGGAAAGATGCAAAAATATTGTTGTGGTAGTTTCAGGCTGTGCCTGGAAAATTTTCCACAGATCTTGAACATAAAGTAGTAGAATGTAAATAAATCACTATTGGATGTAAAAAGGAAAATAATGATAAGTTCTAAACACTCCCATTGAATAGACTACTAACAAAATTGGTTTTAGACTAACTTTCTTTTCAGCTTCCTCACTCTAGCAGATACTAGCTCTGGCTTTCTGCTGGTTTTCACTGACCTTGGCTGTGTTCTTTGCTGTGGCTGAGTATCTACAAAATAACTCTCTGCTCTGTCCTTTCCTTTACCATGTGTACAGTGCAGGGAGGGCAGGGAGTAGGGAAGGGGAGGCTATTAGTAGCTCCCCTGGTTCTTTGCCAGGGGGGTCCTTGTGCAGTTTATAAACTGCACAACAAATAAACAAATACCTGTAAATGTTGTATATCTTGTATATTTTGTACATATTCATTGCATTTCATTTTAGATTGTAGTTTTGCTTGTAAGTACATCTTTATTTGCTTCCAACTGAGCTGGCCTGGCAATTTAAAGTTGGGGGGAATTTCCAACCCACCACAATTGTCTAAGAAACAATGTGTATGGAAAAAATCACATCTAACTGGAGAAAAAAAAAATCTAATTAAATTGCAGACAAAATGTAGAGAATGGCACTTTGATGATTTTCACCTGACTCAAGCTTTGAACATTGGCAATTACTTAATATTTTTACAAGATATAGACAAATAAATAAACCTAGAAGTCGCTCAATTATTTTACAATGTAAACAGAATTGTTTCCTGTGAGAAATACATCCAAAGGAAACCATTTTTAAGAGAATCAGAAAAGACTTCATCTTAGATACCAACATCCCTGATACACTCTCCATTTCCTGCTTTTGAAGTCGCATACAGGGAGTTAAGAGACAGAAAATTCTGTAGCCCTGACCCTTTCAAAGTGAAACCAAAGGTAGACTCTGAGCTGTAGTTCATTAAAAAAGGTAACAGTGACCAGCAGAGCTGGACAGAAAGAGATATTCCAACTCTCTCTTCTCTCTTGATTAGATCCTTGCCTAAGGGTTAGTGAATTTCTACTACAGCTTAGGCAGCAAAAGTTTGTTCCACTCTTTTTCTCTGAGGAGTGGGAGGAGATGGAGAAGAGGCATCCATACCTCTCCCAATATGTTCAGTACTGTTGCGCTTAGTTGTGCATATGCCAGGGACATGAAGCATATGGCCTGGGGGCTGGCAGTGTCCCGCTTAGCAGATGTCTTCAATACTTTCTGTCAAAAAAGTCTTTCTAGGGGCTGGTTAACTGTCTTTTATCAAACAATTCTCTGTCTCTTGTTGATAGCCATTCACCTTAACTGAAATCCCACTAAACACTTTTTTAGAACTTTTTTAGAACTTGTGCAGCTTTTCATATCCAGGAAATAGAAAATAAGAATTCACTGCTCTCCCAAATTAAGTCTGCACCTAGCAGGTAGATTGACTGAAAACTGACTACTAGGTGCCACAAGAAGTCATAAACCTTCCTAAAGTAGTTATGCTGCTTCAGTTTTTTGGACCAAGGAGTCAGAAACATGAAATACAGTCAGTTTTCAAAGACAAGCACTCCTGCCTGCATGGCTTACTCCAAGCAGCCAGAGATGAACATACCAGATAACACATTTGTGCAGGCCTGGCATGCCAACAGACAAAGAGGAAGGGCCAGACAGTTTAAAGAAAAACAAGAAAGCAAGTAACTATCTGGAAATCCACTGTAAATTAATCTTGCATCTTGGCATTGTAATGATGCATCAAATTACTGTTCACCATTCAAATATTTTATCTTGTAGGCTGTTCACAAACTCCTTTACCTGGACTGTTTTCTGGCCAGGTGATTCCCACTTCAAATTTGTGCATTTGATAACTTCCTTCTCATAAAGCTTCCAGTATTTGGGCACATGGATCAAGACGACAGACAAAATAATCCTGCAGAAATTATTCCTTTTTGCCTTTGTACAGGACAGATCAGTCAGTGGATTAATGGCTGGATGGGATAAGAAAATGTTGCATAATATCAATGCCCAGTACCAAATCACGTGACAAAAGCTGGAAAGTCAAAGCATCAGAGATGACTAGCCCCTACTCAGAGAGCTCAAAGACAGAAGAACACACAAAAATGACTTCATTTCTATTTTTCAGTTTATTCCTTAACACTGGACACTTCTACCATTTTGATCCAGTGTAGTTCTGATCTTGAGCTCAACATCTGTATCACCCTAAAACTTCTACATCCTTACGAATTAGAAAGGAAAGACTATCACCCTTTTGATCCCTCATGAAAATACAGAGTAAAATACAAGACTAATATTTCACTTTGAACATTTTCTATGAGTGGTAGACCATTCTCTGTTTCTAGCTGGCAAAATGAACATGTGAGGCTTCTCCCAGGCAGTATTTCTGATAATCATGCAAACACCTCACACAAGAGAGCTCATGTATTAATTTCCTTCTGAATGTGGTCAAACACCCTGACTAAAAGGAAATTAGATTGCCTCAACAAAATCCAGTGAGCATAGTCTGCTTCCCTTGTCTTAACAGGAAAGCTTTTAATTATCTAGATAAACAATATATTCTTGATCAAATTAAAGAAAACACAGATTTTTATTCCACCTATCTCCTTCTGCGAACCCCTTGTGCCAGGTTCAGCATTACTTCCTTGTGTCTGGATTAGACTAATTTATGCTTTAAGAACAATGACAAGCTTAGATCGCCAGTGTTTTCACTATGTAGTTGTAAATATCCCAGTGGACAAAGCTTCTCCTCCCTTCTTGAAAGGTTATTCCCTAGTCTAATACACTTCACTATCTATTTGGACTTCAACACACCACAGATCACAGATTCTGAACAGATTAGATTAAGTGCATAATTCTCTAGACAAATTACACTCCACTGTAACCTTAATAAATTTTCCTGCATCCTCCTCTTGAGAAGTTGGCCATTTAATTTCTAAGACTATAACTCCTGTTAGCTACAACTTCTGTTAGATGCAACACAAAATATGAGTGTAATAAGCATATAGTTCTGTTAATTTGAATCTTTTCATATTTTTATTGTCTTCAATTGCTGTGCACTCCTTGGCAGTATTTTCCACTGGCTTTGGTTCAGCAAAGCACTTACAAGCACATTCTTTCCCAACTATATGCTGAAGTCCCACTGATATAAATCATGCTTTGTTTTCCATTCAAGTCAATAAATCGACAAGATTATTACACATAATGGACACATTGCTCTACTTCAACCTAGTGTAAGCCTTATCTCTCCATACCACTCAGACATCTGCTGATGCCTGACTGAGCAGGCATTTGACACTTGTTCAACAGGGGCAAGAGTAGAGTCTTGCACCTAGGAAAGAACAACCCCATGTACCAGTACAGGTTGGGGACTGAGCTGCTGGAGAGCCCTGAAGGGGAAAAGGACCTGGGGGGTCCTGGTGGATGGAAGGTTGACCATGAGGCAGCAATGTGCTTCTTGTGGCCAAGAAGGCCAATGCCATTCTGGGCTGTATTAGAAGGGTTGTGGTCAGTAGGCCAAGAGAGGTTCTCCTCCCTCTCTACTCTGCCATGGTGAGGCCATATCTGGAACATTGTGTCCAGTTCCAGGCCACTCAGTTCAAGAAGGACAGGGAACTACTTGAGAGAGTCCAGCGCAGAGCCACGAAAATGATTAAGGGAGTGGAACAGACTGAGGGAGGTGGGGCTCTTCATCTTGGAGAAGAGACTGAGAGGTGACCTCATTAATGGTTATAAATACGTAAAAGGTGAGTCCCGAGAGGATGGAGCCAGGCTCTTCTCGGCGATGCCCAATGACAGGACATGGGGCAATGGGTGGAAGTGGAGGCATAGGAAGTTCCATGGAAACAGGAGGAAGAATTATTCCACTGTGAGGGTGACAGAACACTGGAACAGGCTGCCCAGGGAGGGTGGGGAGCCTCCCTCTCTGGAGATATTCAAGGCCTGCCTGGATGAGTTCCTGTGTGACCTGATATAGGTGATCCTGCTCTGGCAGGGGGGGTTGGACTAGATGATCTCTCAAAGTCCCTTCCAGCCCCTGACATTCTGTGATTCTGTGATTTGAATAAGTGATCCAGGGTTTACATATCTGTAATCATCTGCTCAAATTTAGGAGTGTAAGTACCCATCTAGTCATTCTTATCTTCATAAATGCTTACACCCATCCAGTCCATGAGTTATTTGGTCTATGATCATAATCTTTAAACATTCCTTATGATTGTTCAACTGCTCCTCTTTGCAGAATCTCAATGAGCCCATGGTTTGACAATGTTAATGCAGAGTTAGTTTCAGGAGACCTCAGTAATGTCACACTTATATTTTCAGAAATTAGAAACTGCTTTAAAAATTCCTCCCTGCAATCTCATGACTAGCTTGTGCAATTTCCTTATCAGACAAAAACTAAGAACCAAATAAACTGCTGCCATGACAGGGATTATTAAAGAAAAATAAATAGGGTAAAAAAATAATTCTATTGATGTAACTCTACAAAGAAAGGCTGCAACTAACATTTTTCAATTAGAAAAATTGCATGATCGCTGTGAGATGTGGGTAACTTGACTCAAACTAAGAGAGGGAAAGGGAAAGAATGTCAAGTACTACCCATCACTATATTTTCCAAGGACAGAAAGATGCTTGCTGGCAGTAAACTTAATAGTACGTGAAGAGAAGTAAAGCACTGGCACTGGGCCAGACTGTTTTGTTTTATTTGAGAAAGCACTGAACACTGATATATGAGATCACTTACTAGAGGAGCTGGGAGAGCAATTCACATTAAACAATTTAGTCACCAAAACGCAGCACTTTCACTATTCAAACTGTCCACAAAGCCCAAGTCATTTTTATAGATGTTTGCTGCCTGTGCTTCCTTTTAGTCCACATCAGTTCAAATGCTAGTTTAGTATTCAGAAATCACAATGATAGCACTGTAACTGCTCAAGCAAGTCTGCTGGTGGCACTTCTACTGCTTCTGCTTATCTGCATAAGCCAAACTCTTCTATGCAGAACTACAAAATTCTCAAAATTCTGTCTTAGCACCTACCAGCTTGGGGTTATTTCTCCTCAAACCTTAGCTTTAAAATGCCTGCTCTTTCTATACACTTCACAAGTAATGTGAATGTTGCCCCAGGATTTTACTGTAAGGTTAGTTAATTTTCTATTTCTTTCTCCAGCCTTCCTTTAAAGCACACAGGGAGAATAGGAATTTAAGTAGACAGTCTGAGAGACAAGACAGGTAGAATTACTCCTTTTTGTTGTATCTGCTTTGAAATTTAGCTTCCTGTTTGCTGAGATAACATGTCATAAAAGCTTAATGAGAATACACATAAACCGATTCTTCTCTAAATCCAAGATTTAGGGTTTTTTTTCAGAAGTATAGCTACTTTTGTAAATGTAATTTTAAGACCTTTCAGGATTATGGCATGGTGAGATCATGTATGAGGCACATAGTTTGCATACTCTGTTTATTCATATTAAACTGTAGCTGTTGAAATACTTCTTTCAAAAAGCAAACTGATTGAGGGTTATGCCCTGTGATTTTAGAAATGCTAGAATCTAGCATTATTCACTACAGTGGTAACTGAGAAAGAGTTTCCAAGGAGTGGAATAACCTAATTCATGTTGGCTTTAACACTGATATTTGTGGTAAACTACTAGAGGCACTTGGAACTCAGCATAGACCAGTCTAGCTGTGCAGAAACACCACATTAAGCTCCATAGTTCACAAGAATAACCAGATTACTGGACCTAGCTAGTTTGGTAGCTCTGTAGTAGGCAGTACACACATCGTGACTTTCATTAACTCAAATAACCAAGTTCATGCTACTGCTGTTGGCATGGCCTACAGCACTTTTCTGTGATATTGGGAAGTTAAGAGGGAAGCAGTGCATAGGTGACACAAAGGGCTTTGGACATTCTTTTTAATAAGATGAATGTTGCAGTTCCACATAATATTGAAAAGAACCACAGAGATTCTCAAAAAGTGTTCCATCTGACATTTTTGTGCCTGTAATTTTCTCATCTAACAGGGGACAAAAAAAAAAAAAAGGAAAAAAAAAAAAAGCCACCCTAAACACTTTCTCTACCTTACACTGTGGGAAAATGGAAATTATTGCTTATTTTGGCAGGAAAGAGGGAACCAGTGTCCCATATTGTAGGTGTAGGAAAAACACAGAAGGGAAAAGGAAATCCATTTGCTCCACTGCATTTTGCAATCATGTCATAAAGAACTCAAATGTGCTGACACACTGACCCTTAATATGTCTTCCTTAACTTACCAGTTCATTTTGTATTACCAAAAAATAATAACAATATGGGTCATATGACACAAACTGCTAATAGGGAGTGACCAAAACATGCCAAGTATTACAACTGCACAAGGCTGACCTGAAGATAATAATGGAAAGCTTCTAAATGTTCTCATCTGGAGAAGCACACAAGCCAGCTTCTGTTTAGCTGCATCTGTATCAGAGCTACCTGAACCCAGAAGTAACACTATGTCATGATTTCAGTAGGCATCCTTAAATTCAGTCACTAGAATGCTAGATGTGTATTCATAACTAGTAGCACACAAGCCACATTTCTGACTTACTGGGGAAAAAAATGCAAATCACAAAGTGCAATAGAACTGGGTAAGCAGGGGCATCCTCAACTAGATCAGGTTGCCCAGTGCCCTGTTGAGCCTCACTTTGAATATCTCCAGGGATAGGGCCCCAACCACCTCCCCAGGCAACCTGTTCCAGTGTTCCACTACCCTCATGGTAAAGAACCTGTTCCTAACATCCAATCTAAATCTGCCCTTCGCTAGTTTGAAGCCATTGCCCCTTGTCCTATCACTACAGGCCTTTGTGGACAGTCTCTCTCCATCCTTCTCATAGGCCCCCGGCAGGTACTAGAATGCTGCTATAAGGTCTCCCTGGAACCTCCTCTTCTGCAGGCTGAACAGCCCCAGCTCCCTCAGTCTGTCCCTGATCATTTTTGTGACCCCTGAATTAATCCTGTATTAATGATACCAGCTATCTGAATGAGAAGGCTATCAATTTCCATTAAATGGTCAGTCCTCCTCTACCGTGCCATCAGCTAGAAAGATGATTTTCATATTAACATTTTATCATCTGTTAGAGAATTGTTGGTAATATATACACGGTTAAGGAAGACACCACAACTGTCTTTGTATTAAAAATAGTTACACTGACCTAAGACTCATTTTGCATAGGTCTCTAAATCAAATTATACCAAAGACCAAATTATCCTGAGCTGGATTCAAACAAGTGACCTCTAAATAAAAGGTAATATATCCCATTACTAAACCAGCAAGACACATGCTTACACTGGCATAGTGCTAATCATCACAGTGCTTTCTAACTTGATGCTTACTGTCCCAGAAAATCTATCTCACTAATTACATCTCAAACTAAAATTTGTATCAGTCCTAACAGAAATGAGTCTGCTATTTGTAACTCACATAAACAAGATTCTATTTTATGAAGTCAAGCCTGTTATTTGTTATTAGCCAAATGTACAAATAAACACAGCATCATGAGGGGGAAAAAAACCACTTGTTTGACAGCAACACCTAATTTTCTTAAGCTGTAAAGAAATTTTTAATGCATGAGAGGTTTTATAATAATTGTTTCCATGAGATTACTCAAGGATTACAAGTTTCTTAAATGCATTCATCTTAATTCAATTAATATTTCTCTTTTACAGATGAGAAGACTGGCGTAACTGACATTTTCAAATCAGGTGTCCTATAGTCAGATGATTATATTCACATTGAGAACTGAAGATACTCAGGATTTTGGAATGACAAGACAGATTTTTAGGAACATATCCATTGGCTAGGCTAAGAATTATAGAAGACCAGTTTTTGAATTTGTGGTCTATGACTAGACCAAGGATATCATAGGAACCTATGTGGCCCAATACCTTAGTCTATCACAGCAGCTAATCTTGGACTAAATACCTGTTGGATATTTATATATCTGTATATATACACCCACAAGAATAATAAAGCAAAGAAGAAATTCTGCCATTTCCTGTGAATTTTATAAAATGGGTAAGAGTACTATGGTACAATGCTCCTACCATGTATGCAGCTCTGTCCTCGTTTTAAGCTGCAATGGCACATTACTCAGCAAGAGGACTTTAGGAAGAAATGGCTATCTGTTCAATAGTTTGACCAGTGTCTGATTATGAAGCTTATAGCTTCTTTCTCTACAAGCCAGATAGAAAGAAATGCTAGAGGCTTCTGATCTTAAAAGGCCATTTGTTAACTCTTAATATTGGGCTCACTAACCTCAAACCAAAAAAATGAATCCTGGAGCTGAGTTGCTTTTCCACAGATTTTGGGGAAATCTGAGAATAAGCAGATTACACCATTTTTCTGTCACAAATTCTCAATATGGTAGAGAAAACAAACTCAGGTGGCCTCATAACCTTCCTCAGCAGCAAGGTCTGACTGACAAGCCTGTTAGTTCTCCAGACCCTCCTTCCAGCCATTCCTGTAGATGGGCATCACATTCACTAATCTCCAGTGAACTGAGACCTCATTGGTTAGCCAGGATTGCCAATAAATGATTGAAAGTGGCTCGGTGAGCACTTCCACTAGTTCCCTTGGCACCCCTGGGACAATGTCATACAGGCCCATTGACTTACATGTATCTAAGTGGCATAGCATATTGTTAATCCTTCCCTTTGGATTACAGAGGCTTTGCTCTGCTCCCAATCTCAGTCTTTCATCCTGGGGGACAGATACCTGAAGAACTGGGTTTATTATTGAAGACTGAGGCAAAGAAGGAGTTAAGTACTTCAGCCTTTTCCTCTGCTTTGTCACTGTTTCCACCCACATTCCATAAAGGATAGAGTTTCTACTTAGTGCTCCTTTTGTTGCTAATGTATATATAGAAACATTTTTATTGTATCCTATAGCAGTAGCCAGATTCATTTCTAGTTGGGCTTTGCCCCCTAACTTTCTCCCTCTGCACAACCTCACAAGAGCTTTGTAGTCCTCCCAGGTTGCCTGCCCCCTCTTCCAAAGTTCATAAACTCTCCTTTTCTTCCCCATAGTTTCTGCTGCACCTTTTCATTCAGCCAGACTGTTTTTCTTCCCCACTGATTCATCTTTTGGCACATTGAGATGTCTTGCTCGGTTCTTTGCAACACCTGAACTGAACACATACTAGACCCATATGGGGGGAAAAAATAGCCACATATTCATGCAGTGACTTAATTTGAAGCTCCATACTATGGACTTCTTTGATAAGGCATGAATTTCTAAATTTTCCAGATGGGGAGAGGGCACGATGGGGGGGAGGCAGGACATTTAGACTTAATGAGCTAACATTTACCTTAGAATGATCTGCTCTGTGCCTAACAAGACTTTTTCTTAAAAAAAAAAAAAACACATCAAGACCTACATTAGAATATATCAAAATAAGAAAAAAATCCCTGCAGAATGCAGTGGAAACCATAAACTAGAAGATCCTTTTAAATTTAATCAGGCAATTGGCAGTTGATGATAACAGCGGAAGATTAATTTCCCTTCATCCAATTAAATATGCTTTGCCAATTAAGGTCACATATATTTTCTGTAAGAATATGGGGGACATCAGTTTTAGTCATCTAGCAACTTCTATTACCTTCACTAGCAAAAAAAAAATAAAATATAAATAGTATCACAAACATCAAGATAATTTGGCTCAAGCTCTCCTTTCTCTTTTTCACTATAAGTTCTAACTCAGGATTCCAGCTCATTTCTAAATATACAAATCTGACAGAAAGTGTATCTTAAGTCTCCAGCTGCTGGAGGCCTTTGACATTAGCATCCTGAATTTATTTTAAGTTTCTAACCACAGCAGTGGTAAAGCTTGAAAACATTTAAAGTCATTTTACAGGGACAAAAAGCAAGTAAAGATTACAAGCCAATAATGTTTTTAGAGCGTCATTACTTTTAAGCCATGGTCCTGCATTTTTTGAAGCTTGTCTCACCAAAAGCCAGTTCAAGTATTCCACAGAGGATTTGAACCCCACCCAACAAAACACCAAAACCAAACCAAAACAAACAACAAACCACAAAGAAAACAATCACAACAAAAATCAACCAACTCTTAAGTGTGCCTATACTCCAATAAATGCAAAACTAAAATCAGCTCTATTCATGCTTGGGATTCATAAGTTATGAAAATATTACCGATTGCAATAATCTGATATAGAAGCTTTACATCTGTGGCATAGACCACAGCACAGTTTACCATCCACTAATACATTTCAACACCAAGTTACCCTCTCACCTTTCATTGGTCAGAAGCTAGTTACAGTACTAATGTCAACTACTATTTGTAGAGTTACTGAAGTGTTATATGGGCACACCACTATTAACCTCCAGAATTTTTCCAGTTTGAAGTCAAGACCAATGCCTCATGAGAGCTACAAACATGACATCATGTCATGGGTTGAGTTGAAAAATCTGCTATTGAAGTTTAGGCTCAAGGTGAGGAGAAAGTTCTTCACTGTGAGAGTCACTAGCCATTGGAATGGGTTGCCCAGGGAGGTGGTGGAGTCACCATCCCTGGAGGTGTTCAAGAGGGAATTGGACATGGCACTTGGTGCCATGAGGTCTGTGGTGACAGGTTGGACTTGATGATCTTTGAGGTCTCTTCCAACCTTGGTGATTCAGTGATTCTGTGTGATTCTGTGATGCTCAAAACTATCCTGCCTTATGCCAGCTTCAAAACAAATGTGCTGGCTGAAGCAAAGCATTATGGGGCTTGAAGTTCAGATTGTAACATGAGAGGCTTTCCCTTCTGTTTGCTGCTTCTGAAACAAGCAGCACACTTTACTTTCTGATTTGACACTCACACACCTAGGACCTCACACATTATTATTTTTCCAACCCCATGTGCTTGTCTCTACAGCATTAGAGCATGACACAGGCTAACACACCAAGAGTATGTGAACACGCTGAGAACCATACCGTGCAACCTCAGCCACTCACTGGGGTCAATATCCTGTCCTCAGCAATGGCTTGCACAAAATACCCAAGGAACAAAGTATCAGAACTTGGGTCTCTCTTCATAATTTCCAGCATTCTACAACCAGAGAAGCATGTACTATTTATGTGGAAGACCAGATTCAGGTCATCAAGTTTTATGACCAACAACAGACCTGCTCTTTCCAACCTTCACACTTTGTCACAAAAACTTACAGGGGAATAAAAAAAGCTTTCATTAAGCTCCATTCCACACTGCGTGAAAAAGGGCTCCTCTATATTTAAAGCTGTTCATCATTCCTTTGGGTACCTGTTGAACTTCTTGCTAGAAACAGCAAGCCACCACTCTCCACACATCTTCTCTATACTATTTGCAATTTCATAAACCTTTAACCATATTTTTTCAACTGCCTCTTTCCAAAAAGTTCCAGTTCATTTAGTTTCCTCTCATACTGAAGCTGGTCCATCTTTCTGAACATCCTCATGACCTGTGTACCTTCTATTAAATTCTATTATACCCTTTTAACAAATGGGAAACAGAACAATGTAAAGATTTACACCTACATTACTTTTATATGCTATTTTTGTCCTAGGAATTCTGAGTGTTCAATCTTCCTTACTGTTGCTGAACACACAACTCACATATTCAGAGAACTATCAAAGATAATTCAACCATTTTTGTATGGCTACAGCCAAGCCATGCAACACAGTTTTTGACACACTTGCTGATGGTCAAGATGTGGAAAGCTAAACCTGTAAATCCTCCCTCTTCCCCACCAGCACTAGAAATCTGCATGTGGGAAGAGCTGAGCAGTCTCTCCTATAAAAGCTTTTTACAACCAGCTTCCCCATGTTTTTCCAGCTCCTGCATTATTTTTCAACCACATTCTCTTCCCAATAATTTTTATTACAGATCTCATTTTCCTCACTGTTCCCTTTATTCATCTTCCTGTTCGATTATCAATTTTCTTTTGTCCTTGAGTCTATTTCTCTTCCATGAGATTTTTGTTAAAAAGTTTATAAAATTGTCTCTCAAGCATATGAGCAGCATGCAGTGAAAATGAAATCACTTATCCCTTTATTATAGGAATTCATTAAATCCAGTATAAACTCAACCACAATTTACTCTGCACGCGAGACACTCTCTTTGCAGCTTACACTTCTAACTGCAGTTAAGCCATAAACAAATAAAACAGTCTTTAGAGAAAACAGTCTTTTCATCAAAGGTCTGATACTCTTCCATTATTCTCTTGCTAGACATCACAAAACCATTTTCCCTCCAGGACACTAGTCCAGCTTTCCTTCAAGTCTCAGATGTCTGATCAGAGAAATGCATGTTTAATGGCTTTCAGTAAACTGAACACTGATTTTCACAGATAAAACAAAGATAAAAAGGCACAACATTCTGTCAGATTTTACTCTCCTGCTCCCTACCACATGCTTTCGAAACTGTAAGCAGGCTAGCTTGTTAGTGCACTGGATGTGACATGAGAAAGACACCACCACCGATGGCGGGAGAAACACTGTGTGAATCAATGTGACAGGACCACCTAGCAGCAAAGTAAGACCACTGCAAGAATAGAATATAGAATAGAATAAACCAGGTTGGAAGAGACCTTCAAGATCATCGTGTCCAACCTATCATCCAACACCACCTAATCAACTAAACCATGGAACCAAGCATCCTGTCAAGCCTTGCCCTGAACACCCCCAGCGATGGCGACCCCACCACCTCCTCAGGCAGCCCATTCCAATGGGCAATCACTCTCTCTGTGTAAAACTTCCTCCTAACCTCCAGCCTAAACCTCCCCTGACACAGCCTGAGGCTGTGTCCTCTTGTTCTGGTACTGGTTGCCTGGGAGAAGAGACCAACCTCTGCCTCACTACAACCCCCCTTCAGGTAGTTGTAGAGAGCAATAAGGTCACCCCTGAGTCTCATCCTCTCCAGGCTAAGCAACCCCAGCTCCCTCAGCCTCTCCTCATAGGGGTTGTGCTCCAAGCCCCTCACCAACCTTGTCGCCCTTCTCTGGACATGCTCCAGCAAGTCAAGCTTTGCTAGAAGCAATGAAATAAGGCTGCACAGCTATCCAGCACCCAATGACTTTCATCTTGCCTTTTTCAGTGTCCAGTGGCTCATTTTGCCCCATGGGGACACAAGTAGTTACACCTCACTCATGGCAGCCTCAGAATCAAGGCATGACAACATACTCCTACAATGGGGAAGTCTCCTCAAAACTCTTCCGAGTATTCCTTGGCAAAGCTTGTGCTGCCACTCTAGTCCTGAGAAGCAGAGCCCAAGTCTTAGACCTCAGTCCCAACCTCCTAGTACCACGCTTTACACAGTGCTTCAGTTTTGGGTGGACCTCTTACTCTATCAAGTCTTGGGTTCTTTTAGATGTAATTGATTTCAAAATATAGGTAGCTGATCATTTTTTACCATTCCCTGTCTTCAAATAGCCTCAGTTTAAAAAAAGAAAAAGTCCTCCAAGTATTATTTTTCTGAATCACAACTGCCTAAGTGCTAAAATTGCTTATTTATGATAGCTTAAACCTTGTGATTGTTCTGGTTTTCCAGCTGAATGACTTGCATTTTAGAATCATAGAATTGCTAGGGTTAGAAGGGACCTCAAGTATTGTCAAGTTCCAACCCCCCTGCTGTGGGCAGGGATACCTCACACTAGATCACATTGCTCAGAGCTACATCCAACCTCCAGGGTTCTACCACCTGTCTCGGTCCAGAGAGGGAAAGAGACTCAGTTCTTTTGAATATTCCTGTGTCATGAAATTAGAGGCACAAATAAGGCTAAAATATCAACAGCAAGGATATTTATTAACAGAACAAAGTGGATGGAACAGAAGGCAGAAGAGAGAGAGGGGAAAAAAATAGAGAGAGGGACAAGAGGGAGAGAGAAGAGGAAAGGAATTATATTAACACATCCCCCACCCCCCAATATGGTTTGGGTCTGTGGAGGAAGGGTGCTGCCACTTTGGCATGGAGATGTCATCCTTGTTGGCTGTGCTGTCCTCCGCTGGAGGAAGGGAGGGAGAGATCCCAAAGTCCAAGTCATAGGAGAGGTGCTCCAGCCTTCTAATCTTCCTCATTGCCCTTCTCTGGACATGCTCCAGAACCTCCAGATCCTTCCTGTAATAGGGGCTCCAGAACTGAATGCAGTACTCCAGGTGGAGTCTCATCAGAGCAGAGGGGGAGAATCAACCCCCCACTGCTTCTCTTGATGCAGTCCAGGATGTGATTTGCTTTAGAATAGAATAGAATAGAATAGAATAGAATAGAATAGAATAGAATAGAATAGAATAGAATAGACCAGGTTGGAAGAGACCTTCAAGACCATCGTGCCCAACCTATCATCCATTCTGGACTGCAAGAGCACACTGGTGGCTCAGGTTGAGCTTCTCATCCACCAACAGTCCCAGGTCCTTTTCTTCAGGGCTGCTCTCAAGGCAGTCACTGCCCAGCCTATATCGGTGCTTGGGATTGCCCCAACCCAGATGTAGGACCTTGCACTTGGTCTTGTTGAACCTCATGAGGTTGTCATGGGCCCACCTCTCCAGCCGGTCAAGGTCCCTCTGGATAGCATCCCTTCCCTCCAGCTTGTCTAAGGAAAGCATTACAAATAGCAACATACTTATGAGCTAAATATGAAATAGACCCAAATACAACAGTATTGCCACAGTGCTCCTGTAATCACAAGTTCGATACTCAAGAATTCACAGGCAGCTAGGAGACAGTCAATACGGCAGAATATGACATTCTCAGAGATGCACTCTTCCTTGGCTTTGTGTTCCCACAAGATTTAGAGCTCTGAGCATGTTCTCTGTTAATACCTAATGCTATTCCTATAATGAATACCCTGTGTGCAACTTCACCTACTCTTCTGACCCAGGTCTCTTGCTTTGGTCCTGGGCCTGCAGTCAGCCCAAAACAGAGAATGAGGTCTTAGTATGAACTAAACCTTCAACTTCTTTTCAGGTTCCCTGGAGGGCAGAAGCTTCAGCTCTGACTTTAGTCCTGCTGTCACAAAACCTAGCCATCCTAGCGAGCCGAAAGGGAACCTCCGCCAGGAAAGAGGCTGCCTGCTTAGTTCTCAATGCCGGCGTTTTTCCCCCACCGCTTTCTGCTATCCCCGCCCAAATCCTCAGGACACTGCCCCGCCCCAGCGTTTCCGACCCCTACAAACGGCCAAGGAAAAGCCTCCCGCCCTTCGCCGTCGCCTGCGGATGGAGCTCCGCTGGATGGAGCTTGGAGCTACTGCCATGCTCCCCAGCCGACCTCTAAACTTCAATCGGAAGAGCGCTGCTGGGGACCAACTATTCGGGACCAAGCGTGGAGCTGCGGATAGCGCGGGGCGGGCACCGACCGTGCTGTTCACAGTCCGGCCACAGGGGCGCAGCTGACACTACTGCGCCCCTCACTGCGCAGTTTCACGCCAAGGCTTGTGGGTGTTGTAGTCCTTGCCCCGCTGTCGGTCCGCCCCAGACCCCTCTCTGGGCCCTGCGCTTCGCAAGCCACGCTGGGTGTTGTAGGAATAGCCCGTGAGCCAATAGAAGCCGTCGTTTAGGAAGGGCGCGCTCGCGTAACCAGACTCTCTCAGGCACGTGCTTTCCCTTTGCGGTACGATTGGTCAACAAGAGAGAGTCACCAGCGATCCGTCCCTTCTCCGAGCCAATCAGAGCGGGCCATGTAGAGCAAGCCGTTCCCCAGAGATTGCGTGTACTGCTGTCAGCAGCTGGTAGTTGGTCGTCAGCGCGGCCAGAGGATTGGAAACGCCGGCGCGGTGGGCGGGGCCAGGAAGCCGGACTCGGGGCCCCTGATCAGCGGCGGTGGCCCTTCAGGAGCCCGGTGGGATGGGGCGGCGGGCGCGCCTTGGGCTGGTGCTGTGCCTTGCGGCGCTCTGGGCCGGAGGGCTGGCCGCGGCCGGTTAGTACCGGGACTTCACCTCTCCGTGCCCCGCAGGGCCTCAGCTCTGCGGCGGCCTTCCCACCCGCTGTTGCCCTGATGCGGGGGAGGGGGTGCGGGTTGCTGCCACTGGGGGACGGGGGGAGTCCCGGCGCGGAGGCGGCGGAAACTGGGAAGTGGATCCTGTGTTCTCACTGGGACTTTGGGTTGCGTGGCGGCAGCTCCGTCTTCGCGGGTGCGCTGAGACAGCGATGGGGAGGGCAAGGGAGTTGAGCTCCTGTCAGCTGCATGGCCGGGAGTAGCAGGGGTGGCGAAGGCAGATTCACCGAGGGGCGGTGGGCCGGTTGCTTCACCCTGTGCCTGCTGGTATTGCCTCAGCGGGGGCTGTTCTGTAGGCCTCATGGGGGTGAACACATTGTTCAGTCCGGCTTCTGCCTTTTAACAGCTCGTTAAGAGCCTACTTTGTGATGCCTGCTCTGCTAAAAACTGAAACGAGACCTTTTTCTTTTCTTTCCCATTTTGCAGTTTCTTGCTGAGAAGCTGGTAATGCTGATGTTAGCTTTATCAGAACAATTTTCTCATGCAGATATGTAGAGAGAGCAATTCTGGGGCCTGCATTATGTCACTATAACACGTTTCTGCTTTTGTTGTTATGTAGCTTGGGTTTTTTTATGCTTCGCATATGTTGTTATCTACTTCCTTTCCAAGGGTTTCTACCTCCCACACCCTTCTTTCCACCGTGGGCGGGTGGGGGCAATGTGCAATGCATTTATTTATGTAGTGTTTCTAAAGCCAGAAAGCAGGCATATTTAATAGACAGCATTATCCAGTGCTACTAGGAGTGTGCTTTTAGGCTGTCAGTATTTCAGGAAAGTAACAACATTTTCTCTAAAGATAATTTCAGTGGTTTGGGGTTCTATTTCATGTATAGAGGAGTGTGTTGACATTTAAGGTGATGTTACTGGAGTTCAGAATAGGTATCAAGCACAAGATCTTTGTACATAATGTTATAAGCCAGAACTTCCTAAGGTGTAGAAAAAATACCTACAAGCTCTGTGAAGCCAAAAAGATGTACCCTGACTCTGAATGATATGTTCTCACAAATAATGTATATAAAGAAAAAAAGCTAAGGTGAGATGAGACTTGTCAGATGAACAGTCTGGTGTGTGTGTGTAAGTTAGGTTTAAGGGCTGTTAAAGTGTGCTACTATGGCTGTGCTAGCATGCCACTCTTCTGTCTTGACTGCTTTTCCACTGTCACAAAGTTGTGTTTGTGATTATGAAGTTCTGATAGCTTAATTTGGCCTTTAAAAACATATGTTTGGAGTTAGTGGAACTAATGCCATTGATGGGTCCAAGAAAGCACGTGGTACGTTACATGAATGATCAGGAGCTGTCGCCAGTTAAATCACTACTGTGAGGTAAAACTGTTTATTAATATCCAAAATTAATTAGGAGAAGGTGTTTGGAGTCCAGCTTTTGGCAACAGATGATAACAGGGAGAAAAACTTTTTTGCTCCAATTTTTGTCAAGAGTCATTCTGAAAGAAGTCGTTACTTGATTGATGTTTTCATTTCCTACAGCAACAGTACCATTTTCTCTAGTAGAGTCTAGTACAAGCTCAGAGACTGTTAAATGTTTCCCTGAATACTTGTACATTCCTAATGTATGGTCTGGAAACAGTAATGTGAAATATATGTTCATGGAAGGGGTTTTAAGGATGAGTCAAAATGGCTCAAGTATTAAGTTTCCTGACTTCAGAAGATTTTTTATTTTTTTTTATTGAGGACTTTGGTGTTTTTTTTTCTTAGGGAGTCTTTTAACTGTAGCTTTAAACTCTAACATTGTAGTCATAAACTTTTGCTTGAATCAGTTTACTGAAAACTTGAAATGAATTTAAGAAAACTCAGCCCTAAAGAAATGAGCACTTTTTTTTTTTAAAGATACAGTATTAGTACAAGTTATGAAGAAGTTTGGCATTGAGGCTAAAGAAATAATAATGATGATACCATGGGAAACTGGCAAAAGCTGCTCAAGCCAAGGATGGCTGTCTTGTGCTTATCACATCAGCAATGGATGTCTACTTCTTCTGTTGATCATTAAGAATCTAAGGAAAAAAAAAAAATCTCCTCTTACTTTTTTTCCTGATTGCTGATATTATTTGGTTCTTGAGGTTTTCCTAATGCTTGCAGAATAAGAGGTAGAAATTCTCTCATTTTACATGAGGAGAGGAAGTGATTCTTTATCTGACAGTCCTGCACCTTCCATGGCTAACTTCAATGCTAGGCAGAGGTTTTCATACTGTCTCATTAACTGGTAGGGCAGATGAGAATAGTCACATACTTGTAAGAAACATTTGTGCCTGTTCTGTAAAAAGGCAGCTCAATGGCTTTCCCTGACCCTTCTGATTTTGCTTAATAACTGGAAAACATTCCCTAAACTTGTTGCGTGATAGGGAATCTCAGTTCTCACAAAGAAAGTGAGGTAAGGGTTGACTTGTAGCTTGATTTTTGTAGTTGCACTGAAATGAGTAACTGCACAGATTGTAGCTGGAAGCAGTCTTGCTGTCAACGATGCTTTGAAACTAATCGTCTGAATAAGTGCCTCTTATGGATTTTGCTTAACTGCCTACATGTTTTAGAGGCCTATGTCATAGGAATAGAATCTATGCTATGGAGCTTTTGTGCTGACTTTAACAGTTGAAAAATTGATGAGAAGCAATCTGAGGTAATTTTTTCATAAGATTTCCTGTTTTTCTGCAGAAATACAATAAACAAGGTTTGTGTTCTTTCAGATTCTCACTAGTCATTTACACAAAAAGAATGTTAAAGGAAATAACTAAAAATCAACCCAAAAATCTCTGATAGATGCTGTAAAGCAGTCATTGCCAAACCAGTTTTGTTCATGCACCTCTCTCAGGGGAAAAAAAAAAAAATTTGAGTGTGCCTCTTCAATGTTTAACTTTTATTTAAAAAAAAAAAAAGTCATTTACTACTGTGCTATCATATTTTGCATAAAAATAGAACTGGGAAAAGAAAGTGAGATAAAGGTGAAATAAACACAAACAATTTAGAAAGTATTTTCTTTCTGCACCCCCAGTGGGTTGGTTAGCATGCCCCCTGGGGTGCACGTGCCCCATTTTGGAGATCCCAGCTCTCTAGCATGCAAATTCTTAGCTATTTTGTTGTGATAGTGTTTGGAGCTTGAAGAGAGTGGCAAATAGTGGAAGGAAGCTGACTACAGTGATCAGTTAGGGCGTTCATCAGAGCTTTGGGGGATTGCCCACTGCTTGTGTTTACTGAATTTTTGGCTACGTCCCACAGGTGAGTTACCATTCTGATGTTGAAATTAATAGTATTTCTTGTCTAGTAGTAGCAGTCCTTTAGCTTTATGGGCTCTGTCAAAGGTTAGGGCTGGGCACTAAACCAGTGACAGATGTATATGGAATGGAATACCTAATTGGTCAGTTCAGGGTAACCTGTCCTGTCCACTCCTCCCTGTGTTTGTGGCCTTTTAGTCTGCACCCCCAATGTAGGACACAAGATTTAGCAGTGACCTTGGTCTGTATACCAGTCCTTGGTACCAGCTAGAAACATTGAGCATTATCACTGCTAGAAACCGTGTTGGCAAACCCACGCCATTGACTGTAGAAAATGCAGTTAATTAGAAGAGACTGCACTGAAAAGTAAAATCACTGAACAGAATTAATTCTGTTCTAAAGCAAACCAGCATAAGGTTGTCAGTCGATTTGTTCTTTGTTCTGAACTTTGTTGTGTTCCCTCAAGCTAAAGGACCTTCTTTTTGCTGAATCACACTGCACAGATCTCCTTGTTTCTACCCTTTTCTCCATAGTGCTCTCTTGAAAATGGCAATTGTCACAGAATGGTAGGATCTTTATCCAGCATATGGTAGGATCTTTTTATCTAGCATAGGCTGACAGAGTATTTTTACTATATTTAAATAGACTGACTGAACACTGTTTTTCCTAATGGAGCGAAAATGAACACGTTTTAAACCTGATTTTAATTATATATGGAGTGGTGGATGGTTGAAACAAGTGTTTAGCTCTATGAAGTACTCTACAGACCTAACTGGGTGTGAGAGCACCCAGCAGTGCCTACAGCTCATTCTGTACAATGTTGTCAGCTGCATGTTTCAGCCATGAGTGATTTTGCCTACTTAATCCTTTTACTGTATCGTTGCATCTCCCTAATTTTTTTAACAAGAGATGGGATTAGTTTCAAATTGGCCTTTTCAGAAGAGATTTATAGAATTAGGCACCTTAGTAACAGACTAGAATTTAAAAACAAAGTCAGTTACTTTTTTTTTTTAATTTAGCTGTGGAAAAGCAAACTGAACTATCAGCCTTGATCTCCAAACCAGGTGTGCAAACATCTGTGACTTTCATCAGTAGCTGAGCCTTGACTAATAAGCCATTCTTAGGTCAAACTGTGACCTTTCATAGATGTTATTTTAACACTTGCTGAATTCTCTTAAGTGTTTCGTAGAAGTCAACACACTTCTGAGTAGCAGGTGTGTACTAGTCAGCAGTTCTGTGAAACAACAAGGCTGTGATCCCTCTTTTAGTTACATTATTGGTCATCACTACAACCTCATCTGCCTAACTTTAGAAGAAAGTCCCAAAGCTAAGAACAGTTAAACTAGTATTTGTTGTTGCTTTAGTGCTGTTTTGGGACCACTGTTTTATGGTACAGTTTCTTAATAACAATGTTGGTTCCTTCTGAGAGAATTTAAATGATGCAATAGAATTGAAATAGATTTATTTACTTCCAAGGAGGAAGAGTAAACATTAAGTGAATTCTATCATACCTTGCTCAGATGTTTTTCACCTTTCAATTTAGTAAACCTTTGCATATGAAGTAGCAAAATAATTGTTCTTTGATAGTATACCTATTTAGATCTGACATTCTGTGGTGGTCTTCTGTTATAAAGTCAGCCTTCCACAAATTGAAATCACTAAAGCCTTTACCAAAAAGCTGGAATAGTCTAGTGCTGTTGGGCATGCAGGCTGATTTTGAGCAGACAAACACCCACCCTGGCTGGTATAGCTGTTAAAAATAACATGGTGTTTGTTACTGCAGTAACTGATATTGTGTAAGTGCGTTGTATGTATTAATAGCAGCATAGGAGCTATAGGGTAGGTTAACCTTGTCTTAGTTCTCACCCCACTCCAGAAGCATGTTGTGAATCTCTTGACAAGCTCTGGAGATTGAAATTCTAGGGGTGGTATTTAGGTTTTGATTTTTTTTTTTTGGGGGGGGGTGGATAGTAGAATGTAATTTGTAGAAAACATGATAAATTTAAAATTTATCTGTTTTTAAAATGCAAAATACCAGCAAGTATCCTAAATGCCTATTCACTTTTACTGTGCTTAAAAAATAAGTTGTATGAAGGCCCAAAGTGTTGAAATTCAGTGGTAGAACTTCTTAGACTTTATCACAATCTGCCTTAGATTAGATTCCATTAGACTGGTCAAACTGATAAGCACTGTCATCTCTGCCAAGAATGCAGCTAGCCTTGTTTGTTCCTTATTCATCTTTTAATGATTTTCAAAGTTGGAGTTCTTATGCTGTCTTGGTTGCTACTTGCAAAGTCTGTTACTTCTGGGGTGCTCTTTGCTGTCCCCACTAGTTTCTCTGAATGTTTCTCTACATGTTTTAATTTCTGAACCTGTGAGATACAGCTGCTTACTCCAACCAGCTGTTCCAGATCTTTTTTAATCCTGTGTCTGCTGACAGTCAAACTTTGATTTTTATATCCACTTCAGTGTGCTCAATAGACTGTCTCAGTTGCAGCGTCAGACTTGTCACCTTAGTTTTGCGGCTTCGCTTGTAAGTCTAAGATTTTTTTCCTGTTTTTTGTGCTGTTACAACTTAAAATTGATCCTCATCATTTTACTTGTTCTAAAGGTTATACTTCAAATAATGTGGGAATTGCTTTCTGGAATTTGGCTTGCAAGGTTAGCCCCTTCACTGCAGATACCTGTAATTGCTCTGTTACAGTAATAGTCCTCAAAACATGAACCGAAAAAAGTGTCACATTTGTAGTTTGTCACTTCAGAGATGAATGATCTCTGGCAAAATACTGTTAGTGCATGAAGATTAAAAGTATGTAAGTTTTGCTTGCTGCCAAGTGCTTACAGAGGTAGTAGGAGTTAGCAACATCCTTGCCTAGTCATCTGTTTATATTTTGAGCTTTTATTTCTATTTGAGTTGAGAAAGAGGAGGCCATAAGGTCATCTTTCAAACGTGGAAGGATTTTGTTCACCTAAATGAGGTGGTATCAAATACTGATAACAGGGAACAGTCAGGTTTTGTCTGTGATCATTTTAGAGGCTTTCAGTTGAGAGGATAGTACAAACCGAGTTGTTCAAAGCATGGTGAGTAACCCATTTAAGTTACAGGAACAAAGAAAATAAGAGATATAGTTCTGCAAAACAGTGGTAAAGCTGTCCTAAATAAGCTTTTCTGATTATCTCCTCCCTCCTTTCTATTTCTTCAGGTCTCTGTCTAATAACTTTTCTTTACCATTTCTTCTCTTTCCAGTCTTTCTAATCAAGTATCATAATACCTTCAGATAAGAAAGATGATAGTTAAACAAGACTTGCAGCTCTTGAACAGGATCTTAAAGACAAGCTAATTTTTCAAAATTCCATAGAGAGAACTCTATATAAAGGTTTGAGTATGTTAGGCAAAATGAACTGGCATTCTATAAAGGACAATGTTGAATTGTAAGTGGGGTGGTATTCATGAAACTTTCTGGTCACTCCTGAAGCTGTTCATATTAAAGCTGATTGGGTCACTAAAAACCTTAGGTTCCATATGCTCCTTTCACTTGATGTGTATCTTTTAAGTAGTTTAGTTGGACTGGAACAGTTCATACTGTGTAGTAATCTAGAGGATTGATTTGGGGGTTTTGTTGTGGTTTGTTTTTTAAATCACACTTTTTTCACGTATTAGTGACACAATTGTGTCAGCATAATTGAAGGAAGGAGAGATGAACCTGTGAAACAATTCTTTCAGAATTACTTAGTGTTGTCAGAAGTACACTAGGCAGCATAGTGTACTCAAATAGTTCAGAACTGTTGCACAATATTATAGCTAAACTTATCTTTATTTTTGAGCAAATTACTCATGGAAAACTGACTTACACCATCTCTTCTAGATGAAGAGGGAAATCAAGATGAATCACTGGAGCCAAAGGTGAGGAGATCAGTTTCTAGTCGTTCTCTTTTTCTTGTGAAGTAGAGCAAAGGCCTAAACTTCAGAACTGTGATTTGATTCCTGTTTTAAACTGTTCTGTATTTGTTCTGTTCATCAGAAGAATTAATGTGAAGTTATCACAGTATCACTAAGGTTGGAAGAGACCTCGAGGATCATCAAGTCCAACCTGTCTCCACAGACCTCATGACTAGACCATGGCACCGAGTGCCACGTCCAATCTCCTCTTGAGCACCTCATCTTTTAAATGTTTAATTTTTTTTATCAAAAAAAGAGAAATGGAAGCATTGAAAGCTTGTAGTAGTAGTTCAGCTTACTTTTGATGCCGTGGTTTAAGCTTACTATGTTAATTCTATCTTTAAAAGTAATATGTTGTTGCTAGCTGCTGCTGTTCAATTTCTAATCTTTTAAAATGTGGCTCTTATCCTTCAGACTTTATCTGCAGATGACCAGGTAAAGGACCATTCCACAGGAACTCGAGTGGTAGCAGGTCAGATCTTCCTTGAATCAGGGAAATCAGACACTCAGTCAGAGGATGAAAAAAACTTTCACAGTGAAGAGGAGGAAAAAGAGAATTCACTGGAAGAGCTGAACTCTCTGGAAATGGCCAATCTATTAGATAAGGATTTGGAAGAAGCAGAAATACAAAGACCAGGTAACTGCTCACAGCGTTTTGAACGAGTGGCAGGAAAGCTGCATCTGAGTAACTTCAGCATGTAGATGAACATAAACAGTAATTATGAACATATGAAATAACTAGTGTTTTGGTCTCTCTGGAATTGCATGGTAATTGCTGCCTTTTCTATTAGAAACTAACATCAAAAAGTTTTCAGCTATATTGTGATAGAAATCACAGCGGTTACTTTTAGATGCATTTGAAAGGGTTTTACGTAATTCTTGTTACTTCCATCGTGCTGGAAAGCTTAAACTATCAAATGGAGAAAGCTCTGATTTCTTCAAATAGGACTCAAGTAGACATACCATGCTGGGTTTATGCATACCAACTAGAGAAGGAGAAATTGCGTCAGTATTTCAGCCTCCTGGCTGTTTGCCTGGAGTCTCAGTTGACAGAGAAGGAGCAAATTGTAACGCAGAAGCATGCTTCCTAGGATGTCATTGTTCCTTCAGGCAACATCTAGACTTCATGTAAACTTCAGTAGGTTTTTAAATTTAGGTAAAATATAGGTAAAAATACGTCCTGGTGCTTAAGTTCTTAGGAAATTACAATATTTATCTTCTGATAAAAACATGGTATTTTGGACTTGTGTTTTTGTAGCAGATAACTAGATGGCACAGTTGAGTACCCTAGCCAATGCAGCAAAGTTTTTAGAACTTACTACAAAGTAAATAAATAATGTAGAGGGACAGATTACTGGTTCTCTCTAGCAAAGCAATTCTGGCAATTCTGAGGGAAAAGTACTTGTATTCTGTCAGGGAAAATCAAAACAAAAAACCACCAACCCTGCTTAAGGGCAGCTTTACTAGGAAACTTTTTAATTGAGTCAGACAGGAACCTGCCTCAGGTACAGATGCTGCATCTCTCAAATGACCAACTGACAACAGGGCTGCACGAAGGAAGATTAAAGCTTTTCTAAATACAGTTTGGCTCCTGTGTATGGTCATGAGATTACTTGGCGGGGGCCGGGGGGGGAGGTGCTGCAGTGGGGAAGAAAACAAAAAAAAACAAAACAAACTCCCAACCCCAGACAAACAAGAAAAAACAACAACTCTTCAAGTTACCATGTGTGGTCTGCAGGATATTGAGCAGAACAAAAGTTCAACTTCAGTAATTTACAATTAGTACTACTAAGGATTTTAACCTTGTAAGAAAGAAGTTGTCTTGTTCTCTTCTGGTTCACAAGGAATTGTATGTCTTTATAATAATCAAGTTTCACACTAACCATTTTAGCTGAAAACTGCCCACAAGATTATTCAACTGCTGCTGTTCCCCCCCCCCCCCCCATCTAGAGGACTCTTGCAGTAACATAACCAATACTGCTTATAAGTAATTTGTATTTGAGTTTCCTGCAGCAGGAAGTATGACATCAGTAAAAAAGGATAAAATATAATGATGAAATACTAAATATTTTATTCAAGATAATAAAATGGATAAACTGTAACTTGCATGCTCAGTTTGACAAAAAGCAATTTATCCTGAGTAAATTATTTGCCTCCATTTGTAATATTCTTTAAGTACCTGATAAAATAACTGCTGAGCAGTTTATTCTGTGATCACATCGCTGTGTTGCATTAAGCATTAGTATTTTTTATTATCTGGGGAGAAAAAAAATACAACATTATGGTGGGATTTAGAATTTATAAACAGCAAAGGGGAGGACTAAGGCAGAGAAATTTTGTAGCTTGAGTGTACAGCTAACTCTTGTGCTGAATGCTGTGTAAAGGGTCCAATTGCTTTCAGTGCAGTAGACCAGGTACTAAACAATGCAAACAAAACTAAAGTTCTCAAGTATAGTGTTAATATCCTGCACCTCAGATTTGTTCGTATGACAGTGATAAGAGCTCCCATCTGTTTTATTTATGTGTACCCTTAGCATGAATTTGTGCCTTGCTCTCTGATTAACAGGTGTCTAAAATGATTCTAGGCTAATTTCATCTGGTGGACTTAGTAGTTTTGAATGCAGTTTCTGAAAATAACATTTTTCCTTGTGTATTATGGGATAATTAACATGAAGTGGCATGGTGGAGCATCTGCCAAGGAATCAAATTACAAAGAGCACTTCAGGCAAACTAATCCTGGAGCCTTCCTTATGCTTTAAAATAATCGGCATGAAATTAGTTAGCGTGGTCTCTAAGCCATACAATTACGGACCTTAGGAAAAAAGAACTAGCTTTCTCTATAAGCAGAAGAATTACAAACTTAGCTTGAAAAAACACCATATAATTGGCATTTTCAATTGCATGACTTTGCAAATGTCTTCAAATGAAGCCGAGCTTAACTGCTGTTTTAGCTTAGTGAAGGACAAATGCCTTTATAAAAGGCTAACTGAAATAATTTTCAGAAAATGAAGCTAATTCTTAATCTTCAGAGAAGATTGATTTTTATTTAAAAATATGAAGAGGTAACATTTCAAATGCCAGTGCATGAGAAATTACACTCTTTAAATTCATGTTCAATGCAACTTAAATGTATTGCTGAAGTGAAATATAAGGAGTGGTGTGGCTCAGTTGGTAGCACATAAGACCTTTAATGGGGAAGGTTGTGAGTTCAAGCCTGCAGTGGGCACTAGTGTCCTCCCTACTCTAGTCATGAGGTCTGTGGTGACAGGTTGGACTCGATGATCTTTGAGGTCTCTTCCAACCTTAGTGATGCTGAAAGTAAGTCTTCAGTGCAACAATAAAAAATAACTAGATGCACAGGTTTCATTTAGGTATTTTCTTACAATTGTATGTTCTAAGTGTACTCCCTGCTGTTATTCAGGCATTTTGATATCATATTTGGCAATGTGAGTGATTCAGTCATGAGTATGTCTATCCCTGGGGCTAAAATGAATGTGTGCACTGGAATGGACTTCAAGGGTGGCATGAGAAATGGAAGGGCTCTTCATGTTGCTTGGCAATACAGATGTAACTGATTTGCCTTTTTAATATAAACAAATCTATTTTCTTTGCTTAGAACTAAGGAATATAAGAAACAACATAGCTTGTGTTCCCTGATTAAATGAGTGATACTTTTGCATGTTCAATTGCTACTTAGAAAAAAACTTGTTTTTTACAGGCTTTTGTAAATGAGAGATTTTTACTGAGAACTTGATTAAATGCAGTTCATAGAAATTAAAACCAACATAGGAGTGCTTTCCTCTGTGTAGTAGCTGACTTGAGTATGTGCAGTCTAATTCCTAGATATGTATTTTCAGCTTTGACAGCTATTGGGGGCACTGCAGATGGTGAACCTTGCCACTTCCCCTTTTTGTTCATGGAGAAGGAGTATGCAGAGTGCACTGCAGATGGGAGGGAAGATGGCAGGCTTTGGTGTGCAACAACCTATGATTACAAGAAGGATCAGAAGTGGGGCTTTTGTGAAAGTAAGTAACCTGATGCTGCTTTCTTGTGCAAGTGATACTTTCTTAAGCTGGCATTTTCAGCCCTTTATTTAAGGGTCTAGAAGTCCCTGTCGTATATTAATAGCCACTTTATACTGCAATTTATGCTACAATATATATGTAATTGTGAAGTCAAAGTTCTTACGATGGAAAAAGATTATAGTGCAAATGGCAATTCCTAAAGCTGTTTGGGAAATCTTGCAGTGGAGACCTCTATACAATTCTTGGTTTCTGAGGCTAAGGGAATTAGAGAGGTTTGACAGGACAAGAGGAAATGGCCTGAAGCTACACCATAGGAAGTTTAGATTAGATACTAGGAAAAGCTTCTTTATTGAAAAAGTAGTGAAGCATTGGAACAGGCTGCCTAGGGAAGTGGTGGAATCTCCATCCCTGGAGGTGTGCAGAAACCATGTAAGCACTTTGGGACATGGTGGTATTTGGTCTATGGTTGGACTTGATTTTAGAGGTCTTTTCCAAACTTTGATTCTGTGTCAGTGTTTCCCATTATATTTGCTGATTCTTCTAGAAAACATCCACTTGCAGGAGGAACCTGTCTTCCTTCCACAAGTTTCATTAGAGTAATTAAAAGACTCTCTTAACAACACACTTGTATATGAGAGACATCACGTGAGAAGAAACTGTCTATCAAGTTATCTAACATGTCCCTTAGATATCTTTTTGTAATCACTTGCATTGTTTATTGGTCTTCAGAAATATTTCTGTTTGAGAGAATAAAATTGATATGTTTAACTGATGCTTTTCATGCACTCTTTTTTAGCTGAAGAGCAGTCTAATAAGAGAAGGCAGATGCAAGAGGCTGAAGATGTTTATCAGACTGGAATGAAAATCCTTAATGAAAGCAGTAAAAAGGCTCAGAAGAAAGAGTAAGTTTACCTCCACCACCTCCACAAGACAAGGATGACATGGCTAGTCACTCTGACATCACTGCATCAAACTGCAGTAATAGTACTTTTCAGATTACTTAGAATTACAAATTAGTCTGTTTTCCTCTGAATCTGCTAAAATTGAGTAATTTATGAAGAGTGAATGTCATTGAAATGTTGACTTAATTCAAGATGGTGCTGCCATTCTTTAGCCACAATTTGTATGTGGCAACTGCCCTGAGAGAAGAGAACATGACAAAAGATAGTTGTCCTTTTAAAAATGTTTCTGTCAGTGTAGTTCTCATTTTGCTTTGAAGATTAAGTGGAAAATACTATCATTTATTGACCTGCTTTGTTTTAGTTCCTACTTCATGATGTTTTTTATCACTGTAAAAATAGTATTAACCTCGACACATTGTTAAACTGTAGCAGTTAACATTATTGAATAGAATTAAAGAGGTTGGAAAAGACCTTTGAGAGAAAAGGGTAATGCTTATAGAGGAAACAATCAAAAAACAAAAGTAGAGTATTCTGTTCATTCTGGTCTGCTTATTCTCCACTCTGTACATATCCAATGACTGCTAAATAGTTGTCAGCTAACTGCAATAATTAAGAATAGCTACTCCCTGGTCCTCATGTTGATAACTTTATCAGCAAGTGGTGACTTCAGGCTGCTCAGTACTAAGTAACTACTATTACCATGTTAAACTTGTTTGTGGAGATAAGGAAGTGTGTTTCTACTTAATGTATTGGGGAAACTGAAGCGCAGCTGGAAGTTGTCCATCACACCTTAGCAATGACAAAGGGACACAGTATCTGTTAGAGTCTGACTATTATTCTTGTTTATAAAATAGAGTAGGAATTGTAAAACAATATTAAATCGTAGTTTTTTTGAACACCTGGGACTTTAATAGAAGATGAAATTACTAGAGGAATCAGCTTGGCCTAAAGAAGGAAAACAAGTCTGAGACTAGGAAGGAGGAGAAATACTGGAAAGTCTTGGAATGCTAATAAAGGTCCATGAGAAATCAAGCTGAAGCATGCTTGACAGTACTGCATCTGTCTACTAGTTAAATCATATGAGACATTGCATAGAATGACGATTCAGAGGTGGAACATACCACTATAGGTAGATTTGTTTGTAGAAAATAGGGGAGAGTTAAAAAAAGCACCTCCCCAGAATCTTCAGGCTTATGAATAGAATCAACTTCTTTGCCTCAAACTGACTAAGAAATTGTTTCCTTTTAAGAGCATATCAATATCTTCTGAAAGCAGCTGACATGAATCATACCAAGGCAATGGAGAAAGTCTCTTATGCTTTGTTGTTTGGTGATTACCTGAAACAGAACATTCAGTCATCAAAAGAACTATTGGAAAAACTAACAGAAGAAGGTTCTCCTAAAGGACAAATGGTATGTGTGTCCTTAGGTTCTATGAAAGTTGTTACAGGTGTTACGGTTTGACTGAAACTGTTACTCTTTTCTTGTGGTTTGTGTGGTATGCATCTTTTCGTCTGGAGTTCTGTTTCTGAGATAGGTAGATAAACACACACAATATAATTAAGGAAGTTAGAAACTCCTAGGAATCTTGGAAGCTGTTTAGCCGTGCTGCGCTCACTTTGTCCATGTGCAAAGACCTTGAATTTTAGTGGTCTAGAATGCAATATTGTCTTCATGAGGTGATTTTTCTCAGTTGCATATGCTTTTGGAATTGCCCAGAATAGTCTTAGAACACTGTGAAATACAGAAATAGAAATATATGCTGTTATCTTCTCTGAGTCATGCAACTCCAACAGGTGTTACAGATAGAGCAGTAGTTATGTAAATTTTATGAGTAAAGATCACTTTTGAAAAAACCTCAGCCAAACAGATCTGTGCATTTTAACTGTTTGTAGTCATAAATGCAATTTACCCATGGCAGAACAGATGAAAACAACTAGATGCATTGCAGGAAGACTGATCCTGGATTCTTTGAATGATGTGCTGATAAACTTTTTTTCTTCTATTTCTAGGCACTTGGATTTTTGTATGCGTCTGGTCTAGGAGTCAATTCTAGTCAAGCTAAGGTAACTTAGAAATCTTCAGTGTATGCTTTTGTATTTTATCTTGGAAGCAGATGTTAAATAACCAATGATTCTGTTTTTAAGGCCCTGGTGTATTACACTTTTGGAGCTTTAGGAGGAAATCTGATTGCCCATATGATCTTGGTAAGTAAGATGGTAACTTTACAGATGCAAGAACTTTTTGTGCTCTTTAATTTTTAATGTAAGATTTCCATTCATGTGGCTACACTATCAAAGTGGGTATTGGGTGGGCAGTAGTATTTTCCCCATTATTCTGTGTTAACTTAAGGAAAAGTTTCTTCCTTTTGAGTGTGAGTTTAGGTGGACTATGGTTACATCTTTTGGCTTACAGCAGAAGTGTCAGACTTCCAATATTTGTAGGCTGTGAAAGACAGATCTTTACAGAAGATGCTGTTTTAATCATTATTGTGAGACTTAACACAAATTGAAGTGTGTAAGTAAAAAGCTTTAGCTTTTCACCTATAACTGTTGTTCTGCTTGTTCGTTTTCCTTAGTAATACCTGAGGTATATTGGCTCTACTTAACCTTTTAATAGTACTGATCGGTTGCTCATAATGCAGCCACAATCGACTTGTGGCTTTTGTGTTGCCTATTGCTTCATCAAACCTTGCACAAATAGTGTGAAAAAGTTTGTAATCTGGCAAGCAGTGTTTTGTCAAATAACTGATAGTCCCTGTATTTTGTTCATTTTTAGGGTTACCGGTACTGGGCTGGGATAGGAGTCCTCCAGAGTTGTGAATCTGCTCTCACTCATTACCGACTTGTAGCGAATCATGGTAAAAACTTGAGCTAGGTTAACATTCTGGACTTTCTGTGTATTTCTGTATCCTTCACCCAGAAGGACTATCAATCTAAATACTATAAAAGTAGAGAATTCTTGCTGTTAAACAAGTTACCTGTTTGGCTCTGAATCATGCTATGCTATTTCTATGTCCATCTGTAGAAATGCCTGTAATACTTAGAGTTTCAAAGTGATTAATTCTCTGAGTAATAGCTGGAGCTCTGCAAAGATCTGTTTTTACTAAGCTGCAGTGTAATACTTGTATTGAAATTTTTTGTTCTAGTTGCTAGTGACATTTCTTTGACTGGTGGCACAGTGGTTCAGCGAATTCGCTTAGCAGATGAAGTAGAGAATCCAGGAATGGCAAGTGGGATGCTAGAAGAAGACTTGATTCAGTATTACCAGTTTTTAGCGGAGAAAGGAGATGTACAAGCACAGGTAAGATGAAGTTCACGCGATTGAGTGCAGAAGTTTCAAGAATTGCAGGAACAGCTTCATGAAAGATGTTGGATCTTGTCATTTTCTCTTCCTTCTGAATCAGCCTAGTCGCTATTTCCTGATTAGTTTTTGCTGTTTAAAAAACAGGCATAAGATAGACACAAAATGCAACTTTTTTTGTTGAAAGTTTCAAGTCCAAAACATTACAACTGTTGTATCTTGGGAAAGAGCGTCTTGGCTTTCACTGGAAACCAGCCAGATGAGTTAAGGACAGCTTTAGATGTTATGGAAGAAGACTTGGTCAAAAGAACTGGCCCTGAAAGGGGACCTCAGTTTCTTGCTGCTGCTGCTCTTAATGACTTGTGTGTTGCAGGCTGAAACTTTGCTACACACGATACAGAAGGGGAGGATACTAATACAGGCAAATTGAAATAATACAATTTGGTCATATATGACTTAAGAGTAAGGCAGAATTGAAATGAAATACTGCTATTTTCCATCTAGGACAGTCATGTCACGTATGTAGGATAAGTTTCCACTTAGGCTAATGTGAAAAAGTATGCCTTGTACTGTAGTTATTGAAGAAAATCTATATTAAGCCTTTGTAGCATCTTTAATTCTGATGTGGTCTCTGTTCATTTAACTAGCTCACTGGTATCTTTTTATTACTAGAAAAATAAAGTCCCTATGGGAAAGTGACTTACTTGCAATGTTAAATTTATTTGTAGGTTGGCCTTGGACAGTTGCACTTGCATGGAGGAAGAGGAGTAGAGCAAAATCATCAGGTACCCTTTCTGTACATCTCTGATGCATATTATGCTTGATAGAGGGGGAGAAAGTATAACCGAGACTACAGAGAAGCAAAAGTGTTCAAATAGCACTGTAGTGTATTTATTGATTTTAATAATAGTTTTTTTTTAATAAAACTGAATTCATTCAATAAAACTTCTTTATAGATCTGGTATCTAGAGCTGATTTTTCATATACTGTTAGCTTAAGACTAATCATCTTAGAAATGAGGAAGTCAAAAATCAAAGACTGGGTTTTCATCAAGTAGTATTTGAAACTGGCTGAGTGATTGTACATGTAGAATCTTCCTGATGCACTGTGTGTGCATTTGAGGGACTGTCTGCATTAGGGATCATAGTTTGTGGCTTGCAAGAAATTTTGCTTCTGTAGACAAGGGTACAACTTTCAATGCTAAGGATGTTAAATGCACAGAGAAAACAGAACTGCTGATGTAAGCCACCTTAGATACTGCTTGTAGAAGGTAAAATAGCTAACCTCTTCTTACAGTATGTATTGAAAAGTGGAGAGATGAGGATGTGCAGTCCTGGGGATCATTTCAGATTTGGCTACCAATGAGAAATTGTTTTATGGTCATTACATTTAAAATACCTTGAAATGACTGCTCTAGAAGGGTTCAGAAATAAACTCCAGTGGTCAGAAACTGGAATTGGAACTGGCAGATCTCTTCTAAACAGGGTGTGGAGGTACAATAAGGAAGTAAGAGTCACCTGTATAAATTGTGCTTAGTAGCAACTACAAGATGTTTTTCAACTCTTTTTTTGGAATATACTGTTGAGAGGCATTGCTGCTCTCTATTCTGATTTGAAGTGAGGAACTCTATTACATATATTAAATTAGATGGGATTGGTAGCTTTTATCTGCAAAAGACCCTGATAACCTGGCAAACAACCTACTCACCTCTGCTCCATTCGCAAGAAAAGGTACTCAGATCATAGTAATGGGGGCTAAAATACTTTTCTTCTCCACAGAGGGCATTTGAATACTTCAATCAAGCAGCTAATGCTGGTAATTCACATGCCATGGCCTTTCTAGGGAAGGTAAGATATTAACACTCAAAAGTAAGCAAATTGATTGCCCTTCAGTGAACAATAACATTTTCTACTTTCTGATATCAGGCAGTCTAAAACTTAAGTGCTGGAATCTAAGTACTTCTGTTTTGCTACTGTGTTCTATTTTTCTTCAGGATTTGAGTGTCCCAGTCTATGTCTAGCCTAAATTTTCTACTTCCTCCTTTTTTTTTTTGCCTCCCCCTAAATAGCACTTGAACTAGATTTTTATTTTTTTTTTAAAGAAATAGCTAAATATTTAAATGCCCTTTTCCTGTGGTGGAGGTGAAGACTCAGAGTAAGCTGCTATACTCTTCATACAGTGTATAGGGGAAAAGCCAGGTTTCACAAAATCTACCCTAGTGGAAAACAGGAAGTTTGGGAATGAAAGGGGGAAGACATCTTATCATAGTATTAGTCAGGGTTGGAAGGAACCACAAGGATCATCTAGTTCCAACCCCCCTGCCATGGGCAGGGACACCCCACACTAGATCAGGCTGGCCAGAGCCTTGTCCAGCCTGGTCTTAAACACCTCCAGGGACGGCACCCCAACCACCTCCCTGGACAGCCCATTCCAGGGCTTCACCACTCTCATGGTGAAGAACTTCCTCCTCACATCCAGCCTGAATCTCCCCACCTCCAGCTTCATTCTATTCCCCCTAGTCCTATCACTACCTGACATCTGTATTCCTGTTCTGTGTAGAGAAGTGAGGCATCTGAGTCAGAGTTGTTAATAGGCCTGTATCTGCTCTGAACCAAAGCCTGAGTCTGTCTGCAAGGTGGGCATTGTGTCAGTTTTCTCAGATGTAAGTTCTATTTTCCATCTAAAACATGACTGACAAGCTGCTATTGGTCATGTTAATGTGTTACTACTTGGAAAGATATTTGGGTCATTTGTCTGAAATGTGGGTTGCAGGCTGCCTTCACCCTGTGAGGAGCTAAATCCTTATTATTGTGTTTAAGCACCATTTAAGCTTTGACTGCAATGAACAGCTTAAGCTCATCTTCTGCAGGAGAGAATGCAAAATTTGTGTTCTTAGAATGTGGAAAAAATAGTATATTGTGCTGGGCAAGGCACCTGTCAGGAGAAATTACAGGTTCCTACTTTCCCTACTGTGTGAATATTTTGTATCTAACAAATGCTGAAATGAATAGGGTTTAGTAACCAGTTTTTACTTTGTTTTCAAGAAGTATTTTAACTGCCAGTATATTTGACAACTTCTGATCTCAACAAGACTTTTGCCTGATTGTGTTCTTCACTGCACACTGGTAAAAGTCAAAATGTGGAGTGTTTTCATGAAAATGTTAATTTTGTGGCAGCTCATTCTACGTTACAAAGTTAAACCCTTGGAATGAAATTTTCCAGCATTTGGAGACATATTTTCTGCTTTTGGGCGAGTTCTTTAATTCAGTAATGTAATAGAAATAAATAGTACAATAGACTCCCTCTTAAATGCAAAGTAAAGATGTTTTACGACCTTCATGCTAAACTTCTGATGTCTTCAGTTATTCTTCAATGTTTTTCTCCTGCAGATGTATTCCGAAGGAAGTGATGTTGTCCCTCAGAGCAATGAAACAGCTCTTCAGTATTTCAAGAAAGCTGCTGATATGGTATGATTATCTGTAAGCTAGAAATACAGATGTGCACAAAAAAGCTGATTAGCTGGGAAATGCTGCAGATGCTTCTTCTGTGCTCTGTGTGCGTACACCTGCTGGCAGCTTCTGTCCTGGATTAGGCCATAGTTAAGCCCTGGTTGTCATAAGATGTCATAAACTGCCTCCAGTTTTTGTCACAGTGCTTCATGAAGCTGTGTTCAGCACAGTATGAAATACAGCCCAGCTAAATAACCTGCAATTCTGTTAAGTATTAATTTTCTTTAATCTGGAGTTAGAATAGAATAAACCAGGTTGGAAGAGACCTTCAAGATCATTGTGGCCAACCTATCAACCTATCATCCTATCAACCTATCAGTTGTCTTAACACAGAAATTTACAGCGCTGTGTTAATACATTGTTTTGTTTTGTGGTCTGTGAATAGATAGTGTTTTTTGCTTTATACATTTCATCTCATTTGAATGTTTGGTTCCTTCCTGGCTGTTAATCCCCCACGTCTGTCTTTGACCTATCCTTTATGGTAGCTTTTGTACAGTTAAAGCATGAGTAGTCCTCCAGGAAAGATGTTTAGCATATGAAACTCAGTAAATAGTTTTGAATGAACTATTGTAAAATCACTGTCTTCATGGTTCTTGCATTCCCCAATTAGATTGCTCTTCCACACTTCTGTGCTAGAGTAAGCGTTGCTGTTTGATTTCCTACATTCACTGAAGGTTTCTGATGTGCCTCATTTCCTGTCTTGGCATCAAAAGAGTGCCGTAGTGCATATTTTTGTAGGGCCAGTGGCCAGTAATTTATCCTATAGAACAACCACCAATCTGCCTTAAAATTAATAGATTCTCAGAGTTCCTGTAGTAGTTTTGGGAGCTTCTGTAGCATTTAGAATATCTCAAACTTGGGCAAAGTAATGATGAATAAGCTGTTAATGCCCCATCTTTCTATAGCTGTACAATGCTTTGAAAATGCACTGTGGACTTAGATAACTAGCATTGAAAACTTTTCTTTGTCCTGTTAATCGCTCAGGCACTTACTGAATAAAAGTTACCAAAGAAGCTGTTTTCTCTCTAAATAATTATTACTTAGATTTACTTTAGCTTTACTTCATTATCTTATCCACTATTTGCTTTAGTGATACTAAGGCATACCAAATTTGAAAGACACATCTGTAGATACTGCCTTTATTTGCAGAAGTGTTTTCCTGTATTTTCAGGGTAATCCAGTTGGACAGAGTGGATTAGGAATGGCTTACCTCTATGGAAGAGGTGTTCCAGTGGTAAGCTTTTGACAGTTATCTTCTTACTGTGAACAGACTTTTTCTCTGAAGGGAAGTGTTGTCTATGACTGAATTGTGAGGTTTTCTGTTACACTGAAAACATCATGAGAAAATCTGTACTACGGAAAAAAATTCACCGTGGAGTTAGCTATGAAACATGCTATGTTCTCTCTAATAAATTTGAAAAGGTTGCTGAAGCTATTAGAAATGCGTAGCAGTGTGGATTCTTAGCAGGAGTTTTGCACATGGGTCTAATTTTCTTGTAAAATAAACCAAATCCTCACTGTCCCCATTTTGTCTCTTGTGGGAATGGAGGAACATTTAGAAACTTGTAATTAATTTGCCTCGCTGCTTTTCCCACAAGGTTTCTTGTCAAAGGTTTTAGACTTACCTAGGCAGACAGATAATGAGGAAAGAAGCTAAATAATTGATTTAGAAACAGAACAGAGCACTGTTCTGTAAAGCATTCATAGCAATGCTATGTGTGGATGCCAGCTTTGAGGTAGCTATAGACTATGCTAATATCCTAAGTCGATTTCATTTTTTTCTCAGATAAAGATGTTGTAATTTTTCAGTAATACAGCTCTGTCCATACACTTACACACAAACACGTTTTCTTTCTACCTAAATTGTGGTGTGTTGCAAGGCTGTAATGACTAGACTAAATCTTCCTGCAGAACTATGAGCTAGCGCTGAAGTATTTCCAGAAGGCTGCAGAACAGGGATGGGTTGATGGACAACTTCAGCTCGGTTCCATGTATTACAGTAAGTGATATCAAATTGATGATTTACTCCATCTAAGCATCTGCCCTTTCAATGACTGTTCACTAGGTGGCATTAGAAGTGTGTATCTACTGCATATAGAATAGTCTTACTGCATTGAGTTTGTGTTTTATTCTGTCTTGGTTCCTAAGACTTTCACAGTGTTTTTATTTAATAATTTTAAGGAGTAAGTACATGCTGCATTTCATCCAACACTGCTTTTGCAGAAAAATGGATAGCAATGACTTGTTCTTTCTTTTTAGATGGCATTGGAGTCAAGAGAGACTATAAACAAGCTTTGAAGTATTTTAACTTAGCCTCCCAGGGTGGCCACATTCTGGCTTTTTATAATCTGGCTCAGATGCATGCTACTGGCACCGGAGTGATGCGGTCCTGTCACACTGCTGTTGAGGTAAGGTATTTCATTTATGAAGGCAGCATCCTTAAAACTCGGCCAGCAGCTGACTTTGTACAGAGCTGCTCTCAGGGCTCCCACACACCACTCTTCCAGTTGGACAGGAAGGAGGTTTGGGAGCAAACAAATAAACAAAAGCTATGTGGGTTGAGATAAGGAGAGTTTAATGAAAACATTTTAAAAAAACCCCACACTTGATTTTTATTGTTTTTTTGAGAGAGTAAGCAGGCTGGGCCAATAAGCAGAAAGGGCAACACCCAGAAACAGGAAGCATCACACCTCAGTCTGAACTCCCAAGTCCCATCATCCTTTGCCCCAGCCAGCCCTTTCCTTATAGAGCAGGCATGACATCAGCATGGTATCAAATGTCCATTAGCTTATTCAACTGGCTATCTTAAGTGGTATTTCCTTCCGGCTGAAACCTGGACAAAAGGTCAAATAATAACTGCCTTGTAAAAGGTTGTATTTAAGCACATCATCTTACAGGGAATCTGTTACCTAAAATCCATTGGTGACTGCAGAGACAAGGCTATCAAAAGGAAAAGTGATGTATTATCAAACTCCTTTCTATCTCATGATTATTTTTTTCTTTTTAATGTTGATATGGCAAGTTTGCATTTGCTTTGTTAACTTTGAAGAAAAAATAGTATAAACCAAACATCAGTATTTTATAATTACTGTTTTGGGGTTTTTTGTCTGACAAGGGTTTAAATGTAACAAAACTGGCAGAATAATTCTGAATAAAGATCTAAATTCTGGCATGTGTTTGCCTAGTAACTGGTATGGCAAAGCAAGCCTGTCTTAAGCAGTGAGTTCATCTATCCAGTTTTTCCTGTGCAATGTAATTATTTTGAACACATATTTGAATGTTAGTTTTTCATCTTGCAAAACCTAAGTTACTGAAGTTCTTAACCACTCTTCTTCCCCCGTGTGTTGTGTGGTTTGTTTTTTTTTGTTTGGTTGGTTTTTGTTCCTCTGCAGTTATTTAAGAATGTATGTGAACGGGGGCGTTGGTCTGAAAGGCTGATGACTGCCTACAACAGCTACAAAGATGGTGACTCAAATTCTGCTGTGGTGCAGTATCTTCTTCTGGCAGAACAAGGCTATGAAGTTGCACAAAGCAATGCTGCTTTCATACTTGATCAGAGTAAGGACATGAATTAGTAATGAAAGATTTTTTGGAGTTGGCCTACAGGAGCCATTTAGTAGAACAGTAGATTGCTTGAAGTTAAATTTAACATAGCTTTTGTTCATCTAGAGCTTCAGTAAGACTCTCGTTCTCTTTCCTGTTCTTCCCACTGGGAAGCAGTCAGCTTTAATTTTTGCCTCTAAGGTTACCTTTCTGGCCTGAACATTAGAATACACTTGAATTCTGACTTAAGGTTTTGAAAAATGGGATGGGGAGAGAATGCTTTAGAAACATGTGCAGTGATGAAAAGTCTCTTCCCTTGTCTTCCTGGACACATCAGCTTTTTTTTTTTTAACCACCTGTAAAGTAGGGTTTGCATTAGGTTTTTGCCTTCACTATGCATAAAAGTTTGTTTTGTTTGTTCTTTATCTTGCAATGTATTTTGTTGCCCCTGTGTTTTTCAAGGATTTTTCTGGCTTTTAATTTTACTCGTACTACGCTTGACATAGGGATGAAGAGCTGGAAAGCTGGTTCTATTAGAGTTGAAAAGACTTGTTCCAGGTCCCTTACTGCAACTAGGTGGTCATGGAACGCTGATACAAAGGAAATACAAGTGACAAATCTTTCCCTGGGTTAAAAATTCTGATTGCCACTAGCCAGATATATCTGCATCTTGACTGGAGATTAATTTAAAATTTTTTTTACAGAAAATATATATGTCAACTGTGAGATAGTATAGCTGAAACCATACTTTAGAAGTGAAAAAAGTTAAATACTTTGAACTGTGTGAGCGTTGATATTTTGCCAACTCGAGATTTATGCTATGGACAAGTAAAATAACTTCTGAAGTAGCTGAGTTTAAGCCTTTGTTTTATTTGACTAGTCCTGGGTTTTAGATGGTCAAAATAAAACAGCTTGTACTTTAGCCTTTGTCAGAGCCTGAATTGTGTGCTCTGAAGATTTGCATCTTCTGACATTCCTCAAACATGCTTCAGAATCAACTAGAGCAGCAGTGGGAGAGGCACTTGGTAAGCAGTATTTGAGGGTGAAATGATAGTTTTTCTAGCTCTTACGTGGGCAGATGCTTGTAAAGACCATGCAAATGAAAGGCTTTTTTTTATAAATTTGATAAGTTGAATCTTGTTTGTGCTATAGCAAGAATTACTTCAAGTTAATTCATTCAGCAGACTGAGTTTAGCATGAGGGGTTTTTGTGGTCTTGTGTGCATATGCTGTGCTCATGTTTAACTGAATTACTTTCCTCTCTAGAAGAAGCTAGCATTGTAGGAGAAAATGAAACCTATCCTCGAGCTTTGCTTCACTGGAACAGAGCAGCTTCTCAAGGTATGTCTGTACCTCACAATTCCAACCAGTTTATTTTTAGTAGAACCAGTAATGTCTGATTTCATGTTTTATATGAACAAGGAAGGTGGGAAAGCTTCCCTCCTTCTGTTCAATGTTAGTTCTATTCTATGCAGAGTAGTTGCAGTTCTTAGTTCTGCTCTTAGCTATAATGTCACTGCGATGCGTTTGCAGTTCTGATTAAAAGGACTAAAACACAAATGTATGATGCCATTCCGTGTGGAATTGTAAAGCCATGTTAAACATTCCTGTTTATACAGACTTTTTAGAAAATAAATCCACTTGGAAAAACAGATACAAAGTGCCCTTTAGAATTTGGGTACTTCTCATCTTTTATAAGAAATGTTGTTTCCTATGCAAAGCAAGTGAAGCTCAGTGGTGAAATAATAGTCTTAATATCCAACCAACCCAAGTTTTAACTCTGGTGCTTGTTATCCTGTCCTAAAATAAGCAAAACTAAACTTAGTTGCTCAACATATGTGTGAGAGCTCTACGTTTTTATGAGCGCATCTACATTAGTGTCTGTCTCCTAGCTTTTGAATTAAAGCAAGTGTATCATGCAAATGGAGCCTAAGAGTTCTGTCTGAAAAGCTTCTTACTGTGTTTTTAGTAGACAGTTAGAGATTGGGAGGATGAAATAGTTAATTATCACCAAATTATGATAAGAGACCTTATATTTCAAGTTTTTAGTGCCTCCAGTTTTAAAAATAAAGCTGAAGTCCTTAGTGACCATATAACAAATGGAAAGTGTTCCTGTAGAAAGTGACTATGAACATGATACAGCTTTTCAACTGATGCCACTAAATATCAATAAACATGTTGGTAGGATTATTGAGAAAAGTACTTTGCTGCAAGTAGACTTTGGTTGTGTTTTGGATAACTAAGCCAAGTTTTAAGAAAGGGAGGAGGGGGACAAAATACCTCAAACAAAAAGGCCATTTATAGAAGTGCAGGAAAAAGGGAAATAGTTTGTGCAAGCTGGAAAGTAATACTAAAGCCCTTATTGCATCTTCATGTGAAACTGAGAGCCTTTCTCTGCCTGGCTAGTACACTTTTTTTCGTTGTTTTGTCATTTATAGGATACACTGTTGCAAGAATTAAACTCGGAGATTACCATTTCTATGGTTTTGGTACTGATGTTGATTACGAAACTGCATTTATTCACTATCGGCTTGCATCAGAGCAACAGCACAGTGCCCAAGCAATGTTTAACCTGGGCTACATGCATGAGAAGGGATTGGGTATCAAGCAGGTGAGTAAGCTGCAGGCTGAAAGTCTGCTTCATTACAGTGCACATGCTAGGATTAATTTAAGTCCATAACAATTACTGGACTTTGGGCAGTGTATAACCACTTAACAAGAAGTGAATGCCTCCCCATGTGTTCTCCAATACCAAATGGATAAGTATATTCATGTCACACTTACCTATGTGAAGAAATGAGGAACAGACAGGAAAACTCTTTGCCTAAAAACGAGGATTAGCAAAAAGAGTGCACTGTACTTGAGTGATGCTTTCAAGACTTTGAAGTGTTAGGAAAAAATGCAAATCCATTCCAGGTTATTTTAGCACAAGTTTATTCTTTTTCTCTGAACCACTAAATAATTGTTCATTATCATGACATTTTGAAAACAAGTTCTGTACATCTCAAGTAACAAATCATAAGCACCCAGCAGAAATGTGATTTTTTTTTTTTACTTTGGTTTGGGTTTGTTTTTTTAATTAGCCTACACCACAATTTGCTTTACAAACTACATGGCCTATAAGAAGGCAGTATATCAGGTTCTTTTAGGAAGCCTATGGTGTATTAGTGTCCACGAATTAACTAAAACTTGGAGTCCAGAGCACTGTGGTGTCTGTGTCAAAATAATGTAATTAGTAATTTGCATTCTAATTTTGATCATCCTGCCTTACCTTAATGTATGATTAATTCATGCAATTAATGTATGACTTTAGTCATGTCTTGTGGGTTATCTGAAAATGTAAGAAATGGCTTAATGGTTTGTTTTTTTTCATTGAGCTTCAACCTTTGGGTTTTGTCTAGGTATAGAATAGAACAGATTGTGTTGGATGATAGGTTGGGCGTGATCTCAAAGGTCTTTTCCAACCTGATCCTAATTCTAATCAACTAAACCATGCCACCAAGCACCCCATCCAGTCTCTGCCTATACATCTCCATTGATGGTGGCTCCACCACCTCCACAGGCAGCACATTCCAATGGCCAATTACTCTTTCTGTGAAGAACTTCTTCCTAACACCCAGCCTAAACCTCCCCAGCTTGAGACTGTGTTCTCTTGTTCTGGTGCTGGTTGCCTGGGAGAAGAGACCAACACCCATTTGGCTACAACCTCCCTTCAGGTAGTTGTGGACAGCAATAAGGTCTCCTCTGAGCCTCCTCTTCTCCAGGCTAAGCAACCCCAGCTCCCTCAGCCTCTCCTCACAGGGCTTGTGCTCCAAACCTCTCTCCAGCTTTGTTGCCCTTCTCTGGACGCATTCCAGCAACTCACCATCTCTCCTAAAATGCACCTTTTAATTAGTCTGTTAAAAGACTGAATTTTGCTGCTTTTCCCCTAAATTCTTGGCAAAAGTTCAGAACAGTGAAGGGCAAGTCTTAAGTCAGTGTTGCTACTTTGGCAGCAGCAAGCAAGCAGCATTTGAAAACTGTTTACTGACTTAGCTGTAGAAGTGACAATAGAGTACACAAACAGCATTATTTTTAGATGTTGCTTCTGCCTTGAAATCATCCCAATCCAGAGCAAGTAATAAAATCCTTGAAAACGTTACTCCAGGTTCAGCATAACTGCTAAGATTTTGAGGGAAAATGAGTCCTAATGCTATCATTTGCGTAGACTGTTCCCCAATCTAAAACAGAAATGACTGTTACACATAGATTGCTGATGAGCGCAGAGAGGCTCACCATGAGCATATGCAGCCTGGTGTTGCAGATGAATAATGCTTACTTCCCATACAGATCCACTAAGGAAGGAAAAGCTGAACTGCAAGGCGAATGGAGACAGTTAATACAGATAGGGGGAAGAAGCCCTGAAAATGTCCAAGCAAGGAAATTCCATGTATAAAACAAATCTTAGCAAATCTATTACATATCCAGAATTCCTATGTCCTGAAAGCTTACAACAGTAAGATGAAAGGATGGATATTTATGAGGGACTGGATAAGACTAAAATGGTGCAAGGCTTGGATAGTCTGAAAAAAAGCTATCACTGAGTGTAATGGGTTGGGGAGTTTTGAATGAAGCAAGAGAATACTTGTTTTTCCTTTCCCAGAATGGAGTCTGATAAATTTTGAGCACTTCTCAAAATGACTGACAGTTAAAATCATGCTTGCTGATGTAGTAGGTGATGTCTACCACTGAAGTCTGTTTTCTACTAGACGTCTGTGGAAAGGATGTATAAAGATTTTAGCACTGTCATATCTAATGAGTTGGGGATTCAGTCTGTTGAAGAAGGGCATGGGTGTGTACTCTTCACTCCCCCACCTATCTCTATGTCATTAAGGTTTCAAGCCCTCAGAAGTTAGGGAGAATGACTGAATATGGTGTTCTGCACAACTTCAGTTCAGATCACTGTTCATTCTGGATAATTGTGAATAAATATGGTATGTTTTACTGTTTGAAGTGGGTTTTTTCTCAGGTTTTACCTTGTTCTCTCTTTACTTACTGAATAGGCTTTTTTACAGACAGGATTCTGTGCTAGACTTCCTGTGCATAGTTTCCAGACTCATACTAGGTCTATGCGAAATACTAATCTCCCCTTCAGAAATGTCACATGTACACGTACACACATTTCATAGTTTACTGTTGTCCAATTCCTGAGCCTGCATATCAGAATGAGGACTTCTTTCCATATATAGATCAAAATGAGAGCAAATTAATCTTCTCTTGGTTTTTCTGTGGTGTTTTCTTAGTATTTGGCATGGTATTTCAGTGCTATTTGTGTTTAATCTCAGACTCCTACAGTTCTCACTCACTTGTCAAGAAAGAGTGAAGAACATCTAACAAGCACTTTGTTCATGTTAATTAGAAATTAAAATAACTCAGGATCTGCTTCTGCACTGATACTAGCACAGTACAAAGGAGGTAAGGAAATTCTTTTAAATAGCTATACAAAAGAGAGACTTTCCAGGACTGAGGAGTATTCAGAATTGTTCTACTGAATACTAAAATGAGAGCTAGTATATCCTCATTCCCATAATGCGTCGATTTTCATAATGTTATTACCACATGTGCTGTGGGTTTAAGCTTTGTTATATCAATGAGCACAAAGTCTTTATGGTATTTCACAATGAGGCTAAAATTATAAAATGAACATATGGCATGAAGTCCTGGAGATTTCCCTTAAGTGTCCAACTTGGAACCCTTCCAGAGGTAAGCCTTACACAGGCCTGTTCTTCACATCAAGCGAACACAGGCAGTTTGTATCCAAGTATCCAAACATCACACAGCATGCATCTGAAGTGAAGCCAAAAAAACCACAAACAAACAAGGAAGGTTAAACTGTTCAGGTACTGCTGTCATCTGCTCTTTTTCCTACACTTGCCTTCTTGTTCAGCTACCACAGAAGAGAAAGCTAATTTAAGGTTTTCCTAAAGTTGGTAGCTGTTTGTGCTTGTGCTTTTGCCAAGCTGCCCTCACTGATGCATGTTATGTCCATTCTGGAAAAAGAGTAGAATCTAATTTGGGAATGTGTGCAGAAATTGTTGAAAGTTACACTCTGCAGCAGACATCCTGTAGTATAACCAGAAGGATTTGCTGCTGCATACTCATCTGTGAGTTGTGGGGGCTTTTTGTGTGTCATGTGGTGTTGGAAATATTAGTTACCTAAATATGTGAATAATTAATACATTAATCTTTTTTGTGAGCTTTAATTCTAGCATCAGTTACTACAGCTTCATCCTCAGATCAAAGCTTCCGTTTACTTGTCATCTCTCAGAAAAAGAGGGGAAGTTTTACTGAATGGTTTTCATGTAACTTGACCAAAGAGCGAGTATTCAAATAGCAGTATATGGTAACTTACAGACAAAGCTCTACATTTTTATGGTCAGTTTTTCAAGTTCTTTAAAACTGAGTTTTGTATCTGTATTTTCTTGATTTTTAGGATATTCATCTTGCAAAACGATTCTATGACATGGCAGCTGAAGCAAGCCCAGATGCTCAAGTTCCAGTCTTCCTAGCACTTTGCAAGCTTGGAGTAATTTATTCCTTGCAGTATGTACGAGAAATCAATGTAAGTAATGCAGAATCAAAAGGAAAGACAAAAAAAATGTGATTTACATTTTTAAAAGATTGAACTGTAATCTTACTTAAGTAGAAGTCTTACTTGAGCCTTTTGGAAAGTTGAGAGATGCATTTTGTGTTGCTGCATATAAAGAAAGTTACTGAAGCTATGATTCCTGTTTCTTTTTCATGCGATTGGGTGAAACTGAAGTGTGTAGTGCCTGTGCTGGTTTTCCCTTGGAGAATTTCCCTAACCTGTTTGACTGTTCTTATCCATGACCATCTGCTATCAGAGTTAAGCAGATGCTTACAATGACATAATCACTATTTAGGATGGGGGGGGAAACCTCACACACTTTTTGTAGCACTAATGTCAGGTTATTTTATATTCGGGTGTAACAAACTTGGGTTGTGTTTAATTTCTGGGGGAGTGGAATTAGTTGTGTTGTAAAGTTTAGCTATTGCACAGAGATTCTACTGAGTGACAGCACTGAAAAAAATCTGCCTGGAATTTAGGTGAAGTCTTTTCCTGTATACTGTCTGGAATATATCTCAGAATTCTGACATTCTACTGCCTTTTGGATTACTTAATAAATTTAAATGACGTGGAAGTTACTACCACTTGAAGCAAATGCAAGTGCAGGGAATCCATCCAAGTTTGGCAAAACTTAATAGTTTTGAAACTGGGGACTTTCAGGAGTGGACAGTACTCAAAATCAGTTGAGCAGATACCCATGCAGCTCTCACAGAAGCTAGTATGCAGAGCAGAGATATTCCAAGTTTTAAGTCTACTGATGCAGACTTAAATTGATAATGACTCTGTGGTACTATGAGATACCATAGTGAAGCATAGTGATTATGCAAATGGCAGTCTGATAAAAAGGCAGTTCAATCAAAACTAGCAGAAAGTCACTTCAACATCACTGTACCTCGTCTGCACAAATCTCAGCGTTGTACTACAGGTATCCAGGGGCTTAATGTTTTGTCATTCATAGTAGTCTGCTTATGGCTTCCAATTTGGATTGACCAGTTTACTGCCTCTTTGTATGTGGCATTTGCTTCTCTTTGAGACCATTGGTAAGGTTATGTACTTCATGCTGATTTAAATTGTGCATTTTAATGCTATATATGTGAAGGCAATAAAGCTATGTATCAAGAGCCTTCATATCTAGAATGAAGAGTAGACTAGCTCACCCTGTACAGCATAGCTCATAATCTTACTGGTATTTAGTGTTGGAAATTAAGAATATCCCTGATGATACTACTTTTTTTTGAGGGGGGAAGAGAAATAGAGCTACTGAAGTTCAGTACTTGAACATGAAAAATGTTACAAGTCAAAAGTAACTTCCTGTTCTTGCTCTTTGACATGATGATGTGTAACCTTTTGTTTCTTAGATAAGGGAGATATTCTCACATATTGATATGGACCAGCTGCTGGGGCCTGAGTGGGACCTTTACCTTATGACCATCATCGCCTTGCTTCTGGGAACAATTATAGCTTACAGACAAAGGCAACATCAGGCAGTTCCCAGACCAGCAGGACTGCGGCCAGCTGTGCCTCAACAAGAACCGCCACCAGAGCATCAACCACCACAATAGCAACAAGAGCCTCAGTGAAAGAACTGATTTTTCCTAAAGGAACAATTTTCATTGTGATTTAGGACTCTGGATCAATGGTCCCTCCCCCAACAGAGGCGCAAAAAGGTTTTAAAAAAAAAGTTTGAAAGCTGCTTAGAATGATGCCTTTTTTTTTTTTTTCAGGGATAAGAAAATTCTTTTGAAACTGATTTGAATGTTATTTCAGTGCCAATGGAATAACACTGGCTTTTTTTTTCATGGAAACACAACAGTGCTACTACAAAAATGTTGCCTGCTGTATCTAATTCTTCTTTATTCAGAGTCCTTTTCATCTCTTAGAGAGCAGAAGGCTAGCATTGGAAGGGTTTTGCCTGCTTGATAGCAGTTGCCCTATATGAAAATAACAACAATAATAATTTTATGGCCAATTTAAGTCCAGAAGTTAAACTATACTCAAACTCTAAAAAGACTAGAGCTACATGAACTTATATTCTGATCTGCATCCTAAGTATTTCTACAGTCCTTATTTCATTATTTTTAGTGTTTCTTACACTTCAGTCTTTTATCCTGTCTTAGATGGTTTAACATGGATTATTTATAAAACCTGTAAAACTAAGCCAGCAAACATGCCACTCTCTATTTGTACTTCTTTGAATATTTTCTTCCATTCCCCTTAGACTAGATGGTTCTCAGCAGACAGAATGTAGCCCAGGAGGCGAGGCAGGTTAGGACAGATTTGGTCTGTACAGCTCATCAGTTGAAAACTATCCACACAGTGCACAGATCTTGTATCCTTCTAAAACTTTTTCAGAGCCTATTTACTCTGCAGTGCATTGTGATGTTAAAACAAATGGGTTGTGTTCCAAAATTACTTAAACTTACTCTTATAAAGTGTCTGAGTCTAGACTGTAGAAAACACCAGTATTACTATGGACACTGAAGAAAGGACAGAGCCTGAAATTCCAGTGAGTTAGCTTGCTTGCTTGCTTGTTTGTTTGTTTCAGAGGTATAAGTTCTGTTCTTGATGTTCAACAATCCTGTAAGTGATCTGCACTTCAAGAAGGAAACGTGTGTGGTGTCTTATGCATGCACCTGTTTAATGCATCTACAAAAAAGGACCCCAAGATGCATACTCCATACAAAAGGGCACGGGCTTACACCTGTGATGCTGCTTCAAGGGTTGTCTGACAAAAATCACATTAGATTACAGCAGTACTCTGGTAGTTGCCAGTCTCTTGTAGCTGGCATACATGAGACAGTCAAAACAACATCTCTAGCTGTGCCATCTTGAGGATATCTTGTAACAAGAAAACCCAAAGAGAAAGAAGACTAATGGTTCATAGCTTCTTGATACTACCAGGTCAGTACAAAAGCCTTTTAATGAACGTGGACTGATGTGTTTTACACTGCAAGAGGAATCTTCTTTTAGTAATCATTTTCATTGAACTATTATTTCAGGAGTTTCTGAAGAGAAGCAACAGGGTAGTGATTTAGAGGCAAGAAATGAAGTTTCTGTTCTTATTTACCAGTGGCAATTAAATATTTGCTTCTGTACTAGCATTAAACCCTCTGAATATGTTGTTTGAAAGCTGAATGAAATACAAATGAGGAGGCTTTAGCTATTCTCTGGCAAAAGCTGTTGTGTTTAAAGGGTTAAGGGATTCTCTTCATGCAAATTTTTTTTCCAGTGGATTGGCAGCAACATATCAATATGCTGTGTTTAGAATTGAGCTTCTTGGTATGGTTTCATACTTAATATATTTGTAAGAAGACTGTTGCACAATATATCTGGTTTGGGAAAGAAGATAAGCAATCCACTCTCGTAGACTGAAATGTCATGGGTGACTAGTATTAAAATATAGGTAGAACTTCTCAGTGCTTTAAAGTGCTTGTGCTGGTTATGTGAAGACAAATCATTTAAGTTTGGAGAGTTGCAGCATGTGATGGAGGAGTGTTTTCAATCTTAATCACCATTAGCAGATGGAACAGTATTGGACTTAAGTGTAGAGTCTAAAATGTACAGCACTCCCCAGCTGCATTTCTAAGGTATCTGTGACTTCAGAACACTCCCTCTGAAGTATTTTTGCCTCTGTCACTTAATAGGTCTCTCTAGCTTGGCATGAATAAATTAAAGATAGATGAAAATGTTTTTCAGTTAAATACAATTGGTTCATTGGTATTGGTCTTTTAGGATGTCTAACAATTTTGTTCTGCATTATTAAAATGTTTTAATTCTTTGATCTTTTAGAACTAAATTCTAAAAGCTCTACCCTATTTGCATGAGAATCTCTCAGCATTGCTGCTATGTGACTGTCTTATAGCTGACTTTTTCTGAACCTGATGCATTTTTACATCCAAGAAATCAGCAGAAGAAAACAATTGACGATCAGCGAGTTATTTCACTTTAAAGAACTGCTTTTTGAAGAAGCAATAAGGAAGTCTTCTCCTGCTTTCTTCCCTTCCACCAAATTGCTACCACTGATTTTTTGTCAGATGTCATTCATTTGAATGAAGTGGTAGTCGTGAAAAGGTACTTACCATAAGTAATGACAAGTTAACTCAGGGATTAAAAAAAGAGTAGGTTTTCTAAATCAGTTATCTACAACACAACTTAAGTTTTTGACAATCCCTTGCTACTTTGTTCTGAAACTTGTGTTTTGAGGGAAGTATGTTTAACTCTTTCTAGCAATACGTTGCTTGTTCTGCACTCAGTTCACCAAGCAGACTTGTTTTTTTCTTGAAGGAGCTGGGTTGCTCACTTTACTGCAGTGATGTGGTAGCACTCATGTTGTCTTGCAGTTCATATGCAGGAGTATTTTGAAATTTTTGATTTAAAAGAAGTCTTTATGTGTATGTTCAGCATGCTTTGAATGGAAAAATTGTATTATTTGGTGGTGGTGACATGGAGCAGAGCCTGCCTATTTTACCTTCCCAGACACATGCTCTCCTCTCCCTGCATGGAGAGTAGTGAAACTACAGAGTACTAACTGTTGTCAGTGGGAGTTTTGTATGTAGGAAAACTGGAAAGGTATGGGGGAAACATTGTTCTGCATCTCAAATTATTAATCAAACATACTAGCCATTCTTGCTAGTGGAAATATTGAATTTTTGAGAAACTTCTTTCCAAAACTTGTTCCAGAGCTGCCTGTTGAAATAGTTTTTCCTTGCTTGATACTGTCCATCTTGGGATAATGTAACAGAAGATAAGGCCTTTGATACAAACATCCCAATGAAAATCTTGTGACACAATTTTACTCATTCTTCCTTAGTTATCTTCCATAAGTTAGCTGCTCTTGTCAAAGTAAACAAAGCCAAAACACTATCAAATGTTATTCTTTTTGGAGAAGAACATTAAAACATTGCTTATGAAAGGACTTTTAAGACTATGCATTATATAGTTTCCACCTGTTGTATGCTAGTTTTGGCCTGTAAAAGGAGAGCACACTCACCTTTTCAAGTTGCTTCCATTTTAGATAGGCAACAATGAACTGATTCTAATTTTGTTTCAGAGACTTAAACTAAAAGTTTAGTTTGAACTACTGCAAATGCATATGGCATATAGGGACTCTTGGGGGAAACCCTTTGTTTTTATCAGCTGCAGTTCTTTAAAGGGTCTTGTAGGAGTTTTGTAAATTTATTTTGTATTTAAAATCAGTATAAAGGCTGGTCAAATGTAATATAATTGTGTAAACAAATTCTGTTAATAGAAAGATGTACAGATTCATTTTGTACTGTATCTTTAATCTTGTGAAATAAAGATACCACCTGTGTGGTTACCCTCAGTGTTCACAGTGGTTATAATGGAGGATGTCGGTTGTTAGTGATGCACACTGATGTATGCCATTGCTAAATGCATCCTTTCCTCTAAGGATATTCACACTCTTTCACTTCTATTCCTCTTCCAAAAAATTGAGGAGGAGCATAGAAAGGGGAATATAAAATTATGCATTGTGTTTTCAGCTATGCTAGAAACTTGCCTTCTGTATGTGTATGTGACCCTTTCTTCAGTGCATATAGTACCTCTACCTCATGACTTGAGAGCAGTGGTCAGTAACTTGAGTATTACTGGTTCTTTTTCAGTACAGTGATAATACAGTCATTAGAAACAGATATTAGAGAAAGGACTGGTCCAAGTTTGCTTGCTTTTCAGGCCTTTTTTGATCCATTCATCCCTTTTAGGCTTCACTCATTGAGACTCCAGGTCTTCCCTTGTAAGTGTATTATGTTGTTTGACTTTCCAATGTACTTACTAATTTGGAAATCAAAATTAGGGAGAAGAAGAGTAAGGGGAGTGAGGGAGCAATCATAACACCTATGAAAAGCATTAATAGGTGAATTGTCTTGGGTATGGGCCCAAGTTATATAGTTTTCTGAAGTATTTGGAGGCTTCTCTCATTTTCCCACTTGTTGCTGGTGGGAAACAATTGCTGGCATTAAAATGGGCTCCAGCTTAATAAGGTTATCCCTCACCTTCCCAAAGAGCTTGTGCTTATATTTTTATTTCCTTGTTAAACAACCTTCTTGGGCCTTCCACATAACATACATTGCAATTCCAAATTTTTGGGAATAATTACAGTTCTCCAGTTCTGCTGTCAGGCATTTTGCACACTTCCTTCCCTTTTTTTTCCTATGCTTGTTTTTCTTTATATTCATCTTTCTTCCTAAACACAGGCATAAACTGTACTATAAAACTATATATTCCAGTTTCCACCTGTTATTTATGAATGTGGCTCCGTTTCTGTACGGAATTAATACTACACTGTCTTTGTTTATTGCTTCCAATTTAATTGCTTTTGCCGGAAAAAAGACCTTGTACCTAGGGTGTGTTTGCAGCCACAAGGGGGCATCAGGTATTCAGTGGTGACTCGACCTTGTTAACTGAGGTCTCCGATTAGGAAAGGCGTAACTTCTAAACTGCCATTGTCCTGTTATGGAAAAATGTGTGTATAGCTAGCCCTATACGTGTGTGTATGTGTGTTCATGTATATTGAGAGAGAAAAGGGTGTTTGGTTGCAGGAGCTTCATAACCTTAACTGACCAAAATCATCTTCCTTTACAGGTGCTACAGAAAGTTAAGGGACATTAAGAATTGTCTGTGGATGTCCCTTCCCTGGAGGTGTTCAAGGCCAGGTTGCATGAGGCCTTGAGCAGCCTGGTCTAGTGGAAGATGCCCCTGCCAGTGCCTGGGGAGTTGGAACTAGATGATCTTTAAGGTTCTTTCCAACCCAAGGCATTCTATGAGTCCATGAAAAATGCTGCAGTACTTCAAGTCTCTCATTTGTGAAGCAGAAGTCCAAAATTTAAAGTCACTGTAGCTCCTGGAAAGACCTGGTAAAGAATTACCTTCCTTGGATTACTAAAGCTTTTTAAATATGTATATTCAACAACCTGTTGTCACACTGGTCTTGTCTTGCAGCATCTTTTTTAATATTATCTACAGATAAATGTGGACCAGCTGAATACAGCTTTTAGGGCAGTGGCTACTTCTGCAAAGTTAAGTCTGTGCTTTCTTAGAGTACAAATTCTTTCCCACTAAAGCAAGTGAAAATTTTTAGCAAACAGGTGATCACTTCTTTTAAAAGATCACTTTTTCACTGAGATCATCTGGTAAAATATTTGAGGTATCCAAATAACTTAATGTCCTTATTTCATAATATTTTACAGTATTTTGTTTCTGTTCAATCTTATTTTAAAGATTGGTAGGCCCTGGACTTTGCTATGTGCTGAAATTCCATTAACAATTCCATTAATGCATTAAATTGATTTATTATTTTTCTTACTTAGAAAGTTTACCTACACCTATTCAACAATAGTTTTAGAAGAAGTGTTTGCTTTTTTGCATTATTGGTATTAAAAATGGGTATGTGAAAAACAAATTAAATACACTTCATAGACTTTAAAGTCATAGCTTATGTTAAAAACTACCAAAGTATGTGGCACGTTCCAATTTAAGGCCTCTAACTTTGGATGAAAACCAGGATGTTTATTGGAGTATCATCCAGATTTTGAATGCAAAAGCTAAAGGCCTGAAAAACTGACATGTTTTGTGAGTTCTGTGGTAGCTGTTTACCACCTTTACTGATTCTGTGAGATCGAGAAGATTAGAGTTAATTCTTTTTATCTGTTTCTCATCACATTGATTATAGGACTGGGAAGTCCATCAGAAGTCCATAGCCACCCCAAAATATTGTATGCATTTTATTGTGGACTCCAGTGTGTAATGTTAAATGTTCATCTGTAATTGGATAGCTAAAGAATTTCTTATCTTTTGCAAATAATTTTGAGTCTGACTTAATTGTTGCAATCTGGGAAACATTGCACGGAAGGGAGGTGACTATAAGAGAATTCAGACACAGTGAGGTAAATGTGGTGATCTCACATCACACAGCTGTGTTGGCCTTTTCTGCCCATTTACTAAACAAACAGCTTCACTGAGCTTCCTAGTAGGAGTCTGGTTTACTCTGTGGAAGGCAAAGGGTGCAAAGTAGGTAGGAACTTCTCAAAACAGAGCAAGAAATGAGGGTTTATCCAATAATGTATTATCTCAACACCTTAGCAAATGCTGTATATTAACTATGTTTGCCTGCTGTGATATCCTGTGTGAAAAGCTCCAAAGAGACACCAAAAAACCCCAGTATTTTTTGCATGTGTAAGATTTTACTGTTATATTTTGCAGCCTCATGTTTAGTTTACAATGCACCCCACACAATGTTTACAATGCACAACCCACCCCCCACCCCACCCCCAGTTTGCTCAACTAATTCTTAGTTCAACTGCAAAAGATAGATTGATAACAAACACTTTTAAATGTTCCCACTAACACAGTTCATCAGCGTAAAACACAGCTCTTGGAGTAATCAGCAAATAATCTTTGGCTGAAAACTGATGAATATGGTAAGCAGTGAAAATGAACAGGAAAATAAACTAGGAATATCCCCTTTTCTAACATATCAAACCCAGTGTCTCATTAGTCTTTTCTTTGGTACTGTGAAGGGTGCTAGACCAAAAGATCGACTGTGTCAATTTACAGTCTTTATGTAAACACAGCAAATAAAATACTCATTCCCATTATCTCCTCAGGATTTCTATATGCCAAATTATAAAGACTTGATTGCAGTTACAGAAAAGGAAGTTTTCAAATTATGTAAATTAACTTTCTTGATGATCTTTAACTGTTCTTGTGCTTCTTATCTTAAGCATTTGAAGCTTGCAAATTCCTTTACTACCCGTAACACTCCTAGCACTGCTGTTCTGCAAACTCTTCACTTCCACAACCACAGGCAGAATGTGCTCTGTAGCTATAGATTGCTTTACCATGCTCAACAAAATACAGTAAACGTATATGGATACCTGAACAATCTCTTTACTCGGGGAAAATGCGACATATATGAATGGAAACAAATGTGGTGGCCTACCATGCTGGTCAGTGGTGCTTTTGTCCCAGAGCTATTGGTTTTAAACTAATCTTGTGATAAGTGAGACAATCTCTCTGAGACAAATCTCTCCTGAATATGGTCTTTCAGGCTTGTCTGTGTTCAGTGAAGCAAAGGCTGTTCACATGCATCCACATGTGTACAAGGTAAGGAAGCTAAGCAGTCTTTTGGCACAACACCCTCATTTTGTCTTGCTGTTCTTTGTGTTGTGCCAGTATCAACCCAGGAGGGGTTGCTGAGGAGCAGCAAACACTCCTGTGAGGCTGTACTTTGATATAGCATAAAAAAGTGTGTGAAGTACAGACTTAGTAATCATGGAAGCAAGTCCAGATGGGCAAAAATTCTGGAACTGCTTCTGTACAGCGGGAAATATAATTAAGGATTAAATAGTACACCCCCCCTTCATTTAATGCAATTAAGTATTTTTCATTCTGTGAACTGGTTAATTCAGTTACACGTGCAGTAAAGTTGTTTTATATTGGAATAAAATAATTAAGAGCCTTCCAAGATGTAATGAATTCTTAATAGTGTCTTTAAAATGAAATATTAACATTATCTGTCAAGTTGAAAGAACAAAAAGATGATGACTATATTCAAAATGAAATAGAAGGGGGAATTATTCTAGCAAAGAAATGCTGCGTTTATATGGTTAATAGGCAACATTATGCCATGTTCTAGGAAATGGAAGGACAGAATTTTTCTTCTTCAAAGCCAAACTATTTGAAGTAGGCAGATCAGACTCTTGAAATGTGTATGGGTTGGGTTGGTTTTTGGGGTGGGGGTTTTTTGTTGGGTGGGGGGTGGTTGGGTTTTTGGCCGTATGGGTTTTTTCTCCTTATTTTTGGGGCAAAATGTTCAAGCATGTTCTACCTTCTTTTTCTGCTGTCTTAATAACAGTTTTCAACTATAATGTTTAATTATTCAAATAGAATGTCACAAACAAAATTACTCTACTGTAATAGACTATTTCAGTGGAAGGGGCCCAGAGCAGCCATCTGATTCCAACTGCCTGGCCACTTCAGGGCTGACCAAAAATTCTTTGTGGATTTAAGTCTGAGGAGAAGCCAGAGGACATAAGAACCTGTAACAGCTATGTTACCTGCTAGTCCTTCCATTCTAGATCTTACTAGTAAAAGAATTTCAGAAACACAAATGTAACTTTCTTGTAAGTCCAAACAGAATAAGGGTATTAGACAGAGCTGACAGTATGGTAATAGTGTAATAACTTTGATGGAATAAAATCTTTAAGAGAACCAAATCATAGAATGGGTTGGAAGAGACCTTGAAAGATCATTTGGTCTAACCCTCCTGGCCAGAGCAGATCACACAGGAATGTGTCCAGGTGGGTTTTGAATGTTTCCAATGAAGGGGACTTCACAACCTCTCTGGGCACCCTATTCCAGTGCTGTCACCCTCACAGTGAAAATTTTTTTCCTTATGTTTTTGTGGAACCTCCTATGCTTCAGCTTGCACCCATTAGCCCTTGTTCTTTTATTGAATCACTGAGAAGAGCCTGGCTCCATCCTCCCAACACTTCTTTTTGCATATTTATAAACATTCATGAGGTCACCCCTCAGTCACCTTGTTTTAAATCATCCTCACCAACACACATTTGAAAAGGAGGTTGAATACAAGAACTTGAGTGCATTTAATTTGGTGCTAGAACCAGCTTAAGCTTTTCAATCAACCTACAGAGAAAAAAGTGCTAAAAAAGCAATACATTATATACAAGCCATTTTTTAAATTATTTTTTTCTTTTTAAGTGACCAAACATCCCTTTCCTCAAGGTTTAAACAATCTAAAAGCTATCAGTAAGGATGCTTAGGAGTGCAAAGGACAGCAGAGCTGGAAAACATTGCATATTGCTGGTGCTTAGTCTTAGTTACAACCTGATTCATGAAATGTCATGCTGCATGCTTTAAGCAGTGCAGGACAAGGGTAACCACTGCCTCTGTTGCACTGTTCATGATAGCATTTATAGCTGCTGTTGGGACTGCAGACTCATAGTATTGCTGTAAAATTTACTCTGTAATGGCTCATCCCAATGCAGTTATTCAGAAAACAAATTGGGAGGGAGGGAGGGGGAAGAAGCCGGCTTGAAGATGACCAAAGGAAAGGACTGACAGTTTTGGAGTCTTTCTGTAGTTCAAGATTTTTCCCAGGCCTGTACCTCAGAGGTCAATGATGTTATTCTGGATCCTGGATTTATTAAAGATAGGGGAGATAGAGGGAAACAATTGAAAAACTAATCCATCGTTCTTTTGGCTCCTAAAATAAATATGGGAAGACAGACAGCAGTTGTACCTAAGCAGAACTATCCTGTGTCTTTATTGCAGTTGACCTTTGTGCATGTGAACAGGTATGGCTATCGGCATAAATGCATCTTGGCTCGTGGGCAGTACATGCAACTAAACAGAATTTTAATGTCTAGTTTTGCTTGGGAAATCAACGTGTCGTACTGCTGGTTAAGACTAGGTGCAACCTGCGCATACTAGTTGGAAATGTTTGAGTTGTGTGTTTTCTCCTGACCACCTCTGGATGGCAATTGTGTCAATGTTTTGTGCCAGAGAATATCCCCCACTTGTACAGCAGGACCTTCGGGTTTTTTTTTGTTTGAGTGGTGGTGCGCCTTTTATGTCCCCAGATTAGAATGTACCAATAGTAATAGTGTGCCTCCAAAAACCTTTTTCAAACCTCCTTCCAGGAAAAATCAGGTGAACTATTATGTTGCTGCCAAGTACAACATCAGTTACCATGACTGCACAGTTCTCATTTGAGATTTTCCTAGTGTGCTATAAGAGCACTTAAAAAACCTAGACAAGAGTTGATCTTGAGTTGTTTTGTTTTTACAGTCAGTCACCACTACTAATTAAGGTTGTTAAGATAATGTTTATGCACATGCTAAGGTTATTAACATTTCTTAGCTTTACAAGGTTCAATTTTCTAGGACACTCTGATGACTTGATGTTTTGTCAGCTCTCCACTGTCATTCTCTGACTCTGGTAGTGCAGGTGTATGTACACATCTGTGCCCATGTTTCTATGCGTGGCACACATGTTCATTTTCCGTAACTTGCCTTTCATCAGAAGCCTTGAAATTGTAGTAGTTAGAAATTAAAGCCTCTATGAATACATTTGCAGATGTAAATTGTGATCTCAGACCTTTAAAGATATAAGGCAGAAATAATACTCATGTTTTATAGTATTGTATCTGTAATATCAGCTTAAAAACAACTTTGACCGCAGACATTACAGGTAACTTCGTTAGTCACAACTAACACGAGGATATTTGCTGATCTGTGAAATTCATCAGGGTCTAACAAAAGGCAGGGAGATTCCTCTTCATTTGTATTGGAAGCAGATACACAACTCACTCATATTTAAGAACTTAGACTGCCGGCTGCGTGACCCTGCGCACAGTGACACACTTAAACTAAACTTTGCCCACGGGGCAGCAGAAGGCGTTGACTTCAACTTGCGTTTCAAACCAGGCCATTTTATGGTACTTGACTGGACCCAGGCCGCGAGTGAGGCACCCAAGACGCCTCCTCCAGCCCTTCGAACGCGACCCTTCTGCAGACTAAGGCGGCAGCTCCCGCCCGCATTCTCCGCCAGCAGCTTGCACGGGAACAGGCCGGGCCCCGGAGCCGCCACCGGGCGGAGCGGGCGCCCCCGGCCAATGCGGCGTCGCGGCCCCCCTGCCGGGGAGCGCCCAATGGGGGCGGCCCCGCGTTGCAGCTGCCCCGGGGGGCGGGACGGGGCCGTGCCACCGCCTTCGCTCAGCGCGCTGTCCGCCGGCGCAGGCGGCGGCACTGTTGCCCAGGGGAGCGCCTTGGTCGCAGCCGGCAGGTAGGTCCAGGGCGGGGGTGCTGGGAGGCTAGAGGCCGAGGAGCCGGCAGCGAGCGTGGGACGAGGCGAACTGCTTGCCTGGGGCCACCCGGCGCGACTTGCGCTCTCCCAAGGAAACGGTGTCCCCGGCTCCGGGTTCGTGGGTAGCGCTAACGCAGGGGCGGGCGGAGGGCATTCAGAAACCGGAGCCGAGGAAACGTAAAGTGAAGGAGCTGAGGCTTCTGCCTTCTCCTCGGTGTTGGGTGCTCTGCCTTCCTTTCCCGGAGTCTCGGAGGCGGGCCGCCCCCAGCTGCACGCCCTGATCGAGATGAAGTTTTTCCTCCGCGCTCTAGCTGTGAGCTTGCGGACTGTGGCTCAACCTGTTCCCCCTTGGTCCTTCGCAGCTCTTCGCGATGGTGACCGTTTATAACAAGTAGCCTAGCAACCCCCCAGCCATCTTCTCCCAAATGGGCGCTCTCTGTTACTTGCAATCACGCACGCCGTGCTTCTGTCCAAGTGCTAGCAACTTATTAGTCTGTGTCTGCAGGAGGGTTAATGAGCCATTAACAGTAGCATGTGGAAGCTGCTGGTATCCACCTACTCCTCAGCTGCTCTGTGCAATTACTCATGTTTTGTATTTTTCCTTTCTTGAGCCTACTGAATTGTGCTGCTTTTGAAATGTTTTTCTGTGGTTAACATACTGCAAGGGAAACAAAAATCTCCAGTCGCTTTTGTCGTCTCATTTTGAATACATTGTGTAAATTATAGGCTAAAAAAGCTCAGATTACATATTTCCCTGCAAAGTGGAGTTTTGTGTTGACATACAATCAGACAACCCCTCCTCGGCACATTTGCCTAGTTTGTGTTAAGTATCTTTTCTGTGCTGTAGTTCCACTTTTCTCTGTTGATTTTTGTTAACTGTATTGCCGACTAATTGGCTGTAATCAGACTCAGCTTTTCTGATGGGTTTTTTTTCCTCGTGATTTAATCCTTTTTGAGACTTAACTTTTTTTTTTTTTTCAGATAGAAAAATGTTAACAAAAACGCTTGACTAGCTCATGTGTCTTTCACCGGGAATTATCCTTGGAATAACTTTACAGTATTGGTTTGAGGGCATTTTTTTTTTTTTGGTATGGCCAAGGCAAAAATTGGCAAGAAAACCATGGAAATTTCTTTACTTGTGGATCAGTTATGAATCACTTTTGTCTTCCATGAAATATGTGTTTTGTAAACTTACTTGTTTGGGCAAGTCAACTTGAAACCACAAGTTGATTGCAAAATGCCCGTGTTCACTAATGATGGCACCTGACTGCTTTCTTTTTCTCTCTGCTGAGGTGACTGAAACGTACTTTGGGTTACACAGACAAGTGAGCTTATTTTCCAGATAAACAAGTTTATATTAGTAAACAAAGTTTGTGTTATCACCAAGAGGTTTAAGGAGCAGTTTCCTTCATCTCCAGCGAGATGTATTACATTGGGTCATGCAACACATGTGATTTTCCTAAATATTTAGTTTCCAAATGGCTGGGTTCTCTCCAAGAATTTTTGGATGACTTTGACTAAAATAAAGTGGTAGTCACTATGAATTTCCTTTATTCTGTTACATCATGGTTTTGTCAGGTAAATCTTGACCTTTTTTTGGCATATTAAAGGCTTTTTGTGGTGTTCTTAAATACAAAGCAAGTAGAAATAACTCCAAATTCTAAAGTAGGTCTATTATATCATTTTCTTTAGATACAGGAGTACAGCTGGCAACCTTGGTGGTTGCTGCTCTTTACTAGTTGTAGCTGTTAAATGATTTTCAAAATACGATTCTCTTGAAGAGCATGACCATTAAACTTTCCAATAAGAGGAAAGGTCAGATTTATTTTTTGTTTTCATGTGTTGCACTGTATCTCAATTCTGACTAGCTGCCCTCTTCTTACTATTCAGATCCTTAATTATCATTGAGGAGTTAACAGCGCACCTTGGTCTTTAACTGCAGATCTCTTCTTTATAGGAGTAGCTTGGATCCCTCATTGTATCATTGGTTTCATGAATGCTCAGCTGTGTGGTTGGCTTAGATAATAGTCCAAGGGATGCAAGGTGAAAAAGCAACAGCTACATCTCAGTAGTGGCCAACTCCCCATCTCAAATCCTTGTTTGTGCTACCTTGTCAGCTATCTTGTTAGGAACTGGCAGCTGGTATAGTTCCCTGGTTGAGAAACTCAAGATTCTGTGGGGGTGAAAGCCATATTGTGAGTGGGCTAAATACATTATGTTTATAGAATCCATAATTTTCATCTCTCAAGTCTGGCATCAGCAAATTAAGATGAGAAATGGTATTTATATGTGTTACAATTTTTTCAAGATGTTCTGCTTTGCAAGGCTTCTGTTGCCCATGCTATAAATGTAGTGACTTTTCCAGTCAGTCAGGCAGTTGCCCTGGTGGCATCAGCTGCAAGACCACAGCTTGTGGATTCTCCTGCTCTGACACTTTGCTCCTGGTAGTACCCTTTCTTCATGCAGTGTTTCATTCGAGTGTTGGGCTTGAGGCTTTGTGCAGAGCACCTGTCATGATCTTTGCGAGAAAACTAACAAAGTGTATTTTGAGTTGTTGTATAGTCGTATTCTTAAAGGTGGGATGGAAGTAAGGGTTTTAGCCTCATAAGCGTCACACAATGTTAGCTTTCTTTTTGAAAGTTGAAGAATGTTAACAAAATCTTTTCAGGGAATAAGCTATAGAACTCTGTGGATCCATGTGATGGTCCAATCTTCTAATGTAATCTGAGTTGGATGGAGCTAAACTAATCGCCTAAGCTCATTCTGTAGCCATCTAGGAGAGCATACAGAAGGTAATTCCTGTCTGAAAGTTCAGTTGCATTACCAAAAAAAAAAAAAAAGCATAAAATACTCTAATTTATTAATATATTTTATTAGAAGCCTAACCATACTGAATGGTTTCTTGAAAGATGGTAAGTTCTGCTGATGGATCTAATAACCTAGTCAATAGTCAGCCTCAAGGAAAGGAATGCCTGTCTTCCTCTATGATGGGTATGAGCGTGTGTTGTCTTCAGGGCTGTGGCTGTAACTGCACCCAGATGAATATGGGTCCTAGGAAACATGACCAGAAGCCTTAGAGCTCAGCTCTTGTATCTGGAAACATTAGGTGTTAAGACTTTACTCCTTGTAGATGGTGAAAGTTTTGCCAGGACCTTAAAACAGGGACCAAAATCCATGTGAAGCTGGCTGTATGAGTACAATTGCTTCTCAAGAAGGGATTAAGAATACCCTATTGACTTCCATGATCAATTTTTGCTGCTTTTAATATGCAAATAGGGTGAACAATATGGAAGATCCAGTTTACCTCAAAACTTAGGAGTGTAAAATTTCAGACACTGATACTGAAAAACCTGAGAAAATGCAGTCCTGTGGAGATATTGGAGGACAAACATTAAGGTTCTAGGACTTCCTTCTCTTCTGAAGAACTATGGATGCAGATAGTGCATTAGTTAGAACTGAAATGAGCTTTTGAAATGAATGTCCTGATATCTGCACTTGCTGCATTTCAGTTTGCATCTCAGAGCACATAAACCAGTTTTGTTTGGGATAAAACTGAGTCAGAACTTCTCCAGGACCTCATTTAATATACTGCAAGTGCTAATGCTAGATCAGAGGACACAGTCTCAGGCTGCGCCAGGGGAGGTTCAGGCTAGATGTTAGGAAAAAGTTCTATACAGAAAGAGTGATTGCCCATTGGAATGGGCTGCCTGGGGAGGTGGTGGAGTCGCCATCACTGGAGGTTTTCAGGAGAAGACTTGATGGGGTGCTTGGTGCCGTGGGTTAGATGTTTGGGTGGTGTTGGATTGGTTGATGGGTTGGACACGATGATCTTGAAGGTCTCTTCCAACCTGGTTTATTCTATGTATTCTATGTATCAGTCTACAGAATCACATTGGGGATAATTGGAAATAAAAGCTGCAAAACAGTAGTGTGAAAGCTATGCCTTTATTGCTAAGAATGTCACCAACCAGCTCTACTCCTACCGATAAAGTTTTTACACTGCTTGCTAATGTAAACTTCTTACCAATTTTTTTAGTGTAACATAACACTCAATATACATTTACAGAAAAAAATACAGGGGAAAACTTAACCATCATAGCATAGTGTAAAAAAAGGTTGAGATGACATCGATGCATGTGTCCCTTAAAGAACTATAGAAACAAATAGTGCTTTATTAATAGGAAATATTCAAAGGGAGCTGCTTATTGAAATCTATGGATTTCTTAAAAATCAGTTCTATAGAGATACAGGGAGGTCTAAAAGTAAAGAGTTTTTACTCTCACCAGTCCTGAAAATCCTTTAATAGGTAGCTTCTGACAGTAAATATTTCCTAAAATGTTGAAAACGTTTTCTCAGGTTTATCAGTCCACAGCAGTGACATGTTGAAAAACATGTGTAAGATTTTCTTGAAGTTTAGATTTTTATGTATTGGAAGATGTCATTTATAGGAATGTCTTGATTAGATGTGCCATTACTTCAAACCAGCATTTGGTGATTTCATCTTGTATTGCTCAGGGGCATTCATATGAAATGAGAAATAAGAGTAACAAACCACTGCTGAAGTGCCTCTTCTTCATTCCTTGCAGAATAAGGCAGTTGTTCTGTGTTCAATACTGGCAAATTGTATGAAGTCATCTGAATATTAAATGTAGGTTTTCAGTTTTATTGCAGGCATTTCCTTCTAGGAAGACAGAACCAAGTGAAACTCCTAGGGAGTGGGTCCTGAAAGAATAGCTCTAGAAGTAATAAAGGAGGGAAAGAAAAGGCATTGTGGGGGGAAAAAATAAACGTGTGTGTGTGTTATCTTTGTGTGTAGGTTATTTAGTTATAGTAATATAAGCTCTGTGTGATGAAGAGCATGTGCTGTAGAGTTTGGAGAATTACACTTAAGGGAAGAGGGCAGAGTCTGTGCTAACACAGCATATTACTGAAAGGAGAAATGGAATATTTTTGGCTGTGATTCAGTTGTCTTAGTTTAGGTGCAAAAAAGATACGCAAAGCCTAAGTTAGCTGCCATAGTCTTTCTAGAGGGGGATTCACCTCATTCAAAGATAGATCAGATGAAGGATCCTCTGGAGGTGTTGTGTTCCTTCTATTGACTATAAACAGTGCATCAGGTGACTTATCTCAGATGTCAGCCTGGATGTCCGGAGTTAAATGAGGTGTGATTCATCATGCTTTATTAAGGAACTGAATATCTCGGCATAATTTCTTCTACTTGAAACAGAGGGCAGAACTGACTGGTATGCTTCAGGATCCTATGAAGGTGCTCTAGTAGTATAAAACTATCCTAGTATTCAAAGAGCAAGCAGTGTGCTCCAGAGCTGAGATTCAAAGAGGAGCTCCTGGTCCAAGAGCAGCAGACATTCCTGGTGAGCTGGAGAGAAAGGGTGTCTTTTTACTGGGCTGTTTCTTGTTTCATTATGCTCTTTTAGGCCAAGTTTTAGTTGGCATTTAGAGACATGAATATTTATAGAAACTAATTCTCTCTGTGGGCTCTTGGGTTTGCCAGCTGCAAAATGAAAGAATTATCTTTCATTTACTTTTGAAAATGAGAGTGGGCATATGATACAGTAATTCTGTGCTCTTATTATCTGAACCTGGGGTCTCTTCTGAACAGAAGGTACCATTTTGCAGAACTGCATGGTGGTTATGTGGTTGTGTGGGTGATGGAAATGCATGGGAAAAGCACTACTAAGCATTTTTCAGAAAAAGTATTGCTAGCTGCATAACTGAAACTCAAACTGGTCAAGCTTCACAGCACAAGGCCAGTTTATTTTCTAATAGAGTAGTCTCAATGGAACAGCTGTAGGGAAGAATTTGACCTGTGAAGTTTAATAATTAGTTGCTGTTTAATTGCTGGTTGCTGCTGAGGACAGAAACTTGCAACCAGAAATACTCCTTTCTCGCTGATCTTTGCTATGTTGTTTGCAGTTCACCAGAGTCTAGATGTTGACCTGGCTAAAAATTCTATCACATATATAAAAATGGTATCAGAAACATCAGGTGCATGTTTTTCAGTCTCATTCCAAATTCTAAGGTATGTGAGTTCAGTATGAGGGATAAGATCTCAGCTGCTAGGTATATGCATTTCTTTGGGAGTATTCATTGACAGAATCTGAAATGTTGCTGAAGAGGATAGAACTGAGGTCCAGATCTGTCCTATGGGCAGATCTGAGCTTTCCTCTCCTAAAAGAACCCTAATCTCTGACTTCGGCAGTTTGATTGTCCAAGTCTCTCTGAATGGAGGCAGCTGTTAGTTCACCACTCTACATGTGTGCTCATAGTTTGGCACCAGTATTCACTTTTATTCTGGAAAAGACTTCAGATTTTCCCTGTATTTAATCCAGGCCATTGATAGGAATATTCTTGGAGCCAAGATTGATTGAGGGAGGCCACAGACCTTTTGGAACCGCAGCTCCAAACAGCTGCATTAAGCTCTTCTGTGACACTGAAACAGGCACTAAATTTCAAGTGATAATCCTTTCATTTCAAGAAGTTTGTTTTGAAAGAAACAGTAATTATTCTAATTCTGTTAATGTTCAGTAGTTTGCAGCCTGCTTTTGGTGTGTGAATTAATTATGCTGGTGTCAAATTTACAGCTCTGCCATAGTGAGTTACTGCTAGTCTTGGTTAACAGAGAGTCCCAGTCCTTTTGTGAGTGTACCTTCATGAACGAAGCAGGTAAATATCTCAAAAATTTTAAAATCAAATTGTCTGAATCCCAGTTCCAAAACTTACCCACTGGGTAAGGCCATTTTGGCCAAAAGTTAGTTAGACTTTGCTTCCTCAGAGCTATCAAGAGCGTGCTAATGCTGCATTAACATTGCTGTGAACTGGTTTTGCCACATCCAGTGCTGTGCAACTGAGACATATCGTGGGATGAGCAGCAGGATAACCATGGTCCCTTATGGCTATGTGAGGTTGGGTGGTGAGGTGGGGTGACCTGACTGCATTACTTCCCTTTCCAGAGCAGGCTCAGTAAGCAGGTGTACTGTCAAACATGCAGCACTACCTAAGAGGGGTTGCATAGAGAAGGATATTGAGATTCCAAACCTTTTAATAAAAAAAACCCTTGCTGGTATTGAGCGCCCAGCATCCATCTCCCATGTCTGCAGTGGTTTATATTGATTTTGGTGGTAAGTGAATGGAGTCTTCATAAAGTTCTTTCTGTTTTGTTTTCCTGACTAGACTGCAGAGTCTTGAAAGCAACAGTAATCCTGCCTTAAACTTCTGGGTGGGAAGGGAATGGTGGGGTTGGGATTTTTGGGGTGTTTTTTAGTTTTGTGTATGTTTTTTACACTGTTGCTCTACTAAAGCATGTAGATGACACAAAAGAGGTCATGCATAAACCAGACCTGATACCTTCCTTTAAAGTGAATTGCCTTTGGGTTACATAATGTCTACTGCAGCCAGAAATGTCACATGAACGAAATTATTGTCTAAAAGTTTGGGAGGCACGGTACTGCATTGCCCAAGTCCACCTGAGTACTGATCATGACTTCTCATGTGACTTTCATCTTACTCTTAGTTTCTGTATGCATAATTTGAATACATAGAATAGAATACATAGAATAAACCAGGTTGGAAGAGACCTTCAAGATCATCGCGTCCAACCCATCAACCAATCCAACACCACCCAAACAACTAACCCACAGCACCAAGCACCCCATCAAGTCTTCTCCTGAAAACCTCCAGTGATGGCGACTCCACCACCTCCCCAGGCAGCCCATTCCAATGGGCAATCACTCTTTCTGTATAGATAGTATAGGCACGTAGAATGTGCTTCTAGACAGAGTGGCTGGACACCTAGTGCAGTTAAACTTTACATGATTTAATGATAAAACAAATGTCTTCTGTTTGAAAATGAAGATTTAGTTGTCTACAAAGGAGAGAATAGTAGAATATCTCACTGTACGGTCTGGTTGTTGTTTGGTTTGGTTTGTTTTTTTCCTTTATTTCCTGTTCCCTTTATTTTAGAGTATTGATTAGGTGTAGCCAGCTACATTATTCTATATCCTCAAAACATGAAATTTTGGAAGATCAAATCACATTCCTATTTTTGTGTGAAAATGGATTATTTTTTTTTCATGTACCTATAAACAACAGTTTAGTTTTAGATTCCATTTAACATGTGCAAGCACATACAGCACTTGTGTACCACTGGCATATGAGGAGCTGCCATTGCAGAAACTTCGTTTTCAGCAATGAAGTTACCCTTTTGTACCACAGGAAAACCATCCTTTGTGTCTGGTTCCCTGTGAACTTTCAGAGATGAGTAAACAATAGTCAGGAAAGAATATTGCTTCTACTGGCATCTTACAAACTCTTCTGTAGGCATGGTCCTGCTGACAGATACTACAATACATGTTGTTTTTTTCTCCCCTGAAATGTGTTTTATTTTTTCTAGCACCACTCATTAGTGTCTTTTAGTAAAAACAAACTAAATACTCAAAACCTCCAGTACACCCAAAACCAAACAACAAAAAGTGAAGGATTTTCTCATGACCCTCTGTTCTACATCATGCTAATATACAATACTTTGTTATGTCATGTTTCAACAATTGTCAAGTATAATTAGACACAAATATATTAGACAGTGGTATTGCAAAGGTACTGTTTTATACTATGTGTAAAATTTACTTGGTAAGATCTTTTTTTCTACTTCATCCAAAGTTTTTTGTAATAGTATATAAAATACTAGGTCCCTTTAAATTTAGTCTTTGCTCCAGCATGTGTTGTTTTTTTTCTAGAGTTACTTTTCATTCTCCTGAAACAGGAGTAGTCACACCAAACAAACAGCACCATCAAGTCTAATGGGCCTATATTTAGAGTGTCTAAAATAGAGTGACAACAGTCATATTCCTGGGTTGCCCTGAAGGGTTACAGTGTCCTGGCATCACACTAGGTTGCATAATCTCAGCTGACTCTGCAGACAGTGGAAACGAGGAAAGACCAGTTGCATCATTCATAGAATTTTCTGCCAGGGCAGGCTTCTTCCCTGTGATACCTCTTCCAGGGCATTGCTTTCTGTCTTGCTTTAAATATTCAAGCAGGACTTCCTTAAATGGACAGACAGCCTCACATTTTAAGGTTGAGTTTATATATAACCATCAAACAAGATCTCTCTTATAATGAAAATCTTTTAAAACTCTTTTCCTTGGAAATGTGCAGCTGATATAATTTATAAGATGTTACAATTATAAGAATTTATAAGATGTTACATAGAAGTGCAGTTATATGGAAGTTATTCTTTTTATATATATATATAGTTAGCTATATGGACATAAGGAGAAGACTTGAACAGAACAGCTTTCTTGCCCAGTGTTTCCTCTGGAACCAACATTAAGCACAGGAAAACTTTGCTTTCTTAGCATCACTTCATTCACAATCTTTATCTTTCTGATGCTTTCACAGTTGGATTCTGTGTTTTTCCCTCCCTCTTGAATTTTTTCTTCCATTCTGAGGGTACTCACAGCTCAGATAGAGGAATGCCTATCCTCTTTGTAGGGATGCAGTCTCAAATGTAGCATCTCTGTCTACAGAATCCACTATCTCCCTTGTCTTGAATGTGGCTTTAAGGGCTTGGTTTAAGGGCTTGATTTTTCTTTCTGTTTTGGGGAGACTGTATTTTTTTTTTCTTCCCCCAGCTTTCTTTGATTAAAATCAGCTTAACTGATAGCAGTTGATAGCATCTAATTATACCTTTGATTTTCAATTAAGATTTTTGATTTTTCACCTACCTTCTAGCATGTGTGTAGCTCTAATTCAGAAGATAAAGCCCTGATTTAATTTGTGCAATTGAAATCAGTGTCTGTTGTGAGGCACAGGAATAATTACACTGGCTCTCATTTTACTAATGGAAGCAGAATTTGCTGTACAGTAAATATTGGTAAAGCAGCAATTTGCTGCAAGGCATGGAGGCAATGCTGGAATGTTAGTACCTGGTAGAACAGGATGGCATTTCATACAAGCTAGGATGTGTGTTTACGAGAAAAGCATTTATCATCCAATACAATATTCCAGTGGATTTAAGATTGCTTACTTCCCTGTTTCCATTGAAGAGGGATAGATATAGACAGGACTTTGTAATCTGTGGCTGTTTTCAGTGATGTCAGGATGCAGTGACATAGTAGGTTTCAGGATTATTAATTGTAGAATGCTTTTTACATCAGTGAGATGACTTAAATAACACACCTTGATAAGCATCAGAACAGCAAGTACAGTGTCTTTTGGAGCCTTTGGTAACTTGAACACATCTGGCTTACTTGTCTGTACATAGTTTAGGCAAGAACATATAAAAGCATTAATATCAGATGTACAAAGCAGGCTGCTAAGAAGGATTCATTCTTTCAGGTTTGAAATCAATTCCCTCCTCATACTACAGTTGGGAACATCACTTACTGTAGCATTGCATCATGCAATAGCTGTGACTGAGGCAGAGGAAGTCTGATGTGTGAATGGTAAGATGTAGAAGTCTGGGATTGGGATGCTCCTTTGGAGTTCTGTCTTGTGGAGGCCTTGAGAAGACAAAAAAGAGTGGTAAGGACTGTGCACCCACTTTTTCCTAAGGGGATGCTATCAACTTCTCCCCCCTCACTGCATTTCTATTTCTTGTGGCCTGCTGTTATCACCCACAGAATTTCACTGATCTGTAAAAGTAATTCTGAGGTAGTCTAACCCTTTGGAAATCAAATGTTTACATTAGTGGCTGACTTATTTTTTTTTCTCCTATTTGTGCAATACTGACTGGGAAAAAACTAAATCCCAGACTTTAGAGAGGCAAACATTCTGCTAAACAAATTGTTGCCTCTTTCCTGCAAGCTTTCCCCAGTCTCGTTTTGAAGCACTGTTGCTTAGCATTTGACTGATCTTTGCCTCAGATTCTAGTCTGAGTTGGAAGGGTGGCAGTTTGGGAAATTATCTTTCAAGTGTTAATGCAATTGTGTGACTGGAGGCTTCAGTTACACTTTGAATGCATCAAAGTGATACACCACAGCAAGCTATATTTAGAGTCCTGAAATGCAGATCCCAGTGTGACTGGTGATGTGAACAGTCACTATCAAACGTTTTGTCTGTCATGCTCCCTTATTTTCTGCCTCTATATATCTTCTAATTGTAAAGCAAGCAAAAAATAGATTCTCCTTTTTTTCTGTATTGCTGCTCTCCTACATTGTCTTTGTATGTTTTATCAAGCTCTTGGGAACATGAGGAGTAGAGGAAGGGGTTGTAAAATTTTCCTCCAGCATCAGGTTTTGAGTCTTATTTGACTGGCTCTTGCTATGAAGCATCCAGAAGCTGTAAAGTACTCAGTCACGGCCTTGGCAGAAAGCTGTCTTTTGAACTGCCTAAATAACCTGGTGTAGCCTGCAGGAGAGCATCTTAGGGTTTTTTTTTTCCTCTGTCTGCAAAACAGAGAGGCTTCTGTGGGAGTGAAAAAAAAATTCACTGTGAGGGTAACAGAATGCTGGAACAGGCTGTCCAGGGTGGTTGTTGAGTCTCTGTCTCTGGAGATATTCAAAACCTGCCAGGATGTGTTCCTGTGTGATCTACTCTAGGTGATCCTGCTCTGGCAAGGGGTGTTGGACTAGATGATCTTTCAAGGTCACTTCCAACCCCTAACCTTCTGTGACTCTGTGACATAAAGTGGATATGATCAGGCTTTGAGGGCAGACTGCTATTAAGGCTCTTGTTACCATTCACTTAGGTGTAATCCAGAGAGATTCCAGGAGTTTCATAAGGGACATCTATTTCATACCCTGTGAGCCCCAGCTCTTCCTTACATACTGAGAGCTTCCATGTAAGTGAGTGGTACATGCACCAGGCAGTGACTGAGCTGCTTAAGCTACATTGAAGTTGTGGGACTATGTAATAGCATGTATGAATCAGAGTAGGTAAAGCTGGTGTAAGTTCTAAAACCTAGTGTTACCAGACATTTTCTTGTGGCAGTTTATAAGCGGGAGAAGGTGCATACATGGAGAAAATAGCATTGCAAATGCTAAGAATGCAATAATTGAATAACCAAGTATGACCTTATTCCTGTCATCATCTAGGCTGTTCACAAGGTAATCTTATCTCAGGCATTTAGGCAGAACCTGTTGAAATAATTTTTTCAGTACTTAATAATACTATCCAAATCCAATCCCTTTATTTTGTAGAACCATAAAATCACAGGATGGTTTGGATTGGGTTGGAAGGGACCTCCAAAGGCCATCTAGCTTAAGCACCCTACAGTAAGCAGGGACATCCTCCACTAGATCAGGTTGCTCAGAGCCTTGTCAAGCCTCACCTTGATTATCTCCTAGGCAGCCAGCACCAGAACAAGGGGACACAGCCTCAAGCTGCGCCAGGGGAGGTTTAGACTCGAGGTGAGGAGAAGGTTCTTCACTGAGCGAGTCGTTCATCATTGGAATGGGCTGCCCAGGGAGGTGGTGGAGTCACCGTCCCTGGAGATATTCAAGAGGAGATTGGACGTGGCACTTGGTGCCATGGTCTAGTCGTGAGGTCTGTCGAGACAGGTTGGACTTGATGATCCTTGGGGTCTCTTCCAACCTTAGTTATACTGTGATACTGTGATCTCCAGGGATAGGCCTTCAACTACCTCCCTGGGCAACCTGTTCCAGTGCTCCACTATCCTCATGGTAAAGAACTTGTTTCTAACATCCCATCTAAATCTGCTTTTCTCTAATTTAATACTATTGCCCCCCATTCTACTACAGGCCTTTGTAAACAGTCCCTCTCCAGCTTTCTTATAGACCCCCCTTCAGGAGCTTGGAGCCTTCTCCAGGCTGAGCAACCTCGGCTCCCTCAGTCTGTTCTAGGAGAATTTTGGGTGTTTTCCTGTTGTTTATCACTAGGGTTTTTTTGTTTGGGGTTGGTTTGTTTGGTTTTTGCTGTGGCACCCTGAAGTACTTTGGACTTTCTTTTCATGCTTGAGAACAGATTTCCAGTGTGGAGTTTGTTTATTATTCAGGTCATGATGTGCTGATGGCCAGTGCTTGTTACAGGCCACGTGGAGGGGAAGAGCCGTGAGCTCTCTCTCACTTGGAAATTTGCCCAAGGCAGCAATCATTCCTCAGTTCATGCTACTACAGTTGTTTTGTCTGTACAGGTTTGCCAAACACGTGGTCAAGATAAAATTACATACTTTTCCTTGAGTCTTTCCTGGTGTTAGCAAAACTTGACTGTTAAAAGAAAAGCCATGGTCAGAGTCTTTTGCTGTCCCTTTGGCATAGTTTCTTTCTCTGCTGCATGGAACTTGACAGCTTGTCTAGTCGTTCTCCCTTCTGTGGTCTCCTACAATTACCAAATGCAAAGTTCAGTAGCCAATTAATGTTTAGGTTCCTGGAATTGTAAGGGAGTACATAAGCAAGAAAAACAGTATCACTGTGTGGATTATATGTTTTTTTCTGTAGTGGTAAGGCAATATACTTTAAAGAGTCTGTAAATTTAGCACAAACTTGCTGTTGAGACTACAGTTGCAAAACAAAACCTGAATTCAATCCTCTCAGTTTTCATTCTCTTCTATTTTTCCATGTAGCTATAATCTACTAACTCTGGGTAGTGGTGATAAAGCGTGCTGCAGCATCTATCTTTTGTAAGCTGAAGCAATTGGAGAAGGGTCCCTTAGTGTTTGAAATGATTCATTGTGCTAAGCTGTTTCTTTAGAGCAACGTTGAAATGTACTGAGAAAAGACGTTCAACTTTGCTATCAAAACAAATGAGTAATTGGATATTTTGAATGGTGTGTTTACAAAACCACCATTCTATTACAAATACTTGTAAAGTGTCTCGGTAAGGCTAGGAACCATTACTACTGTAGGTATTTGTACTCAAGTAGTGTGTAAAAGTTCCACCTAAAGTGAGGGCTTGTACAGGGTACTGGGTTTGAAACTTCCGGCACAAAGTAATTGTGCCACTTGCTCAAATACGTGAGTTTGGCTTAGCACAATAGAAGACTCAAAATGAGAGAGAATTTCTATTCATGAAAGCAGTGTTGTCATTTTAGAGTGAACCTTCATCAGTTTAAGAGAGAGATTATGTAATGTAGTTGATCAAAACATTAGAAGGACTAAACAGGCAAGGAGGGAGTTTTGTTCCAGCTCTGTGATCTCTGCCCTTTAGAGAGCTGGAAATAACTGTCAACCCCTTGTCACTCAGATATACATGTCCCACTTTGAAACTGAAATGTAAAGAAGGTACACCTGAAGCAGAAACTTCAGCTTCTTAGAATTTTATTGCCTCATAGTCAAGCCACTACACTAGAACTGATGGTGAGGATCATTTGGGTTAGGATGTGTAACATCTGCTTTACCTTATGTTTACTGTGTAATAGTACTATTAACAGAAAAGCTTTTGTTTTTTTGTGGGGTTTTGTGTTGTTTGGTGTTTGTTTTTTCCCCAAAAAATGATAAATTAAGTTTGTTTTGGTTTGGGTTTTTTACCCATTCAGCACCAAACACTTAATGCACTTAATAACACAAATTCAGAAGTAATAAAATCTAAACTGATACAAATCCCATTCATTTAGAGAGATGTAATGCTGGTCTGGCCCAGGAATATCTTGTTCCAAGAAATCTGTTTTCATCTCTTTTTTTGCTTGGGCTGTACTTCATAAAATTTGCTTAAACTGTAGCTTGTGAAGTATAGAGGATTCATTTGTTCCCATAGGCCTTGTGTGCTCTGAAATCCATTTCTCCAGGAACAGCCAAATTTTGCTTGCAGATTATTCACTGCAGTGTTTAAATAATGGATGCTGATTGATTTGCCATAGAGAGGATTCAAGTTTATCCACAGTGTCAAATGGTTCCTCTGGAGACATGTAGCTCTCTAGTAGTTCTGCAGATTGTAGCATCATTGTGTTAACTGAATGTACAATGGCACACTGGTCTTGTGCTCAGTAAGGCTTCTTGGGTCACAGTGGGGCGGCTTAGATATTTGTGGGTTTGCTTTTCTTTTTTTTTTCCTAAGGAGGACTTGGGGATGTGAAAAATATTTTGGCAATTATGTTGTGTCTTTGCCATGTAGTCTGCACAGGGGTTGGTTAGCTAGTTGTACGTGGTTGATAGTTCTTTACAAGAATTTAGGGCAGGATTGGAATCGATGCTTTCTTAAAAAGTTTGTTATGGCACAGCAAAGAGAAAATCCAATGGTACAATTCTTCCACGTGTCTGCACAGCTGGAACAGTCTATTTTTCTACTTCTTTTCATGGCTTTTTTTCCTTTGAATTAAAAAAAAAGAAAAAAGCTCTACTGGAGTGTCAGTGTATTATGGGCAAGATAAACAGTTTTCTTTTTTTCATTTCCTGCCATTTCATGCTTCCGTCAAGACTTTTCCAGGAAAAAGGAGAGGTCGGTATTCTCTTGTTTGGGAAAAGAAAACTTGGTAACAGATACTGAAGCCCAAAACAAACAACTTAATTGGTCACAGGAGGAAAGCAAGATACCAAGGTCATTCTCTCATTCCTTCATATGACATCTGTGTCCAGTTCTGGGCCCCGCAGTTTAGGAAAGAGGTTGACTTGCTGGAACGTGTCCAGAGAAGGGCAACAAAACTGGTGAGGGGTTTGGAATACAAGCCGTATGAGGAGAGACTGAGGGAGCTGGGGTTGCTTAACCTGGAGAAGAGGAGGCTCAGGGGAGACCTTATTGCTGTCTACAACTACCCAAAGGGAGGTTGTAGCCAGGTGGGGGTTGGTCTCTTCTCCCAGGCAACCAGCACCAGAACAAGAGGATACAGTCTCAGGCTGTGCCAGGGGAGGTTTAGGCTGGATTTTAGGAAGAAGTGCTTCATAGAAAGAGTGATTGGCCATTGGAATGGGCTGCCCAGGGAGGTGGTGAAGTCACCATCACTGGAGGTGTTTAAGAAGAGACTGGATGGGGTGCTTGGTGCCATGATTTAGTTGATGAGATGGTGTTGGATGATAGGTTGGACTTGATGATCTTCGAGGTCTTTTCCAACCTGGTTAATTCTATTTCTATTTTCTGTTCTATCTAAACTTCTGATTATTCTTTTTCTCTTTATCTTGCCTCTATGCTTAGCTTTGTAGTTTCACTTAATAGCTCCCAAAATGAGTGCTCCATGAGGCAGGCAAAGGTATCTGCCCACACTGCAGGAAGGGAGATGCTGTGTAAGTGGAGGAGAAGAGGTTAGAACTCAAGTGTAGCTGTTTCTCTGGCATTAGGGAATGGCTTGTGGAATAAAGGAAAGATACGCAGAGTGACTGGCTGTTGGGTGACCATAAGCTCTGGAAAGCCTACAGAGAAAGGATCAGTCTTCTGGAAAGTTGCACTTAACCCTCAGAATTGTCTTCAGGAATCCTTTTTGTGTTGGTAGGAAACCATGTTTCATGTTCAATTTTGTTTGAAATAATTAACCTTCATGGACCTGTGAATTCTCCCTAGTGTCAGGCTAGTTTGCAACTTCCAAACTTCTGAAGTTTTCAGCTCTGTGCATCTCTTACTTGGTGACCTGCCTTCAGCAGACTAATAACTGTGAAGAGAAGAATCATATTGGCAGCTATTTAATGATCTACTTCCTGCATTTAAATATGAGATTGCTCTTTGGACCTGAGTAATTTTAATGCACGTTTAAGAGAAGTCTCAGTGAAATATTTGTTCTTGAACACCAACATGGAGTTTCACCCCCAAACCCAAATTAATTAGGTGGGAGAGAGCAGGGCAAGAGGTACAGCTTAAAGCTCTTTAAAGTAGCCATATCTGAGTTTTAGTATTTTCCTAGTACTTGAACACCATGGCAACAAGAGCTTCAATGCTTTCTAGGACGAGACAGTAGTCTTCTGAGAGTTTTGAAGTGGTCTGCAAATCTGAGGTGGTCATGGGTGCTTGTCAAAGAGAATTGCCCTCCCATTCTCAGTTACTAGCTAACAACCAGGCACTTTGCAGTTTCCACTTCCTTCCACAGTAATGCAGAGTACATCCAGTTGGAGCGCATCCTAATTAAAATTACTGTGTCTGTGAAAACATTTGCTGAGCTATGGCAAAGTCATGCTTAACTTCAGACAAGTTCTAAGATGTTGGGTTTTAAAATTAAAATGTGCAGTTCCAGTCAAGCAGCAGGGTTGAAAGTGCTACCTGAGAGAGCACCTCTTCATACCCACAGGCGATGTGTCCTGATCCCAGAACTAGCTATGCAAATGTTATTGAGAATGAGACATGCAGCTTATTTCTTGCTCTTGGGAGGGATCAGACATTTTAGGTAGCAAGCCAATGACATCTTGGAATTGGAAATAAATTACATCATAATAAAAATTTGCTAAACTTGGGAGAATTTCCTCACCACCACTCTTGCTGGTGTTATGAGAGGCCTGGCTCCCTGAGTAAGGAATAAAACATTAGTTTCAGTAATAGTGTGTTTTGGCATGAGGATATTTGAAGACCTTCAGATGCTTTAATCAAGGAGCTGCTCAAGCATGGCTAGCCCTCCTCTAGTCACGGGTGACATTCCTATCTCAAAGGTGGCAGTACTTTGACAATACTGTGCCTGTGGTACATAAATTGATTTAAGGTTCTGTATTATCAAAATGGTGTCACTCATTACTCCCATTTAATTTTCTAAGTGACCTAATTTAGGCATTTCTAAAAGGCATGACCCTTTCTTATCTTAACAGCCCGGGAAAAGGAAAGAAAGTGCAAAGAAGGTGTTTCCCCCTACTGACTCGTCTTCGCCGTACCTCTCTCCTGTAGTGCTTCCTCCTTGTAATCCCCAAGTGAAGATGAGTAGCCTGCTGTGAATATGACATCCCTGACTAGTGTCATTGCCTCCCACCAGTCTGAGTGGGTGTCCTTCACTGATGAGCTCCTTCTCCCTGTTAACCCTCAAGGTATGCTACCTGATTTTCTTTGAACATTGTGAGACTTTGTTTATTTGAATTAGACCAACTGTAATACATTTAACATCCCAGAGCTTGCCTTCTAAGTGAAGCAGTATGTGCAGAGGTTGAATTAATTCTGCTATGTAATAGGATAATTTGGGCCAAAACAGTAAAATACTCTCCTAATGTGAGATTTTCTTAGCATAGTTCTGTTGCCTTTGAGATTCAAGGCAGTATCCAATGGACGGTGGAGGAAGTCTCACCTGTTACAGTTTAGTGCAAAACTACGTCCAGTGTTAGTCTAAAAATTACATTATAGAAAGGACAATTGTCTACCTACATTTAATAGCAAATTCTAGATATTTCAGTGAAAACCAGTGAAGTAACAGAAAATCCTAGCAGTCTAATTTGTCTCTATTTCAGGTAGCACTAAAGAGCCTCTGGAGAAATGCTTTTCATTCTCGGACACTTCCTCAGAAGAGTACCCCAATGCCGATGGAGAATTTCCAGACCTCTCCCACACAGAGCTGAAAGATGCAGCTGACCAATCCAAGGTGGAGTCTGCTGTGCTTGGGAACCATGTGTGTCCCAGCACTGATCTGTTGTCATCCATCAGTGCATGGGTTCAGTTTGAAGATGCGTCATGGAGCAGTGCTCCAGCGACGCAGTCACAAGCAGGTGAGGCAAATGCATGAAAAGATCCATTTCAGTAATGTAATAGAGTACAGTAAGACCCTATAGGGTTTTCTCCTTCTCTTTGGCTTCTCAGAAGTCAAACTTTGACTTGTTTGTACTGTATTTTAATACAATTCATGTTATCAGAGTTTCAAAAAGGGCTCATAATTTCATTCTAGGTTGATCTATCAGTATTTTCTTTTCATAAAGGAAATTAAAGGCTTCTGTGATTCATTCTGTCTATGTCTGGACCCTGGAAACTGCCAAAATATATTTGTGGGAAAACAGCTTAGTGCTGTTTTCAGTACTGACATTTCTTACATACCACCTTAAAAAGTCTGAGCCATGTTTGTCTCTGCAACCTGGAGCTGTAGAGAATGGTATGGTGGGTTGAAGTTTCCCCCCCAGCATTAACTTTGCCAGACCAACTCAGTTAGAAGCAAATTATTTGGATTGGGGTTTGGATAAAACCCAATAGTTTTCTATTTTATTTTTTTATCTTTTTATGGGTGCTACAGCCTAGTCTGTTTGAGATAGTGGTCAGACCTTCATGCAGGAGAAGTGGGTGAATCTTCAGACAAAAGAAGTTTCTCTTAAGCTCTGCTTAAGACCTTCTTATCTTTATTTGTTGGTTATTCTTTCTAGTTATAAGTACTTACTGATTCTGATGAGGGTGGAAGGAAAAGCATCCATAACTCTGAAACTGAGGTGCTCTACCTTTCTAGTATTTTGTTTCCTGGTTAGGTGATCCTTACTCTTATTCATACAGCCACATGCATTTTTAAACGGTTGCTCTCTGATGCTGTATTGCCTTCATAATCATAGAGTGGCTTAGGTTGGAAAGAGACCTTAGAGATCATCTACTGCAACCTCCTTACCATGGACAGGGGTGCCTCTTAACTACATTTGGTTGCTCAAGCCCTCATCCAGCCAGGCCTTGAACACCCCCAGGGAAGAGGCATCTGCAACCTATTCCAGAGTCTCACCACCCTTGTACTGAAGAACTTCATATTAAAATCTAATGTAAACTTACTCTCCCTCAGCTTAAAACTATTCCCCCTTGTCTTATTACTAGACACCCTCTTCAGCTTTGCTGTAGGTTCCCTGCTGGTATTGGAAGGCAGCTGTAAGGTCCCCCCAAAGTCTTCTCCAGGCTGAACAACCCCAGTTCTCTCAGGCTATCCTCATAGCAGAGGTGCTCCAGCCCTTGGATGTTTTTTGTGGCCTTCCTCTGGATTTGCCCCAATGTTGTGTTGTCCTTGTTGACTGGAAAACTCTTAAGTGCACCTAGAAAATAAATTCTTTGCTTGGCCTAAGTAAAGCTAGTCATTACAAAGAGACTTCTATAAAACTAATTTTTTGGTGCATCCTTTGATTTTCCATCCTTAAAGGGGTGTGGCCCAGTCATAAGGTATGTTCTTAACAAAAGCACTGCTTCTTGGTTTGTGTTTTCAGTCACAAGGGACACTATGTTGTCATCAGAGGTCTAAGACATCCACATCCAAAAGAGGGAATCAGACTTTCCAAAAGCATTGCTGTTTTTAAGAAGGCATTCGCTTGTGCCCCTGTAAAAGCTTGTCCTAAATGATCCATGCCACTGGAGGGGTATTTACACACCAACATTTAGCATCTGACTGTGACTCAGTGGAGGGAGGAGGGTTCCTCTGGAACTATCCTGATGCATTCCATGTAATACTTGCACAGGAGGCTGTTCTTCAGCTGTATAGGAACCTTAAGGAGGTGATGTGGATATTTTAAAATCCTTATTTATGAGCTCGTCCCACTTCTATTCTGGACCCTGTGGTATAAATGGCCAAACTAGTGCAGCTGACAGCTTCTAAAGGAAAGGTCATGGGGCTGAAGAGATGACAGTTCTTTGTCTCTAGCCTTCTACCGTGAAGGACGTTTGACAGTAAGAGGTAGGAAAACTTCAGCTTTGTTCTCAGTTAATCTGCAGGTCACATCTTTTTTCTAAGGGCAGCAGCAAAGCTGGAGACTTTGTGTTATAACTATGACACGCTGACATGCCCAGTGGAAACCCAGTGATGACAGCAGTTATTCATTTCCAGTAGCAAACAGACTGCATAAGAACAATAGCAAATAGCTAGCTGGGACAGAACAGTATAAAGGCCAAGTATGGACAGATGGATTGGTGTGAGAAGGATGGAGATGTTTGAAATCCATTTCCTGTGCAGGCAGCTGTGAAGAGCAATGTCCTGAAGGCTCAGCATCCCTGACTGCATTTGTGTCAGGGCTCCAGCACTGTTAGGAAATCATGTGTCTTGTCTGCCCATGCTGAAGCAGCTGCACAGCTGACTAGATAATTACCCAGGCTGATGGCCAGGCTGCCTGGAAACACATTTTGAAAAGGGCTTGCAAAGTGGCATTTCCAGTGCTGTGGGCACAGAGAGGATGTGCCTGAAGAGAGGAAGATCCTTAGGACTGTTCCCCTGAAAACAAATCTTTGTCCCAAAGTGCTCGCAGTCTGGAAAAATAGTAATGTAAAGACAGATGCCATGCAATGGTTGTTCTATAGGAAATATATTTAAAAGAAAACCAAAGCTAATGCTGGACACTTTTTGTTCTGGGAAAAGTGAAGACATTATCGAGGGACCAGAATTTAGGGGGACTGATAGCAAGAAACGGGGCTGAAAAGGAGGCAAATAATCTGGCAGGCGAGAGGAAAGGTATGTTCTATACCTGAGGCATAGAAATGAAAAGCATCCACTGTGAGCCTCGTAGTGGAAAATATCTTCATTTAGGATATCCTTGTAAACCCTCATTCTACCAGGCTCAGGCAGAGTAAATGCTGGGCAAAATCTTCCTCTCAAAAGATTTCTTCTTTTCAAGAAATATGCATAGATAACTGCCAGCTCCTGAAGTATGTGATTTCTCCCTGGGAAGCAGTAACTCTTGAGTGAAGTCACAGAAACAGTGCATTGTGGTACCCTCTTCCTCATTTTCTTCTTACAGGGAAAAGAAGAAATGCTGTTTGTCTCCTAGTGATTACCAGGCTAGTCAAACTGATACTGCAAAAGTGAAAAATGAGATGTTTAGACGCACCCAGAAGTTCCTATCACAAATGTTACGTAATCAGTGAATGATCACAGCCAGCGACATAACATTTGCATTTGGTTAACAGTGTGCTTCCAGCTCACCATCTCATATTCTGTTGGTGTTAGCTACACTGTTGAATTCAATGAGGTATTCAACAAAGCACCAAAATTAGAGCAAGGCAAGATCCGTTACATCATCTGGTCCACACACCCCCTGCTTCTTCCCAAGAGCTTTGCCTGGTTTTAAATGGCTCAAGTAACTTGGACTCCTACCATCTCTGTTGAAAGGCTATCCCACAGTAAGGCAAATTTCAATTTAACCCTTTTGTGCTATTCCATTTGAAAATAGGGAGTGCATGCAACAGAAGATCAGCTGGTGAAAACTAGACCAGCTGTGATGGTGTCCTAAAATCAGAAAAATCCTGTGTCCTGTGTGGTAGGAGAGGAAATGATGCTAACAAGGTTGATTCTAATACAGTGTAGGGATCAAGGAATGGAGCCTCACGTCAAAGGCAAATTAATGCCTAAAGGTAAACCAGGGTATAAAACCAAATCCATTCTATTAGTAACAAACAGGTCAAGAAAAAGTAAAATGCACAAGGAAGAAAATATTTTTCTTGGGGAAACAATGAATTGATTTTCAGTATCCTACACATGCTACAGGAGTTGCTTGTTAGGGACAATTCTGCACTGGTCTTTTAACACAAAAAAAAAACCAATTTCTGAGAAATTCCTGCAGCTGAAAGGCTTGGGCTCTGCATCTATTGATAATAGAGACCAAATTGCAAATTTCTAGGAATTATATTTACAGAGTCTCAGTACACTGATGCAGTGTGTCTTGGGAACAGATTTTATCTTCTGGAAGATTGTCCTGCATGTCTCCAACTGATACCTGTTTTCCTTTCTGCATCCAGTGTCTCCATCAAAAGCACCCAGCTGGGCTTCCCCCTCCTCCAATTCTTCTGAGAGGCAAGCCTATACCTCAGAGAGCAGCTGGACAACTAATTCAGAGGACACCAGTAGCCCCAGCATTGCTCCCTCCTACACAGATCTGCAGTCAGTTAATACTGAGGATTTGACCAGTGGTGGGACATCTGCAGCAGATTCAGCTGGTAAGAGGGAAGCCTTCAAGCTTCCATCTCGATGTTTTTGTTGCAATGCAAACTTACTACTCAGATGCAAGCTACCAGAAACAAACTCAAGGATTAGGCAGACTAGCATTTTATTCTAGTCTAATTCCCAAAAGGTCACACCTGGATTTAACAACACCCCTGACAATGTGCAGGCTCCCAGACTAAGGCCCAAATGCAGCTATGTACTTTCAGTTAGACTTGTCTGAGTGAAATGTTGGAGCATTTGTGGTTTTCACATACCACATCAGCTTGAGCTGATTTAGGAGCTTGTTGTCAGCATATCGTGGGAGAAGCTCAATGTCCTTTGTGAACTTCCATGCAGAAATTTTTGTAACTTGCTAGTTTATTCAGCTGAGGCACGTCCCGCTCTCATGGACCTCTTTGTTTTGATGAGTGCCAAGACACAGATCCAGGCTTCTGGATGTGTGCTTTGCAGTGTTACTGTAGAGTAACGCAGAGAGAACATAGCAGATGGCAGAGGGTGGTTCAGTAGCAGATTCTGATCGTTTAAGAATCTTTCATCTGACCTTGAGAGGATCTATTCAGATGGCATCCTGGCTGTGGAGAAATGTGCTGCATGATGCTGTAGCTCATTGCTCCTCAGTCATATTGTATTCTAGATAATCTTTAAAACAGAAGTAAAGCAGTGGTGCCACCTTTGTTGGGATGACAAACTCCTGACTAACAAAGCAGACTTTCACAAAACATAAAAAGTGCTGGTATGTCAGGAGGCAAAAGGAAAAAAATACACAGCTCCAGGAGGAAGCACCTGCAGTAAGTTGGAAGCTGTTCACCCCAAGCTGAGTAAGGTCAACAGCTACCCAGTTTGGTGATTAAATTTGATTCACTGGTGTCATGACATCTCTGACACACTCATTTTTCTCTCAGGTGGTGACTGTAACAATATGTGTGAATAAGATCTGTTTTGAGAGAATGGATATCCTAAGGTCCATTGAGGTCATATGTCTCTTCCTTAAGAAATGTATGCATACATCACCTAAAAAAGGAATTATTTGATGGTTCAGTGAAAGACAGTTGAACATCAAGGCAGGTTCATAAACAGCAGCATATTAGGTACTGCCAGAGTACTTAAAGCAATTGTGGAGAATTAATATTTCCTTTGAATAAGTAGAGAACTTTTCTTTCTTCAAATAATGCAGTTACCATAAGTCTGTCTGATCTTATTTTAGAATACTCTGCTTGTCTGTACCTCTGACTTTGGAAACCAGTAGTTAAAAAGGTAGAATAGGCAAGTTGACATTGTGTGCCAGCTCTTTGGATGCCAGGGTGGGCATTAGTTCTGCTCTGATGAGCTCATGTCTATTAGGGTGTAAGAGTTTTCATCTGGAGTTATGTGCTGGATATTGCTGTGTAGTTGATTTAGTATAGGTTTCCAAAGGGTGGATGTTGTTACTGGCACTGTCTCTACATGAGCAAGGGAAATGAGGGATGCCCAGCTAATATGTAACATTGCATCATATAAAGAAATGAAAGGCAGAAGTGCTGTTATATATCACTGGCATGCATATGGACAGTTCTGTCTGTTACATACAGCCAAAAGAATAATCGATACGTCAGTAAAAGCTTTTTGTGCAATCTTCTTGTTCTTAATTCTTTCCCAGTCAGTCACAAACTGACATATTTGTTGGCAAAACAGGTACAAAAAAATTATTCCAATCAACATTAGGGTAGCTTAATTTTTAGCTTTTTATAAGCAAGGCTATGTCATTATCTGTAAGATAAGATATGCGACTTTACTCCTGGAACTCAAAGCAAGAAATACACAGAGTCTTTCTTCCCACTTGGTATTGAGTTTGCAAAAGGGCTGTGTGAGTGAAGTGTATCTTTTTGTTTCTGCTCATGGAATGTCTCACAGCCCAACCTCCAACATGCCTGCTGGCATCAGGCAAGATTTGTGGAGGTGAGGGAGCCGAGGACCCTGGTGGCCAGGGAACTGTTGTACAGTTCTGACTGCCTTTATATTGTCCACTCTGCCTTCATCCTACCTTCACAGTGCATAAGCAGACAAAATCCTTTCTTCTTTCCTTCCTCTCTGCCCCTCTCCAGAAATTCAGTTGTCCAAACCTTACCTGATTCAAATAATTGATTTGCATTTCTCTTCTCAAATGACTGTCTGCCTCAATTAGTATTGGAGTTTGAAGGCTCCATCAAGGCAATGAAGTAACATTTGTTTTTTCCATGAAGAAAAGAGAGGAATCTTTATGCTCTAAGTAGTGGTGAAGTTACACTTACTGTTAGACAATATGTTGACTCCAGGGTTGAGCTTGATGGAGGCAAAGAAAAAAAAATTATTAATTTCACTGCTTAAAAACCCATCAAAAATAAGAAGTCATTTTTTGATCTTCTTAATGATAGTCAAGAATGGGGTCTATAAAAGTAGCTCACGTTTAATATTGTTTCAAGCAAGAAAGACTTATTAGTGGGAAAAGCATGAAAAATTCCACTCAGAAAAATTCCACTGAGCAAAATAACTGGTTTAGCCATGGTGAATTTTTATTGCCTGATCATCACAGAAGAGAATTCAGGATACTTGGCCACTGTAATTTCAATCCTTGTCTTGAATTTATCCTGCATGAAAAATGTTTAAGCATCAACTGCCTGTCGAAGTTTGGGGCACAGGGTTTTGCATGGGAGCAGACGAAAGCCCTAGGTAGGTCTGACTACAGGCATCAACAGAACCGAGTCCCAGCAGTGAGAACGCACAGCTTGTTGTCCAGGGCTGGTAGGCTCTGAACAAGTGAAGCTGGCTGGGAATCAACTTTCTCACAGCTGGCCCAAGATTTGAATGTAAAACAACTCCATGGTCTTGAGCTTTATCTAGCGTGTGTTTATGCAAGATAGGACGTAGGAAATTATCAGATAAAGATGGTAGAGACCTGAATGATCCCATCCTGAACGTTTACCCCCACTGCAGGGAGTCACTGCAGAAAGCCCCCTGACTGATGGGAGTTGGAATGAGCTCAATGACATGCTGTTAAATAGTAGAGTTAAAAGTGGTGAAGGTAAATATTGCATGAGCAGAGCTGAAAAATACTTTGCTTTTCAATGTAAGTACAGCTATAAGATGCTGCACTTTGTTGCTTATGCTAGTTTGATCTCTGGCATCAAGAAGCCTTTTATATTATCTTCATCTGTGTCAGCGTGGGGAGATATTTTAGACTGCAACAGATAGCCAATAACCTTGGGTCAAGTAATAGCAGACTGCCTGTTTAATGTGGGCATGTTTACATGGTTATAACAACAAGCACTTCACAACAGCTGGGGTTTGGCAGTGTGTGTGAAGTTGTGTTTGGGTGCTGGTGAAGTGGCCCATTGCCTCAGAGCTTCCTACCATGCATTGCTGAGTTGCTCAGCTTGGATCAATGAGGATGGAAAAAAGCTGGAACTTCTGGCATTTCTGCTGTATTCTGCAAGATGAGTAACACAGGACATCTCTGTTACTGATACAGTACAAGTATTTATTCATTCTGAAGCAGATGCCTGTCGCAGCTTTCAAAAAAGGCCACATATCTACATGTCAGAGGGAAGGGAAAGGCCTCCTTCGAGCTATGATTATAGATCAGGAAGCACTGGAATCTGTTCTGAGGTTGTGCACAAATACCTCACAGCTTGATTTGAATTTCTTTATTTCACCATTCATCTCTAAAATAATCTTATTTACATACATTTAAATTAAATCCTTACTTGTATACCAAATAAAAATATTTATGATTCATACATGTATAATAAAGTATGTTTGAATACCTCATAAACTATATATTCCAGGCTACATTCATATTTAATAAAATCTTTCTATATTATAAAATAATGCTATATTTGTGTACACACACACACACACACATATATATATGTATATAAAATTGTGATTAGTCTTGTAGATGTAAGTTCCCTGTTAGATGGTTTAGGTGCATTGCTGCTAGTTATGTTATATCTGTTATGTTTTGTGTCTCAGGAGAGCTGCAGCTATGTCATGTTTGGTGTTGATGGCTCAGGTTGCTGGCCAGTTGTGCTGTTTGGTATGCTCTTTATCTTCTGGGACTACTGAGGAAATCACTGTGGTGTTATTTTCTGAGAACATCTGCATGTTTGGAGATAGAAGCTTGCATATGTGACCCCTAACTGCTAAAAATCCAGAAAGTTAATAAATAGCAGAAGGAATGAATTCTGAGAACATTGTTATTTTCAAACAAACAAAAACCCAAACAAACAAAAATCTTGCATGATTTAATGGGTGTTTGCTGTTTCTGTTTTAACACTTGGAGATAACAGTTCAGCTCCAGCTATTTCTTGAAGGTAATGAAGGACAAGTGCTAACTTTTCAAATCTTTTTCTGATTCTTTTCTGCAGTAGTTGTCTTACAAGTATTTTTTTCTGTAACTGTAGCCAGCTGGATTCTGAATCCTGATATGATGATTGCAAATGTGGTGTTCTGTAAGCTTCAAACAAGTAATTGTGAGCAGCTTATACAGCTGCACAGTGTGTTTGCACTGAATGCCAGAAACAGGTTACAAGTTCTGAAGACATTCTATATGAATTACCAGAGCAAAGGGGGGAAAATAGCATCTTTTGACAGTTACCAACTTACATCCAGAAGTGCACTGCAGTTAGTAACCAACTTGTTCTCGTGTCCCAGTCCCAGACACGTGAAAAAATGTGTGAGAGCCTGCCAAAGCCAGCTGGAAAGACTACAGAAAGGAACATTAAACCCTTGCTTCAAGGAGGAGGAGACTCCAGAATGCCTCTAGAAAATAGCACCTAAAATGTCTTCTTTCACAACTTGCTACATTCAGCACCAGAGGCAGGGCTTTTTTAATCCCATGTCTAATACCAGCCACTGGCTAGCAGTTTGGAAGTTTTATATCCTCATTGTTGCCCCAGATTTCTCTCAAGGCACTTCTCACTTCTTTAAGAGTAATGCATTGGTAGAAGATAACCAGGAATCTAGGTCTAGGTAGTTCATAGCAGTAGAAAAGTTTTGATCCCAAATTGAATCCTTGTACCTCTTCAACACTTCATGTCTGTTTTAAGAACTCCAGAGTATCCTAGTGACCTGTGCAGCAATGTGGAATCCTCATCCCTGTTCTGTAGTGGGGGACTCTGCAGGCTTGTCTTTGCCTTATATTCTGGCAGCCTTGCTCTCCGAAGCAGCTCAGGATTGCAGATATAAGCAGTGGACCGGAGTGGTTCCAGGGAGACCTTACAGCAGCCTTCCAGTACCTGAAGGGGGCCTGCAAGAAAGCTGGGATTGGACTTTTTACAAGAGCTTGTTATCATAGGATGAGAAGAAATGGATAAATCTTGAGGAGAGTAGATTTAGACTGGATATGAGAAAGAAATTCTTTACAGTGAGGGCGGTGAGACACTGGAATAGGTTGCCCAGGGAGGTCATGAGTGCCTCCTCCCTCGAAATGTTCAAGACCAGGCTGAATGAGGCCTTGAGCAATTTGGTCTTGTGGAAGGTGTCCCTGCCCATGGTGATGGGGTTGGAACTAGATGATCTTCCAGGTCTGTTGCAATCTAAACCATTCCATGAATCTATGGGAATCAGGCCTCCCTTGCTCCTCCACATTCTGGGAACACCAAGTCAAAGACAAGGAAGAGGCAAAGTGTGAGCAAAAAGTGGTAACATGAAAGAACTGAGTCTGATTTCATTATTGCTTGGAAATGTTTAATTAAAACCATTTTTATTTAAAATACACTATATAGTAATTTTGCCCTTTAATGAAGTGTGTTCTTGCCTGTACGCCAGCATAGAATCAGTTCTGATCTCATCCACGTCATTGGCCCTGTGCTGCAAACAGCTAAGGAGCATCTCTTAGGTCAGGTGCTGTGTTTTTTCCTCTCAGCTGTGCTGAAGTGCAGACTACAGTAACTGTGGATCTGTGTCATGATCAGACTTCATTATAAACGAATGTTTCATTATAGAAGAAGAGCCTAAATGGTGTTCTTGATGAATTTCACTCTTTCCATACCTGTTCACTGATGGCTTTACATAGTCATACCACTGAAAGAAAAATCCGCAGGATTCCAGCTCCAGTCATGGGACTGACCTGCTGATCTCCATTTATGTAGGCAATATCCCAAGACAATAGATCTAGATGCTTTGTAGTTTATCTCATGCCAGTGTTGAAGACTAGGTGCTATGAAACCCTCTATTTGTGTTTGTAAGGCTGTGATTCCTCAGCCACAGTGTTTACATTGTCTCCAGTTGCTTTCTAATGCAGTGTAGAAAGCCACATGCCTATGTGATAAGCCAGAGGGGTTCAGTAGGAGATTTTGCAGCTGGACAGGACATTTTAGTTTGAAGCTTAACTGGAGATGGAACCCTTAAGTGCAGCAGCTATCTGTGATTGCTGTGTTGAAAGAGGAAAGACTAGTTTTGTTGGGAGCAATTCTGCAGGATGTTAAATAGCTTCTGAACTTAAACCTGCTGAGAGAGAAGAGCACCAAGGCATCTCCCCACATCCAACTCTTTTGATGTGGAGCACATCAGTGACAGTCTTTGGCGGTGTTATCTTGCCTTTTGCATTCAGCTCCTGGCGGCATGCTGCTAGCACTAACAGGAGGTTAAAATGGCACTAGGGAAATACAATGGCAGTGGTGCAGCACTGTCCTAGCTTCATGCTCTATGTTAACATAGTGCCTTGCAGAGCTGGCTGTGCACTGAAGAACCCCATTGTGCAGCTCTTGAACAGCAGTAGGGTTCACCACTTGGAGATACCCTCCACCTGACAACTCACATTTTCCACCATCCATTCTATGTAGCAGAGATAGAAGTAGGGTTTCATCAATAGTAGTAATTAACAGGAGCTGTAAATAATTTCATGTGCTCTTAATTAGAGATCCCAGTTCTGTGTGGAATTTCGTGTCTGAATATGAAGGGGCTGAATAGAACTAGTAGTGTAAAACAGCAGGTGAAAAGGCTGGCAGGAGCAAGCAGGAAATAAGAACAAGAAATTTCATGATGCCTGCTCAAATGCATGGATTTGATTGTTTCTCCCTTGCTGTGATCTCATCTGAAATTTAAGAAAGGCTCAAGAGATCACTGGATTACACAGCACAGGAACTGGAAAAGTGATAATGGATGCCTTTAGGGAATCAGTTAGAGTCATCTTCTCAAAGAACAGCATGGGATAAAATGGGAAGCAAATTTATTGAAACCAAGGAGATTGTAGCAATCATTTAAGGAAAAAATGTCCAGCAAATTATTTTTTGTGCCCACTTAGGAATTCTTGTGATTATTTTTAATGACCATTTTTATGGGAACTTTTGCCTGCTATGTTCCTTTATTCACCTGCAATGTTAGGGAACAAATTTGGCACTTTCTACCTTTTCAAGCCACAACTGAATGGAGTCGAATGAGCGTACTGTAGGGAGATTGCTAACGTGCATCTTTACTACAACATCTCCATTTTCTGACTGATCTACCCTTCATCTGTTACTAGAAGCAATTTAGTCTTAATTGTCCTTATGTTTGACAAATGAGACCAAAATCCTCTGCCTAATTTTGGATATAAACTGGGATTTGCATTGTGGGCATGCTTATTACATGAGAGGAAGAGGAGACCTTATGCTACTTTTTTCATTCTGTTACTGATTACCAAGAGTGAGAATTGTGATCCTGAATTTTTTTTTTTATGTGGATGCCAGTCCAATTTACTTGTCATAAACTTGCTAGTGGTACTGCAATAAATCTCATGGAGACTGATTTGAACTAATCACCTAGGATTCAATAAAAAAACCACAACTGTTTGAAGTGTTCAGCACCTATTGTGAAGGAGTCCAGATCTGGGTTTGGCATCTAGAGCTGCTTCCAAAAGAGGCTATTCCTGCAGCAAAATTTTCAAATAGCCTCAGATCACTGTGCTCCTCCCCAAATGTAGCAATTTAGTGCTGAAAAGCAGAGTAGAGATCCTGTCAGCATAGGTTTTGTAGCTCTGTATCCTCCTGCACATTACAAGCTTTATAGAAATGAATGCCATTTAAGTGCAGACTTCAGTCAACAATTTATTAAAGCTGGTGTATTTTCATGTGCTGGCATTTCAGAGAGCTCTAAAGACAATTCATTTACAGTCATAGGAATGGAAGCTATTTCGCAGGACAGTGGTGTAAATATATTCATGACCATTTCCTAGCCATAGGTTCCTGCCCCAGTATTGTCTTTCAAATAGCTTTTAGCCCACTCTAGTGTAAGCCCGTTAGTATATTTATACAATATAATTATATTTCTCTCTCTCTTTTCATTTGCTAAACTAAATGAGGCAAGCCTTCATTATTCTGGTTCTCTGTTCTCCTCATCCTAGCGAACTCTTCTCAGCTCATATTCCTGTTTGTATTACTCTTTCTTGGATATGGTGACCAAAGCTGTGCACGAGCTGAGGTCTTACCACAGCCTGATATCAAAGTAGTAATGTTTCCCAATCTTCTGAACTTCTCTCTTTGATTCATCCCAGGATCTAATTTCCTTTTGTACGAGTTCATCAGGCAAGTACCCTTTCAGTATATTCACATTGACTGTCTATATATATCCTAGGTGACTTTGTCTCATACATAATTGATGAGTTCCCTCAGTATAACAAATGTATCTGTACTTAAATGTCTGAGTCCTTTGGTATTTTTTATTACATTTTGTTTAGTTTATTACATTTCATCTCATTTCTGTTACTCAGTCCTCAAGATGAACTACCCCTTTCAGTATCATGTTCAATGTTTCCTTTATATAACCAGTTCCCCCTAATTGTGTGCATTTCTGCACTGTGGTCATTGTCTAAAAATATGGGTAAAGATAATCTTAATCATCTAGTCTTAAGGAATTCTTCTTGTAGCTGTTCTAACCTAATATTTCTCTTAAAATTCAGTGACCATCTTCCTTTCAGCTTGGGTTTTACGTCTGTCTTAAAATGGAGACTGATGCCTGTATTAACTCCTTCCCAGGTGGCAACACATTGAACACCTTTTTCTAGACAGGTCAGGTTTTTTTGTCTTGAAAATGTTGTCAGTGAAATACATTAAATTTGCCTGGAACAAGCTGCCTCTTTTAAAGCTAGCTTCCATCTCCTTTATTTTGTCTTATGCTTTTCACTTTTTCTTTCCTAATCTTGCATGCTATTGCTGTCAGACTTTAGCCTTTTGTTTTCCAAAGTAATTTTTTCTCCTAATAAATACAGTTACTATATGTGCTCTTCTCCAGTTTTGTGGTACCAGCCCTATCTGAAACAAGTAATTTAAAAGCCTTGTGAAGCAATCTGTAATTATGTATGTTTGGGGAGCTAATCAGATCTTTTGACCTGAGCACAGTTACTCCTCCAAAATGTTTTCTTACCTTATTAGTGTTAGTTTCCATTTTCATTCTCTCATTTTGGCTATCTAGCTTCCTCTTGTGCCCTTACCCCTACCTTCTGAATCATCATTCTTATTAAAGATTCTTATTAAAGAGTAGTGGCAAAGTGTTCATTAGCTTTGACACAGTGTCTGGATGCGTTAATGTTAAATTATCACCACAGCCCCTCTTCCTTGGTCTTTATGTGGGCATATATGTGGTTTGCTTTAGCTCCAGCAGAGGAGCCAAAAATACCACTAAAGATTATTTCTGACAAAGGTAGGGTCCACTGAGACCAGTCTTTCCAGGTCCCCTAGTCCTATCTTGGGGTACTTGAGCTTTTATCTTCAGTAAGAATTCCAGTTGTGGGGGAGAATGAAACAGTGAGACTGACAAGTAATCTCTGTAACAAAGGTGGCTTAAACATTAGATAGGGATGAAGCTAAACCTGCTTTGAAAATGAAAACATTAGTACAGGATCCTTTTCTGTTGGGTTTACCTGCTGATTAGCGCATGCATAATAAACACTTGGGAGCAAGGAGAAGAAATTAGTCTTCAGCACTTCTATTAGTGCAGTGGCACAACTGTTTCACCACATGCTTGTGCACTCTGGCCAGGTGAGGAACATGAGGAGAGGAGCTGTTGCTGGGCAGGGGCATCTGATGGTGCAGAGGGATTCCATGTGGGTGAGAGATCTGATGTGCCAGGGATGTTGTTATAAGTCTCTTTTCACTCTTCCTCCACTGCTTTTCATCTCCATACCACCTCTTGCTTCACCATGCTTGAGCATCCAAGGGCTTGTCTCCACAGCATTCCATGCTTGGCTTCTCACAGTGGAAAGTGGGAGCAGAAGAAAATTTGGGGCCAGGGTCCATTTCTATCACAGGGAGGGTGGAAGCAAGACTAATAGGGACCAGAAAAGCAGGAACCAGAGGCTTTTGCTGGTTAAGTACATGAGAACTGCTCATTGGGCAATGGATGTAAACTACAGCACAGGAGGTTCCACCTCAGCATGAGGAGGAACTTCTTTAACAGTGAGGGTCGCAGAGCACTGGAACAGGCTCCCCAGAGAGGCTGTGAAGTCATTTTCTCTGGAGACTTTCAAGACCCATCTGGATGCATTTCTGTGTGGCCTGTGCTAGATTCTATGGTCCTGCTCTGGCAGGGGGTTGGTCTTGATAATCTCCAGAGGTCCCTTCCAACCCCTAACATCCTGTGATCCTGTGTAATCCAGTGATGCTGTGTGCTGTTTGTGGGAGAACCTCTCACACCCTTGTCAGGACTGGGACAAGGACCAGATGGTTACAACAGGTAGGAAACAGCTGTTGGAGGCAGAGCAAACAATTTTTGTCTCTGGCAAAGGGCAGCTAGCAAATCTGCCATGTCTGGCAGTCTAGTACCTTTACCTTTCACTTAGCTGGCTTTACATCACCTGATGTGGACCTGCACACTGGTAGTCTGAAGAGGCATGCATTCACTATGCATAGAATGTGAGATTGTGGTGAGACTGTGAGACTGCAATTGCCTGTAGCAGTCTTCTCGCTGGTTGAAATCTGTTTGATGAGCATTGGAGAAGGTAGATGCCTGTAATAGACAGCTTTTGGCTCCAGCTCCAAGACTTGTTGCTCGTTTTCACAAACACATCAGTTAAAGTGCACTGTTTCCTGAAACAATGGAATAATTTAATGGTGTCTACAGAAACAGACCAGTTAACACTTAGCTGTCTTCAGTGCTCCATACCAAAAGTAAGACATGTACAACAAGAGGAGATCAGTGGTTACTACCAAGGGTAGCTCACAATAAAAAAACAACATGTTAAAGTAGGTGTTTCAGTAAATAGCTGGTTGATTATTATCAGAAATGCAGATAATGTGCAAGCTTAGACTTGACACTTCCACAGAATCTGGGTTGTGTTAAAACAGACCTTTAAATTCTTAGCTCTCTGGTGACATGAAAAGGATGGCTCATGTCAGCAACACTGACAGGGCCAGAGGGAGCAGAGTAGCTCTGAGTGTACGTTCAGACTGATCTGGTAGATCTGTAAGTATTTTGAAAAGATGGGGTAGATTCCATACTGTCATTAACTGTGCATGTCTGATAGTAGTTAAAATAATCTACAACTAATAATGTACAGCTGTCTGTACAACGTTGTTTCTACACAAAGAAGATGTATCTAGCACAGGCAGCTGTCAAGCTTGAAGCCTTTTCCATATGCTTTTTAAAAGTATGTCCAATGTTAAAAATCAATCCCCTTTTTCTGAAGATGTGTGGTTGCATACTGGTGAGTGTGGTGCTGAGATACATGTCCTTTTACAAGAAATGTATGGGAAGAAGAGTGTCATTTTTTAATGAAGTGAAAGCCATTCCCACTCCTGCGTAAGCACCAAGAATACTCTTGCTTCTCTTCACCAAAACATGTAGCCTGGTCCTTCTCCCGAGAAGGTCGCAGAAATGTTTGTTTAGTGCAAAACCCGTGAGGTTTTCTACGTGGTTGTGCCTGCAATGTTCTGCCTCCACTAAGCATGCATTTGTATGCTTTGTGGTAGGCAGGAGTCTTTGGGAGCAATCAGGACGGAAAGAGAGCACATGCCAGTGTGCAGGGTGCAGAGAAGCACATGATCCATCTGGCAGAGTGGACACCTGAAGGGTGTTAGTGTGTTTGATATGCCAGCCAGTGGGCCAGCTTCATTGCTTTGCCACACTTAAGGGCAGCACAGCACCATCCCCAGCACAGTGAACTGGCTCTGGAAGTGGAACACAAGGTTTGCCCAGGATGCTTCACTGCACCTCCTCTGCAGCAGGCCCTTTGCCAGAGAGCCAGAATTAGGATCTGGGTGGGAAAGCTTACACAAAAGAAGTAAGGGGCTTTACTGGAGCCTTTGCTTTCATGCAGCCTTCACTTCTCCTTCCCCGAATTGATTTGTTTGTTCAGGCTTGGTTGCCTCCAGCAACACATTATTACTGTGAACTATGGTGTATCCTGGGAGACCTGCAGGATTCCCTGCAAATCTTTTGAGTTCTTCATCTCTGAGGAGGGAGAGACAGAAAGGCATTTTCACTCTGACGCAGTTGCCATGTATATTGTTCCCCTTCTTTGAGTGCTGCTGTGCCTCTTCAGCAAACTGGACTCCACAGTCTTCATCTTGCTTCTTCATCTCAGTCAGTAGACTATGCTTTTCTTGGTAAAGCCACCAAGCTGCACTTCTTTAAAGGCTGTATTTGAAATCATGCTTAGCTGAAGTTGTTTCAGCAGAGCTGTTTGCTTGTTACCTCTGTACACTCAGGTCAGTCCTTGCTGATAGCAGAAGTCAGGCTTTCAGGGTAAATCTGTCCTTAAAGTAAACAGATTCTGTCATTCATGAGCAGCCTTCTCCTTTGTTTAGCATGGCTACAAAAGCAGTGAAGACACAATGATGTGGATTTGCAACGTGTACATGTACTCAGAGCTCTGGTAAGACTATACATCTCTGCTACTGACAATTGTATACATACGAACAAGTGTTAGGAGAGCCTCCTCATGGTGTGGTCAAACTCTGCAGTCAGACTTTTCATCTCTGCTCAGTTTTGAATTACAAGACTCCATGATTTTCTTCAGAAATTTGCTCTTGCTCCTTTGGTTGTTTTGTGTCCCAGGCTTGCAGGGACCAGCTATATGTCACAGCATAGTTAAAACATCATGGAAAGCATTCAATTTCTTAATTAGTGCTGTATGTGTCCAGAGATAGACAATGTCAGGTGAACCAATCTCCCATAAAGGTCAGGGCAGGGTAGCTGAGAAAAGTCAGAGCTCCAGTAGTTAATCCATCAACACCAGATGGCATCTCAGTAACAGACCAGACAGAGGCAAAGCAAGTGAATGTTTGCATGAGACTGATGCTTATGGTAGTGGGGGGGCTATTAGGGGGTTAAAGAAATAGAGAGGTGTCATAGATGTGGACTGCTTTCACCAGGAGGTTCAGTTGGCAAGACACTTCGATGCCGAGGAGTCATGCAGCTCCTTCCATGTGCTCATTTTAAGGCTGTGTGTATTTTGCAGGAGTTTCACAGGGAAAGAGGTGGGGTCCAGCTGGTTTCTAGAGGCTGTAATGCAAATCTGTGGGCACGCTCATGGCTGTGCGCCCTGCCCTGCAAGGCTGCTCTATACCTGAACAGAGCTGGCTGCTGCCTGCAGATGGGGATTCAACTCTGCTTTCTGTCCCCCTGCCAACCTTCTTCCAGCCTGGCAGGGAGCTGGAGCACTGCTGGCGGAGAAAGGGTTACCTCTGCTCTGCTGAGATTGATGGTGCAGCTGTGTACACAGAACAAAGCCTGAAGAACCCAAACTTGAGCTAATGGAGCTAACAGGTGTAAAGGGAGAAGGGTTTTGCCTGTGCCATTAGCTCCTTGTCTGCTGGATAAAATGAAAAGCAGGTCAATAGGAATCAACACATCCCTCATCTGATGGCAGGGAGAGAAGTTGCTCTTTAGCGAGCAAAGGCACTTGAGATTAACCTGTTAATTCCCAGGGGTCGTTTGCAAGGAGATCTCAAGTCACATGACATGAGAAACAGGTTGTGTTCAGGCTTCTCCTCCCAGACCTAGAAACCCATCTCAGGCACCTCTTGATTTCTTTTTCCAGGGAAGAAGTGAGGAGGAATGAAATATGAGGCTGGATGGTTAGGCTATACTTTCTGGATTCCAATTCTTTCTTACTGTGTTAAGTAGTGAACAGCTTTAATCCATGTACTCCAGCCCATCCTCTGCTTTACAGAAAAGCTTCAGGGTGGCTCCTGAGCCTCCTGGTTCCCAGCACTTTCTGGAAAGGAATCCAGCAAATGCTTCCTGGTGAAAGGCAGCTCTGTTTCAGGTACAATGGTTGTAAACGATACTGCTTCCTTACATGATCTTAAAGTTTTAAGGAGAAAATACTTTGTAGTCTTTCTCAGAGGTGACTGTTATTTCACAATACAAAGTTTATATTTCAGTTAGTGAAACCCATGCAGTGCTCTGGGATCATTTTGGTTGAAAACTGACATATTCTCTGTAGATAAGATCTTAAGTAAGGATATTCTTTTCCTGCAGAATTGCCAGCCTTATGCATTTACTAAATCTTAATGAAGCTCTCAATACATTTTCTGGGCAGCCCAACAGCCTGTCTGTTGTGCTAACCATACTGAAACACCACCTAAATAAAGCCAAATAAAACTTCTACCTGTGTGGGCATCGTCCAAATTTGTAGGGTTGTTCATGATTCCTTTTGCTGTATTACATGACTTTTATACACCTATGATGCAGAGAGATTGCAGAGATAAAACTTTGCCTTCAGTTGCTGTTATCTCTAGAATCCATCACCTAGCTCTAAACAAAAAAAAAGATCTCTTTTTCTGCTTCAGAATTTTCTCTGTTGCCATCCATTTTCCACTTCTGGGTGCTATGTTATTTCTGTTCCTTTCCAATTTAAAATAACTGTAATGCTTAAAAAGTGTGATTTAGGTGGCTTCAGCTTGTTCTTAGTGAAAGAATCATCTGCATCTTGCCTTCTGGCAGTGAGGGTAAAATGGGTGAAGGGACTGTCATTTGCCTTTACTTGACAGAGGACTCCTCTGCGTGCAGAAGAATTTCTTCATATTCTGCCTGAGAACTTAAATTGCTGTTTGTTGACTGGGCAATTACAGTAGCATTGCTGCAAAGTAATGAAATAATGCTACTTGTTGAGAAGATGCATACCAAATCTAGCAGCAGCCAATTCTATACTGAAGTGCCCTGCAAGGTCATGTAAATTTCATCCATGTTGATAATTTTTGCACCTTACAGGAGCCTGAATCTGCAATATTTTCCTAATTATTTTCTCTTTCTGTATTGTGCTCTAGGACTTTGACTCTTGTATCTGGATTTCTACTGTTGCATTAAAAAAAAAGTATGTGGTTTTCATTTTTCAAAATTCATTAAATCATTCTTCCACCCCCCCAAAAAAATAAATCTTCATTACCTGTACTTTTAACATTGTGACTCTAATTCTGCTTCAATTCACATACATTTGTAAAATGCCATTCACGGAATCACAGAATCAACCAGGTTGGAAGACACCTCCAAGATCATCAAGTCCAACTGATCATCCAGCCCTAAAAAATCAACCAGACCGTGGCACTAAGTGCCTCATCCAGTCTCTTCTTAAACACCTCCAGGGATGTCGACCCCACCACCTCCCTAGGCAGCCCATTCCAGGTCACTGATGGAATATATTGAACAGGACTGGACCCAGTGTAGAATTTCTTCCTAACATCCAGTCTGAATCACTAAGGCAATGAACTATGGCCCCAGCCTGTTCCTTGCTATCTCACTGTCTCTTTGTGAATGGCAGGACCGCTGGTCATTTCTTTTTTTACCATCACTCTAAGGAGAAAGTAATTTTTAATTGATGTGGTGAGGTAAGGTTGTGGGAATGGTGAAGATCCTCCAACATAATTTTCTGCTCTGTGGTTTCTCCTGCAGAAGTTTGACTACAAAGGCTGTCTTTATCAGCAGCATGTTTATTTTCCTCAGCTTCTGATATTTTATAATTTGGCTAGAGCATCAAATAGAGCAGAGATTAGAAATTAGCACCCTTTATATCCTATTGAAAGCAGAGCAGCCCCTCCTCCTTAGGCACTGCAAAGGTCTTTGCTAATAAGGCTGACTGGAAAAGTCTTCATTAAGCTTCATGTTGCTGGGCTTGAGAATTTATTTGGCCCCATCATCCATTCAGAACACGACCTGGACAAACCCATCGTGATGCCTCAGATGTGAAAAGATTGTTTGGCTTCTCACGTTCTTAACACAATTAGTAGCTTTGCAGCTTGTCTGCTTGGGCTGTCCCTTGGTGTAACTACTGCTCTGAAGTTAAGTCCCTTGGAGCATCCCTCAAGTGATTCCATAGCATGTGATTTTTAGCCATGTAACTCCCAATCACATGGAAATGAGTGGCAGATGAGGACAAAACTGGTTACACCCAGTCGTCATAGTCACTCTGTCTCTGCTGGCAACGTGCTAGGAAATGTAATGAGCCAAAATTTCCTCTAAATTTTCCTTTTAAAAGGGAAAAAAAAAAAGACACCAAACCAACCAAACCTGGTTATGCAATGTATCTGTCAGCAGGATGACCAAGGCATTTCTCCACTTCCAAATACTGTGATCCTGACATTCATCACCTCTGTTTGGTTTTTTTTTGTCAACCAGGAGGAAGTTACAGTAGATGTGACTTCTGTGTATCAATGCAGGACTGCACATGAGTCTTTGATTTAAAATCACCTTCCACTTGAAGATAAAGTTATTGCAAATAACACCAAATAAAGCAGACAGCTTTTTGTAATGGTCATTAAAGCCTCAAGAGTTGTTTCACAAATACGTAATTCCTTGAGCATGTTGGAGTTTGCCTTGCTCCAGAAGAATGAAAAGCTTGAGTATTAAATTGTTTCTTCATCATAAATCCTGATGATGATGCATTTACTTTGGCATTAGTTTTGCTGCTTCTTCAAATTAGGTCTCTGTAACAGTTGGTATTACTGCACTGGAGGGAGTGGTATGATTTCTCTTCATTACAGTCAGGAGTTAAGATTTCAGGTTTCTTCCCTCAGGCACTGGTTGCAGCCTTTGCCTTTTCTTTGCCTTAAAGTCACAAGGCAGTGGAAGCGTGCAGCAGGTGAGCCAGGGTGCTCTTTTCTTTGTGTGGATGCTCTTATGTGGGACATCAAACAAAAATCTAAGTCACATTTTTTGTTGGAAGAAATGGGCAAGCATCAGACAAACTCAGTTGAGGAGCCGTTGAATCAGATCTTAACTGTGCTGCAAATAATGTTCCTGTCCCAACCCTGGCTTTCCAGACCACCTTTGTTCTTCTCTACACACACAAATTCAGGTCTCTTCAGCCTGCAGGACAGACTGCTTTGCAGCACTAGGGGCAACATTTCCTGTCAGATGGCATCCAACCAGTGTGAGGAAAATTACATTCTCAGACTCTTCTGAATAGCCTCATCTTTGCATGGGACAAAGAAGGAAGACTTGGTTATGTGTGATAGGAAGTGTGTCCAAAGGGATCCATTTCTAACCACAGCAAGGTTGGCATAGATTGGAGTGGCAGGCATGGTCAGGACATCCTTAGGGCTGAAGGAGGCTTCTCTTGAGAGTTTCCAGCATGAAAACTGGACCAGCTGGGTAGTGGTCTGTGGCATGTGAACTTCTCTTACACGCTCTTCTTCTCACAGACCTTGAAGGCTTACTGACTAAACACTGCTTCAACCATGTGGAAACATGTAACAAGCAGAAACCCATCTTAACCATGCCTCACAGAGCTCCCAGATATTAGTGGGTTTGGCTCTTCATACTTTCAGTCATGAGAAGCCATATTTAGCTCTTAGTGCCCATGTGTTTCATAGCTGAGGGTTTTCTGGCTTTCCGTTAATCTTTCTTTTGTATGTATCTTGTTGGCTTTCATTCCTTGGGTGTGTTTGGTTTTGGGATTTTTTTGCTTTGAATATATCCTGGCCTAACAACCTTGTCCTGCTTTAGTGACCCAGTTGTGTTTCTGAACTTTAATTTTGCCATCTCTTCCTCCCAAGAAAAGGATTGTGGGGTGGTTCTTGTTCAGAAGTAGCTAGTTGCAAGACAAATCATAAACACAACCTAAACATGGCTGACAGGCAATTGTGTTCAGCTGAACTGGATAGGCTGAGATTAGTTCCTTGTCTCTCAACTACTGCAGGATAAACACAGGCCAGCAGTGGCAAGATAGTGCTTAAAAGCAAATTCTTATCTGTTATCTCTGTTTCCAGTGCCTCAGGAAATAGAGTTGAAACAGGTTTCATATTTTGTAAGGATGAATACGAACAAAGTCTGGTGAGGTGTGATGAAAAGTAGACCTTGTTGGGGGTAGCTGGAAGAGCTTAGTGACTATACAGCAGTTTGTTCTGCAGTGGAGATCCATTAGGCTGTCAAACAGGCCCCAGGAGTAAGAAAGGCTCCACTTGTTAGCTATCTACAACAATATCTGCTGAAGAAGTATCAAATATTGAAAGGACAGTTTTGGAAGGGGTGAACCAGACACCTGATACTGATCAGCTATTTTTAGTTTTTCTTCAGGGGTTGTTCAAAAAATTCTATGGCACTCCTGGTTGTGTCAGATTGGACCCAAACTGGCAATATCAGGGCAGGTGGGACCCTTCTCTAACATAAAGGGCATGAAGCTCAAGTTGAGCTCTTGTGTAAACAAGAATAGAGTTGAGCCTAGGTTTCCTACAGCCAAGCAGAAAACCTGAGTCGACAGCCTAACAAGCATTTTGGAGTGAGTTTATCCCTCTGATTTTTCAGCAGAAAAATCATGCTTGGGGTGTTCACCTTAGAGATAATAGTACTTTAATGCCTGAGTGTTTTAGAAAGCAGATTTTCCACAAATCCCATTCTACTCCTAATTAGAGTTAATCACTTTGCACATTTTAAAAGTTGGATTTCTTATTAGTCAAGGGACTAATACCACGTGAGGGGGAAAAACTCTGTTTCCTGAGAAACTAGTTTGCTTCAACATGTCTATGACATCCCAGCACCCCAAGCAGTGCTTTCTCGTGGTGGTCAGATTAATTATAGACTTTAATTGGGAACAAGAAACAAAAGAGAGAGTCAAGGGGAAGATGACTTCATCGCCCTGCTCATCTTACATTGCTGTTTTACACAAAAAGATCAAGGCAGCACACAGAACAGCAGACAAAGTTATCTGCATAAAGGTTTCCCTTGGCTGAGGAGAGGAAGGATAATAGGAGAAAAGGATCGTTGTTCATCTTTAAAGTCACAAGAGCAGGTCTGAGTTTTCGTCTTTTCCAGCATGCATGTTTAAGCCCCACACCTTTAAAAGTTTTTGTTCAAGCAGTTTGCCCTTGGGCTAATTTCTCCATTTCATTCTGCCTTAGCCTCAACTTGCTACAAGCCTTGGAATTTTTAGCCTTCACAAAACGAAATGCTTTTTCTTACACTGATAGAGAAAGTCCTATTTGCTGTATGAAGCTGTTACAAGAAGGTGCAGGAGGTAAGTGAACAGTGTTGACATTGCATAAAGGGACAGCTTCATGGCTGGCAGACCCAGTGGTATTAGAAAACAAATGTTCCAGGTCTGCCATTAATTATCTAATTTCAAATTAATAGTTTAGGTTTCAATTTACCAAGACCTAGATGGAAAGGCTAGCACAAAGAGAGGACAGTGTGTGGCCAGTCTTAAGTTGTTTTTTCCTGAGAAGAGGCATCCGACTACTGATTCTACCCCCTTACCTGCAAACACAAATGTACCCCATTAGTAAAGCAGTCACGTTGCTTCTGCAGGCTGGAGGCAGCAGCTTTGCTGGATGCAGTTCTGCATCTTTCCCACCTGAAAGACTTCTGTACAACACACTTGTCCCTACAGTGGCCAGTCTGGTACTCACTCATTCCATCAGTCCTCTCTCCATTGTTTAATTTACACTCACTATTAGGCTGAAACCCAAAAGTTGCATAGTATAGTTAAAATTATTTCTATACCAATTTATTTTAATGGTTACATATCAAATCAATAATGTATTTCTAAGCAAGACACTTTCTGGCATGATTTCCAGATTATCCAGATAACCTTACCTTCAACAATCTGTTTGTTTTCCTTAGCGTGTCAAAATTCCCAATACGTTTTGTTTCTCCATAGTAACCAGTAAGGGGAAATGAGAAGAGCCTGAGTAACCCTAAAACTGTCAACAGAGAGGAAGGATGCTGGCTGTTCCTCAGAGGCACTGACAGATTGTCCCTGTGGTTTTCAGTCCTACATCCGAACTCCTTGGAGCAGGGGTGAAGGCAAGGACAGAGATGATGTTAGCTAAAATGGGACATCCGGGAAGACCTAGAGGTGTATTTTGGCAGGTGGAGCGCTCTAGCACTCTGTTGGTGGACCTGGGTGTTCAATGCGTTAATTAGGTTTCCTTCTTTCATTTGGCTTTTGTGATAAGAACTGGCAAGAACTTCCTGGATCATGAAGTCTAATCCCCTGCTATCACAAATTATATCCTGTTATCACTGTCATAAATTTGTCTTGTTTGGTCTTTAAAAACAGGATTTTTGTGCCCTTCATTTTGCTTCTGCAAGACAGCACTAGAATATAATGTACTGCCAATGATCATAAACTGCTGTCTAATTTCTGTCCTTTAGTTTGAAGGAGACATGGGAAAATATTTCCAAGAAGTTGCAAAAGTAGAAATTGAAAATGCCTGCTTGACTGGCTCTTTAAAAATGTGGTGAGCACTTTGCATTTGAAAGTTGTATCTGAGGTTACTGATCTGGAGTAAATCCAATCCGGTTCATCTGAAGGGACAAAAGCAAATCACAGTCTTAAAACTAGCTGGTGTCTGAAGAGTTAACTGGACACGGTGATTCAGCCGCTGACACAGAGCAGCCTCCTGCATTTCTTGCAAGGTGATCAGTTGGAATGTTTTGAGGTTTGGTTGGTTTAGTTTTGCCCCTAAAAGGTAGCTTTTGTACTGAAGAGGAGAAAACAAAACTTAAGGTTTGTTTGGCAGGGGTTAACAAGAAGTTTCGTACCCATCCCGCCTGCTGCTCCCAGCCTTTTCAGTCCCTCTCCCACCTCCTGCTTTTCTGGGTGTGCCAGATCTGAACGTAACCTGGCCATTTTTCATCTCTCCGCCCTGCCCACCCGGCGGCGAGGGGCGGGCTGGCCGCCGGGGAGCGGCGGGTCCTGCCCCGGCAGGCTGGGCACGAACCTCCCGCGCTGCTCCCCGGGCACAGCCAGCTCGACCCACACGCCAGCGGCTGACACCGCAGAACTGAAGTCATCTGAGCCCTGGGTAAGTGCAGCAAGGAGAGAATTCATTCATCGGAGCGGTCTCGACTTAGTTTTTTACATCGGCGGGAGGAGAAGCGTATAAACTTCATTTAGAAGAAAGGTGCTCTAGCAGCAAGGGCCAGTATGTGGTTGGGTAGGCGGGTGGGCAGATGCAAGGATGGCTGACGGATAAACTGCACAATGAAAAGGCTGAAAGAAATATCTCAGCCCACGAAGTCCAAGGGAACTTTCAACATTGCTGCCCTGGGAAAGTTTTATACAGAAGAGTTTGATGTTGTGAACGCTTAGAGAGTGAGGCAGGGGATCGACTTCTGGTCCTCTGGGAACAAGTGATTAACAAGTTGTACACATGCAACTACATCAGCACGTGATTCCCTCCTGTGCCTTAGCCATAGTGGCTACTGCACTGGTACAAACACACCGTGTTTTAAAGCTGAGGAGGATGTGGAGGAGGAAAGCAGTTTGGTTCGTGAACTTTTGTGGGAGGTTATTACTTTTCTGATCAGACGGAGGAAAAGTAGCCTGTTTCCTTGTTGATAAAAGCTTCTCTGTGGTATAAAAAAAAAAAGATAAACTGAAACATACAAAAAGAGATGTATGTATTTTCCTCAGGTATTGCTGAAGGAATAATGGAAATCTCTGTGCCTGCTGAAGTGTTCAAGAAAGGGAAGGTTTGGAAGCAGGTTTTGCTGTGAGATTAACAACTCTGAGCTGCTTTGTATAGAATTTCAGTGGGCGAGTGAGCAATTCAGATTGGTCAAGCACTGCTTTGTTAGGGGACTTCAATGTTTTGGTGTTTGTTGCAAACACAAGACATGCATTGCTCTTGGGTACACAGGAGTAAGCAGCTGGATTTACAAATAAGCGTACATTTGGAACTGAGCCTCTGAAGTGCAAAAAGCAAAATTCAGCTATGTTGTGTCCATAAGAAAGCATAATGTAATGCAACTCTTTCTTTGTTGTTTTGTTGTGTTTTAAAAACAGCAGCACTTTGTACTGGAGAATTATTGTGTAGGAGCACATCTATCTGAGCACTTTGAGATTATGCTGTGTGAGAACATCATTTGGCCTTCTGACTATTGGCCTGACTTCCTTTGTAACTTTTACTTTACATTCCTCACAGCTAATTCCAAAGTGTTCAATTCAACATCAAGCCTTCATATCCTTCTGGTTACATTCATGGTATTCTGAGATGGATTAATTCCCCTATTTCTAAATTCATCGTGTAACAGGGAAGTGAGATGGAGCTACTCAAATAACCACTGCTATATTTTTTTCCATGCAGATTAAAAGGTCACAAAGTTATAAAGTGATCATGTAGCTGGACCACCTTGGGTATCACAAACCATAGCACATCCCTGACTTAGTTCCTGTGAGGAGGAGAATAATCTTCCCTGCCTAAAGCACTCTCATGATGTGGGACTTGCAGAGTTTTTGGCAAATCAGTTCAGTGGTTAATTGTTCTTGCTATGGAAACTTCACGTGGTTTCTAATCTCCATTTCTCCATGTTGCTTTCCAGCTATCACCTGTCACTTACTAGGTCACAGGAATTTTTCTTTTGTACTATTCTCTGTAGGTGCTTACAGACTGTGTCTGAATCTCCTTCAGAGCATCTTAAATAGATTATTAGGTTTTGTCTTTTGATATGTGGTAGGGGTTTTAGTACTTTTGAGTTGTTGTGTGTATTTTCTGAACATTCCTCAGTTCTTCTACATCCCTGAATTGTGGACAAAAGATCAGGTCAGAGTGGTCCACCAAGATCCAAGCCATGCAATGCAGCACAAGTGAAATGATTCCCCTTCTGCCTCAGGTCTCTTTCTTCCAAAATCCTAATATTATTTCAGTTCTTTTAGCTTCAGGATTGCATCCAAATCTTTTCCAGAATCACTGCTCAGAAACAGTGCTCTCTGTCCCATCACATTGCCCTATTTCTCTTTGACTATCCTTACCTGAATGAAATCCATGCACATCCCTAAGTATGTACTATTGAACACATTTTTACAGATGACAGTAGGTGAGATGTGCAAAATGAAAGTGGCTCCTACTGGCTCAGTGTAGCAAGCGAAATTCCCTTCTGTCTCTAGCAAAATTGCTTCTTGCAGAATACAGGAGTTCTGCTTTACATCTTTTTTTAACTACTCTGTTGTGCAGAGTGCAGACAGCCTAACCAGCCAAGGAGTATCTTCACTGTGTAGTGAAATCTGCTTGGCAGCTGGCCATCCATGGGCAGACCTGGCAATCCCCTTTCCAGGTGGTCTCTTCTAGGAAATGAATGAAGTAACATAGATGAAAAGAATCAACCTGATCTTTAAGCTGAATTCCAGAGCACTGGAGCTGGAAGCTGTTCAGTGGGACTTAGCTTATTGTCTGTTTTGCAGCTGCCTCAGCATCTACAGGTTCCAACTGGGACCAATAGAGAATCACTGAAATGTTGTCAGGAATGCTGATTTAGGAGACTTTCTGTCATGACTTGAAGTTCAGATACTCTCATGAGCTCTCCTGTTCTCAAGAGATTTTCAATCTCCTTTGCAGGCCAAAAAGATGATGAAAACACACTTAGACTTTGGTGTACTTACATGAATGTGGTTTACAAACTGTTGAAGCAGACAGCTGCTGCAGGCAGCGTCCTCCAACCGGATCAAAAGTAAGGCTGCTTTAGGCTGAACAGAGAATTGCTTTGTCTGCTGGACATTGTTCCCTCCTCTATACCTGAGCATTATAGTGAATAAGAAGGGAAATGAGGACAGCAATTGATCTTTTTTTTCCTTTTTTTTTTTTAATTTTTTTCATCAAGGGCCATAAAAAAAGTGTCCTGCCTATCACAAAAGCCATGAAGCAGAAGTTTTCATTTTGGTCAGCAGGTCTTAGGTGTGGACTGCATATATCTGCATATTCTAGTGCTTCATGTACATACAAAGACTCAGTCATGAAAGCCAAAACTTAAAGTATGCAGGATCCCAGTAGCTGCCCTCTTACTAAACTGCATTGAATTGGCAGAGCATAATGCTACCAGTGCTATCTGTATTTATTCTTTGTGCTCAGAAAGCATTTTCCACCTGGATTTAATAACTTGCTAAAGGTTTGCACTATGCAGGAGAAAGAGATAAAAGATGCAGGATTAGTTCTTGCTGTATTTTCAAAGCTGCAAAACCACCACAAAGCATCCCTGAGTAGTCACGGCTTCCTGGAAAATAGCTACAACTAAGGCCATCCCATGTTTTCGCCAATCTTTCTGGTGGACAGAGGGATGTCATTTCCAGGTGTGCTACGTTTTTTATCGTGTTTAGTGTTTGTAATTTTGATCTATTTCAAATTCTGTAATTAGCAGCCAGGCTTGTCTGTACAAGCCAATACTGCAGAAGAACAACGTCTTGCATGAGAGCCAACCTGCACACACGTGCACCAATAGCGCACTTCAAATCTGCCCTTCTGGCTGCCTTCCCCAGTTGAGGGAGACACCCTTTATCCCAGCCTAGCAGTCCTGTCTCCTTCGCTTGCTGGAAGAGGGCAGGCAGGGGTTAACATTTCTCCCTATTCATTAGTGCCTGCACTAGCCCGTGGCCAGGCGGTGGGGCAGCCCCCATGGTGGGGGCAGCTCCGAGCCCCGACGTCCTGCCAGTTCACCCCGCTGCCATAGCAACAGATTGGGAATGCCTCTGTCTCGGCCATCCCTGCCTCCATTCAGAAATGTCTGCTTTGCAGACGGCTTTATTGTCTGCCGGACAGTTGTCTTTCCATCAGCTTCCAGCGAAGCAGCCTCTTCCCGAAGACAAAAGCCCTGGCACAAAGGAGAGACTAAACCAGGCTAAAAGTTTAAAGGGGGGTGGGAGGGAATCTCTTAATTTATGTTTTCACTTCAGGGGAGAGAAGAGAAAAATCATTCCATCCTCTCCTAAATGACAGTTCATGAAGGAGTAAAGGGGGCATAATTATGTTTTACTGGGATTCGGTAATTGCTTCCTGATGCTTCATGAAACTATTTACAAGGAGACTGGGTCACCCACAGGACTGTGTAGCACAGTTTTTACCCCAGCATAGTCAGGCTACTGCCATCTGACAACTGCTCAGATCCTATAATAAAAGAGCTGGGTTTCAATTTGCTTTCAATTGGATGAACCACTTTTCATATCCAAAATCATCAGTATGCTTGACCCCGAGGAACAGCTTTGTTCGGATCCAGCTCAGAGAGCTGAAGCACAGATTTTGCCACGTGTCAAGTAGATCCATCATGTTTTCTAGGGTTGCCCCATTATGTTGTGGTGCATAGATGATGAGCAAATTTAGGAGGAAGGATACTGCTGAGTTAGTAAATACTAGACTGAATCTTCCAAGCTGTTAGCATTTCTAGGACATTAAAATTCTGATTAAAATAAACACACTCCCTTCCAGTACAGTTTCCTTGTCCCAAGCAGAAACACGCTTTCACTAAGCCAGAGGGAAGGGATTTATGACTTCAAGTGCTCATGTGCATGTTCCTAAACAAAGAAATGCCATTTCACATGAAATGTTAGAATTCCAAGCTTTCCATAAGGTGTTATGTCTTTGTCCACATGGCTGGCCTTCTTTTTTCCCCCATTTGACCTTGACATGACCTAGATGAGTGGTAGGAACCTGTGAACTGGGGAAATACAGTGCAGTATCAGATTACATCATATTCATAAGCCCCTTTAACTATTGCTTCTAGACTTGTTAACATAGTAGATGCCCACCAGTGGCACATTTTCATCTGACATCTGGTTCTGACTCTAAGTACTTTATCCACTGTACCAAATAAGCCAGTTGGCAAAAAAAATTCTCTCTTCCCCCTCATATTTAATTAGTATACTGGGGGAAAAAAATCCTGCAACATTATCTCATGAAGAAAAACCTCTCTTTTCCTAGGAAGTGATCACCTTATTTCTTGAAACATTAAAATACAAGGTTCACTAGTGAACTGATGCAGTCATTCCTGTCTTTAGCAGTGGTGGCATTTTTAGGCATCCTCAGTGTCTCTCTTTAATCAGACACTGCTGCAGGGTACTTTATAATTACCTGCTTGCCACCTATTCCATTTCTTGAATGTCTATTTGTAGGAATATGTATTTGTAGGAATACATTAATATATATATATTTTCAATTTTATACCTTGGTACCTTTCTTTTCAGATTCAATAAAGTCATCATATTATCTTATTATCCCATGTTAGTTGTTTCTCTAATCCCTGTTGTTTCCGTTGGGCAGACCTCAGTTCTTTCAAGGCTCCTCTGTAAAATCTCACATGGCCCTTCAGAAAGTCATGCTTTGTTTACAGGGCACAGCAGCTGTGGGGGCCTCTGTTGTTTTCCTTCACATTGGTCACATTCTGTACACAGCTCTTGTCTCTCAGCTGCCACCAAACCAGCTACAGCGTTTGGTGATACAGACACTAAGGTTTCCTATCAAATTGTCCAACTTTGGTTTTTCTTTACTTTTTCTTCTTTTTTTTAACCCCACTAATCTTGTCCTGTACCCTGAAGAGCTGCTGGATCACATCCACATTTCAGGAATGCAAAAGCTTATTCCTATTTAGCTGTCTGTGGTGTTATTTCATACAGGGATTGCCCTGACTCTATCAAAGTCCTGTCCCATCCAGACCTGCCTGATTCTTCATAGCTGCTATGCCAGGATACAAATTTTCAGGATTCTTTGTTAATCACCTTTCAAGCTGACAACTTCTCTCATGTATGTGTATATTCATACATGGCAAGAGGCTTCCTAAGTGAAATGACCCACATTTGGGGTCTGTCACAGGATTATTTTGATGTTTTTCACTCTGTTTCTAGTTTACAAAGAAAGAGATGACTTGGTAAATCCACTAGCTGAATTCCTTCCTTTCTGTGTTCCCATCAAAAGAATGGGGGTGAAGGAGGACACACAGCTAAGACTAGGTGGTGATAGGGGAGATAAAGCTTAACAGTAAGAGAAGAAGTCAGCATGACTGAGAAGTTATGCAGGACCAACATTTGGGAATTTGGGCCCTGTATACCTCATATTTTGCCCTCAGGCAGAATTGTAGCCTGGAGGGAAGATGCTTGCTAGAGATGAGAAGATGGGAAGTTACAATTTGTGCAGAGGGGAAGGAAGTATGGGTTTCCTTTTCACTTCTCTCACAGAATGCTGTGATAACATCTGAGTTACCTCTTTCCACCCTTCACACGTGGGTCTCTTTTGGTCAAACTCACATTTCACAGTAAAGCCCATGCCTTTCAGTGAACTGTACTCACACCAGCATCGGCCAAGGGAGAGAGGAAGAAATGGTTTGTTGGATCATTTCTGTTTGGCCACTTCTGTGGAGTGACCCTGAATAATCCCATGTACTTGGTGGTTTTGCACACACACGCAAAATAGAAAAACAAGCTCCAAATGACATAAGATAGATAACAGACCAGTACTTGGTTCTGTTGATTTCCTGCCATTGTGAATAGCTGCACAACAGCTGGGCTTTTATGGTGGGAGCCTGGGCTGAAGCAAGAGCTGTGCCGAGTCCCAGACCTGGAACAGATGAGTGTGCAAAAGGGAGAACAGCCTCATCAGTCAGAGCAAGACGTCATAAAATGAGCCATTCCCTCCTAATAGCCTCCCAGGCTGGTCAGCAGCTGGCTTGAGTTTGGAGATGGGGTGCTGATAGCACCATGGGATGGTAACACTCTCAAACTGGGTCAGAGGGCCATGCAGTGGGAGTCATTAACTAAAATGTGTTTGCATGGGCATGCTGACAAGGTTTTTGTCTTACACAATCGTTAGGAGTCTTTTTGTTACATGAATTTGAAGTTGGCTGAAGTTGTTGATAGTATGGTCATGCTAGTCAGACTGGCAGGGCAGGTGCAAAGGCTTGATGATACAGCTGTTCTTTTAGAAACACTCTCCAAGACAATCCCTCTCACATCACTATAGCTTTCCTAGATGAGCAAAAAAATGAGTACAGTGTCACCATAAAGGAAGCTGAGGTTAGGTTACCACCAGTGGAAATATTTGTTCTTACTGTGTCCTGTCTTCTTAAACTGTCTTTCTCAGTATATGTCCAAAACACATCTTTAAAGGCCTCAAGCAATGCACACCCTGACTCAACCCTGCACCCGCTTTACCAACAGTGTAATGAGGAGTTTGAAGACAAAGTTTATGTCCAGAATAAAATGGTGCCTTTATCTGACTGTAATGAGCACGTTTCAGCATCTGTTGCTGCAAGAGTGTGCTTTCCAAGGCCTTGGTAACTGGAAATTACAGGTTTTTCTCTCAGTATTTTTACTCAATGGAAAGCTTTTCTTACGTGAGATCTCTGAGCAACCTACTTTTGTCAGCCAGTTTCTATCTGAGAAAATATCTAGGTTTTTCAGGTGCACAGTTAAAATAGCAGGTATAAGTAGTCTTCACAGCCTTACAATCCCAAGGTGAGGAGCAACCCAATGCTCACCTTGCACTTCTGGAAGAACTCCTGAATCTCTTTCCATTTTATAAATGTTCTCCAACACACCTTACCACTTGGTCTTGGTGTCTCAGGCCTTTCCTTATCTCAGTCCTTGCTGTTTATTTGAAGCAAAATCAGGCATGAAATACTTCAGCTTTTTTTTTCCCTAACAAAATAATAGGGATATTTGTGTTTGCATAAGAACAAGTCTCCTAGACCTTAATTTTTAGTGTTCCAACATTGTGCAAGGCATATGTGTTTAAAAAAAACCAAAACACAACACAAACCAACTGGATTTAAAATCACTTTTTCATATGGTAGTTTCCATTGAGAGTTGTAGAGATACATTCTTTCTATCATTAGTTTTGCCCTCAATTAATATCAAGTCTGTCTTGGCAGAGGGAACCATGCTATACTGTCTCTCTTTAGAAAAACAATTATTTGTTATGCTTAGATCTCATGCAACAGTATTACTGACTAGCACTAGAGGCCTTTCAGGCTTGCTTACAGTGTTTTTTGTGAAATTCTTCTTACTTGCAAGTAATGTGGACACTGCTCTATTTCTCATTGTATGGGAGGAACAAATAGTAAGAAGCAAATACCCATCATTTCTCCTTGCAGTTCACAGCCAGTCCTGGACTTAGGCATCTATTCTATCCAGTCTTAGCTGTGCAGCTTTTCAACCTTTCTAGTGGTTCTCATACAGATGCACCGACTTGCAAAGAGCAAGTGCACAAGGAAATTCCTTGGCACATGAGTTAAGTTTTGCTCAGCCAAGGGCCACAGGCTTCTACCGTCTTCAATTATTTTGTAACCTACAGGAGCTCCCTTGCTTTGTCCATTTGTCCTGTATGGTCCCTGGAAAGCCCGCAAACTGTCACATTACTTGTCCTATTCATCAAAAGCACTTAGTGAAAACCATTAACACTTCCCATTACATTAGTATTTTTGCTGTTCTACAGAGAGGGCAGAAATTGCTAGTTGAAGGCCACTTAGTTCAGCTAATTGCTTAAGCCTTTTGCAGCCCATTCCTGTGTCATATCCTCTGCATCATACTCCTTCTCAAGTGCCTGTAATTGTCGTTATTTGTTGAGGGTGGTGGTGCTGCACCAGCAGGTGTATCCTCAGTAGTGTCTACATGGGCAAGGCATTGCACATAGACCAGGCTATCTGTTCTGTTTTCTCATGCTATTTCCATCCAGCCTCCTTCTGTCCTTGTGTTATGTGACAAAAATTCCTCCAGGAATGAAAATAAAAATTAAAAATCACTTACACTTGGCTTTGTTACAGCTCCTCTCACCTTTGCATTGAGCACTGTTAATTCATAAAACTTCACAAAACTGTAGCATGGAGCTCCCCATGCTTTGAGTCAAGAAGAACTGGCCAGACTGGCTACCCTCATGTGGTTACACGATCTTTTCTGTACTTTAAATAGAAAATGTTTGCATAACAAGCTGCAGAGGTGAAAAATATTAGCATAAGCTTCAAGTAAAAGTGGAGCACTGTTAACTTCTGTTATAAATATGTATCAGCTGTGTTGTCTGTCTTTACAGGCAACACAGGTAACTAAATTAGTAAACTATGTAGCTGAAGTTGAGTTCCATGTACCCTTACAATAGAAATTGAGAAATGAGTCCTTGGATTTTTTAAAATAAGGGCAGGGGCATAATTTGTAAATTATTTTGGTATTGCCCAGGGTAAAGGTAGTGTCTAAATATGACATTACCTCTTGCCTGTATAACCTGAGAGGTGCAAGCAAATCTGGCAGACAGGATGTGCGCTGCTGACTTGATATGATATAAAACTTGATCCTGGGAAATGCCTTGGGTGCAAGAATGAGGAAGTTAGTGCTACTATTTTTAAATGTTGTGGGGAGCCAAAAGTGTTGGCAGTAGCACATTTTGAAGATGTAAAATAACAAATGTCTGTTCTTTCTCCTCCTCCCAGCACTTTTTTCTCTGCACTATAGATGTTTATATCTTTGTCTATCAACATAAATTTTAATGTTGTACCTTCTTATGTCAGTCGTGAAGCAAAGCACATTCCTTCTTTTCCTGATCTATTTCATTCTACCTCTTTCTAAACGATGGGCAGAGATGAACATCAGTGTTTATTTCTGTACACAGTGAATTCAGCACTGGGACAGGCTTAACCAATGTCCCTGCATACTGACATGTCTTTTTTTGCCACAGAAGCAACACAAGACTGAGCAGATAGTTGGAGTGATGTTGGCTTCAGTCATGCAGGAACTGCCCACCTAGGCATTGGAGATAAGCCAGTTATTTTGCACTGACTACCAAGTTGTTATCAGCTAGCGCTACCATTTGTGGTCACTGCCAGCACAGTTTCTGAACTGATAGACTGGCAATAGCAAACTCAGAGTGTTTCAGACATCTGATGCACACAATGGTCTCCTGCTTTCAATTTTCACATAACTCTAGGAGCATTTCTTGCATTGAATCAGCAGAGCCAAACCCCCATGCTTATGCAGTGCTACAGCTTCCTTTTGAATCCTTATCTTGATGCATGAGACCATAGCGTGTTGCTTTGCAGTCAAAAATTATGCTGCGTAACGGGACCCTAAATTCTGAGAGGGTCCCGTATCTGGCAGATTCTCACCTACAGTCTGGCACTGCAGATGTCAGGCATGTTCCACATGGTACTATTTCAAGAATTGAAGATAAAATTTAAGAGGGCTGCAAACCTCTGTATTTTACTGCCTGACTATCATATATTGCTTGTAAAATTATGGCATAATGAAGCAGTGTATTGCCTGTGTATGAGATATTTATGTAACTGCTCTTTTCAGAAGAGAGTTTATTCAGTGGATGCTAGTATCAGCTCCTCCAAGATAGAGTGAGATTGTCTTTGCATTTGTAAGATTGGCTACAGATTTTTTTTTTTTCTGCTTGCTAAATATCATTAACTTTCTGGGACATCCTGGGCTAGCAGGAACATTTTGCTTTTTTACACTTGCTCTCAGAATCTTTCTTTATGAGCTCCATGGTTGTGTCTCAGTGGCAGTTCCACTATTGAAGGTTATGCTGTATGCACTGTTGATCAAAATCAGAGAGGGAAACAGTCCTCTGTGGATAGAAGCTAAGTCCAAAGTACACTGAGAGGCAAACTGCCTTCCTTTGTCTTCCCCAATGTACTTTAAAAGGAACTGCCTTTGAAAAATGCCATGTATGTGTCTTCTTGTTCTCATTTTGGATGAAAGATGAAGCATTCTTCTCCAAAGAGCCTGTTATTCTTTTATCAATCCTTCTGCTAGAATAAGTTCAGCTTTGTGTTTCCCATCTCTGCTCTGTCCCTTCACACACAAGCTTTGTCTAATCCACCCAAATGTAAATACCCAATGGTAGTAATAGTGACTAAGGTTTGGGTGTAGTAGTCTTGTAACCTCTGGACTGAACACACCTTGCTGAGAACAGTTTGATGACATAGTAGCAAAACTATGCCAGTCATATCTATGCTGCATCTTCAGGGATGAAAACAAAGTTGTTTTGTAATGTGGGTATGCTTAGTTGCTAATATATTTATTTTACATTTGTTTAATAGAGCTATGCTGTAAGGAAAACAAACAGTTTTTAATGTTTTCTCCACCACTTTACATGATATCTCTTCACAACTTGGTTTAGATGATTCTTAATTATAAAACAATAGTATTATATCACATAAATGGTGTGAATTCTTTAAACAGTTATAGTCTTGTCTAAATCTGTTACAAATCATGAGACTTCTCATTGTATCAGTCTTAATGTACCACCTTCTGGCCAGCTAATGGAAGCACAAGAACTGATCTTAAGGAAAAACACGTGCTTCCTAGATCTGTGCCTCTCACGTGGGTTAAAATCAAAACCATTCTTCTGTAATCGTTTTGGGACCCATTCAGTACCACTGTTTTATATCTAGTAGAAGAGCTCCACTTTTTAAAAGTATGGTACAAGAACAAAATGTATTTCAAGTTCTTTTTAAAGTGATCACCCAAAGAAAGGTGCATTTAAATGATAAACAGTGCTTTTTCTTAGAGTGCCTGCCTTCTAGCTATCATTAGGAGAGTTTTATTCCCTTTTAAATTTCCTTATTGCCTTTAGTTTACTACCACTTAATTCCTACATGATGTGAAGTTCTAACAGTTTCTTCAAGACATGAACAACCATGTTGTGAACTATGGTTAATTTGGAATTTACTGTTCAAATGATAAATTGGTATTAATTGGAGACCTGGGGGTACTTGCAGTTACATTCCAAAGCTATAGACCTACCTTTGCTGCAATGTTTGGGTGATTTCTGGGTAAGTTGTGTGTTTGTTCCTGACTGTAATTCTTTCTAAGAGTATTAGTACACTGACTTCTAAGTATTTACAGACTAAAACCTAAGCGGTATGTTTGGAAATCACTTTTTCTCTATATGGTTATCTGCAGTGGGAATCTAATTTACCACTTTTGTGCAGGACAGGTGTTACAGATGCTTGGTTTAAAGACTTGCCAGATACATTCTGAGTGCCCAGCCCACTGCATAATGCAGACTGCAGAACATGTAAGAAACTTTTGCAAAACTATGGTTACAGCCAAGATCAGGCAGCATGGCCAAGATCTGAGTTAACTCTGCATAGCTTATGAGTTGCTGAAACACTGTTTCAGTTATTCCATGCCACATCTGAAATGTTGATGTTTCATAAGCCAGAATTTCACCTAGTCAGTAGACATTACAAAATAAAAATATTGAACATTTTAAAATTCAGTCATACAGGAAATCTCCAAGTTGCAAACTAATTAAGTTATCGTAAATGTTTTCTTTATTTCAGGAGTAGTGACAGGGCTCTGATTCTATTTCAGTATTTGTTTAATTAGTTTCTCTGTGAATAAAGATAAACAGGGGAGGAGAAAACAGCTAAGACCAAGACAGGCACTCAAATAGCATAAATGGCTGCAATGAGAATTCCGGATGCAACTACCATTGTTCTTATGGGTAGTCAGATATCAGTTCCTTAATTATTAGTTAGGTCAGGCTCTGTTGTTGGGAAGGTGTTCTGTTCCCTCCTCAAGCAGCAAGAGGCAGCATCATGGGTGAAGGAGACACAAAGCAGGTAATTCAGGGCAATGAAGCAAGGTAAACATGAGTGCTAGAAATGAAGCAGTCCTGCCATCCCATAAATGTTTGTGCAAATACAGAATAGAAGAAAATTACAACAAAAAAAACTTTGAGGATCCTAGAAGATAGTGCATGGAGGACAGCCTTTTTCAAGTGTTTTCTTGGAGTATATGAGCTACTGTAATCGAGCTGTGGGTGGCTGAGTCATAATTTGCTTGTATTTCATCTTCAGTTTAGTATCTGCACTATGGCTTATATTTAAAATCAAATGTAGCAGTTCTCACAATGATTAGAGACTCGTGGGGATAAAGTACTTGAATGTAGATTAAATTCATTGTGTTTCAAATGGAGCCAGAAGATCTGTGATATAACTTCTTTGTACCTTCAGATTATTTAACTTATTTTGGCTACTAAATTTATTTGGGGACTTCAGGTAAATTTTCAATAGTTAACCAATCAATAGACAACATATTTAAGTTGTCATTAACCCACTGCTGGGAACAGACTGTGTAGTACAACAGATTTGGGGTAAAACTACATCAGGTTTAATCAGGCCACAGACTTACTTGGCCTACATTTAGACACCTAAGTTCAAAAAGATGTAGTTTTAGAATATGACAGTGGAATGAACTGGAAAGTTATCTAAAGATTAATCCATTCAATGTGAGAAGCCTGTCAAATAGGAGGAGAAGGAATGAAAGGAAATGTAGAGATCAGGTCTATGACTTCAGTCTTTCATCTTGCACATCTTTCTGCTGGTTACTTAATCTGTGATGATTTTGAAATGTCTCTTAGCAGTGCCCTAAAGTACAAAGCTAAACCCATAACTTTTCTATTAACACACTGGAGAACTAGATTGCCGTTCCATTTTTGTATGTGATGTGTTCAGCAGCAGAAGAGGGCAAGGACTGTGTGAGCAGTCATCTCTTCCACACATCAGATCTTTCAGAGATACTCAAAATCTGCAGGAATGCTTACAAGTCCATGTTCCAGCCTGCCAGGTGTTAGTGGTCTAAAGTTTAAAGTAGAGCTGTCTGAATTAAATGTAAATTAAGATATTCAAGTAGCAGAATGTCACACAGTGTGAAGCTCTGAACTCGTGTCTCTCTCAACAAAACAGACAAGTAGTCAGAAATTTGAAAATCTAAGCTTTTGCTCAGACACATTTCTTAAAGTCATTATCTGGATTTCTTTTTGAAAGGTGTATAACACTCTCAAACTTTCTTCCTGCTTCTGTGGCACAGTTTTGGTCATGAACGGTTTGCAGTATCAGTGTCCTTTAGCAGCTGGATGACTGCTTTTCCCCCAGGCATTTGTAATGTGATACTCCCTTTTGGTTTTGGCCAAAGCAATTTAAATAGGAAAAGGAAAGAGAACCAAAGACTTCTTTGCTTGTAGTGAGTCACAAGAGGCCAGTCACCATGAGATACTCCACATCTGTTCTAATAATGCTGGGTTTTAGTTTATCATGTTGAAATTACTAACCATTTTGCTACTGAACAGTGAAGAAGCCAACAAAACTTAAGAGGCCTGTGGACGAAAAAAAATAGCCTTACAGTGCAGAGTGGCATTTGTCCACTGGGGATTTAAGTTTCCACATTATTTAATGGCTTGGCAATGATGTTTAGGCATGTATGTTGTAAGGTATGGCCAGTGCTGCTTGTGGGCAGCACGTAATGTAGGGAAATGAATGCAGAGATGCATAGTTGTGTGGGCTGCTTGCCCTTCACCTTGCTAAATCTGCTTCTGTGTTTTGTAGCTGGCTGAAGCAGTGTGTCAGGTTGGAATCTGGCAAGGTCAGACAATTAAAAGATATTTTATTTTTTCAAAGTAAACACCTATCAAAGTTATTTGCTTATGAAAGCAAAGTCAGTGAGTCAAGAAGTTAAAAATCAAACAAGTGCTTTGTTTTGATCACTTCTTTGGTTTTTTAATGCAAAATTAGTCTTTCTCAGTCAGGAGTCACTCTGGGTTGAAGACTGTACATACTCCATCAGCAAGCTGTCACTTTGATTTATTTTGTAGAAAGGAAATGTCAAAACAGCTTAAAAAGCAAGAAGTTCACCTAAGGAATCACATTATCTTGAAGCGTCCTCTCCCAGGTCTACCAAGCTGCTGCCAAACTGAAGGACATTCACATTTTAAACTTCTACCACCCATGTTCAGGAGCTCATCAAATGTCAAGAAGGGGAAGATCTAAATTGTCTAAGTCACCCTCTAGCAATATCAAGATTTTTCAGCACACTGTATTGGCTTTTGCAGCAGAGGTTCCAGCATTTCTCTTGGGATATGCACGCTATTTCATCTAGTCCTCAGGAACTTTCTTTGGATGTTTAGCTGCAGTAGCATATTGCTATTTTTATCCTCCCTGCTATTAGTCATTCTCTCAGAGACAAAGCTAAAAACCTGTCTTTTCTAGAACCACCCCTGTGTTCTTCAGGTATTTCTAAACCCAACCCTATGGCTCTTTGCCAACATGTTTTAGTTTCAAAAAGAAACTAGCACTTCCTAGCTTTGGCACTCCACAGATCAAACAACAGGTTATTGATTATTTTTTTCCTCTAGAAAATAAAATTACATTATTACAGATCATTTATTAATAATCATTAGAGATAATGTAATGCTTCTGTTGTGTTTCTGAGCATCTGGAATGAAAAAGCAATTAATTTTTAAAAACTTGTTCCATTTAGAAAGAAATTTTTTAGGTGATTGTGTGTTTTTCACATGGACTCTCAAGGAGGTCTTCTCATCTGCCTCCTAAACTTAACCAAAATTGTTAGTACTTGATTTGTGGCATCACATTTGGTATCTGCAATTCAAAAGCTAGTGTACAGGAAAGAGGAAAATTATCATTGCAGGCAGGGAAGAAGTAGTCCACTCTTAAGAAACCCTGAATTTATAAACACAGGACTTTTAGAAGTCCTAAAAGAAATGCAAGATGTTTTCCCAGAAATATGGTAAAAACAGAGACTCTTACCACATCTTTTAGCTGCCTCTGGTTTGCTTCAAAGGACTTGCTGACCAGACTGGGAAGTGGTGGCAATTAAAATAATTACTTAAATCATTTGTTGTTTTTAATACTGTTAAATATGCTCAGTTCACAGGTGTGCAGCCATACCAAAGCACTACATTTTACACTCACTATTTTGCTTGTACTGAAGAGCAGTGACTTTTGTAAAACATGGGGCGTGTATATCTATCAGAAATAAAAAGTCCCAAATGCTGTATCATATGTAGAGCAAACCCGTGGTGCAGCTTGAGAGCACAATTTCATGCTGGCTGCTCATTTTGAGGAGCACTCAGATTCATAAGCTCTGTAGGAAGAAAATGGGAAGGAAAGTCTTTAATTTCTGAACTCTGAGAATTTATGTTCCTTTTGGAAAACACCACATTACCACTGCAGCTATCTATTCCAGAAGGAGCTGGGGTTGCAGTAGAAGATTATAGGATGCTGACTTCGAGGGAGTGCCTTGGCAGAGCCTGAGACCAAGAAAAGAATAGCCAAAAGTGCCATGTCCTGACAGAGGATGAGGGTAACTTCCACCATATAAGTCAAAAATATGTCTTTCCTTATTCTAACATAAATCCCTAGATCACAACTTCTCTGACAGATTTTTCAGACATCTGGCACCTGGCAGACTCTTTCCCACTGGGTAAGCCAAAGACTCTCTTTGCTGAACACATCCTGGGCAAAAATGCTACCTAGGCACGCTTTATGGTGCTTTCACTATATCTCCATATGCTTTTGTGGTAACAGTAAATGTGCATACAAGCATGTGGTGACAGAGTGAAGAAGTGCTTTTCCTCAATATTCATTCCCCCTCCCTACTGAATTCTCTAGAACAAAGGGTGTGAGGACAGAGAGGGGAAAATGAGAATAAGCGTGAGGGAGCAAAGGAGGCAAATGACAAAAGGTAAGTGGAGAGAAAAAAATGCAGCCTGAAAGTTTACAGGGGAATTTTTTCTAATTCACTGCAACTTGTGGGCTAAGCTTCTTTGTTTAGGTCATTACGTTGGAATGAGAGAAATGCAGTCATTGCTGTCACTCCTTTTGTATTTCTTCCTGCATTCCTTTTCTGTGTTCAACTGTCTGTTCCTTCAGTAATTCTTGTAAGACTGTTCAGCCTTTTAGCCACGTCTTTTGACTTTCATTCTTGCCCAGCCTTTCTTGAGCATGCAAACTATTACGGTTTTCTTTTTGTGGAGAGAACTTCAGAATAATTGATTGAAATTTTCTCCCCTCCCCTCTTCTTTTAAAGACAATTCCTCATCTCTCCAGGAAGATGAAGAGATAGATATGGAGGCTGTCAACTGGCAGCTAAACAACACTTCCACGAATGGGCATTCATCTACCCAAAATACAGTTCGCTTTCCCAGCTGGGTGACTTTTGATGACAATGAAGTCAGTTTTTCACCACAGAACTTTTCTCCCTTGAAAACAGACACCCCACCTGCAGAAACACAGACTCCAGATGCTAACTTTAACCTCACTACATCTTTTAAGAAAAGAGAACGTCCGAAAAGCACATTGGGAGATCTCTCCAAAATTCAAAAACTAGACCTTTCCTCCTTAACCAAGTTGCCTTCTGTTGAAACACCACCATGGAGTGCTACTAATCCCTTCCTGGATGAATCTCTGCGAGATGTCCAACCCTCACCCATCAATCCATTCAGTTCATTCTTTGAGGAGCGAGACAGACGTTCCAAAGGTTCCTCTGTCTCCAGCGCTCCAGGCAAAAGCCAAAGAGACTCTCTCATTGTTCTTCATCAAGAGCCTGATACCATCAGTTTCCATGAAGCAAACAAAAGCGTAACCCACACAGATGCTGTAGAGCAGCTCAAGCAACTTCAGATTGGAGACCCAGATCGTGTGAGCAGCCCCACTTTGCCTGATGATGATCCCTCAATGCCGTATGATCTGGATGCAAGCCTGTTTAACCTGGCATCAGCTAAGCCAAAGGATGGATGGCCAATGATGCTCAGGATCCCAGAGAAGAAGAATATTATGTCATCCAGGCACTGGGGACCAATATATGTGAAGCTGACTGACAGTGGCTGTATACAGCTTTTTTATGAGAAAGGACTGGAGAAGCCTTTTCGGGAATTCAAACTTGAAATCAATCATGAGATTTCGGAGCGCAAACTCCAGAACTACGATGAGAACGGAAGGATACACAGTGTGCGCTTGGACCGCACGACCTACAAGGAGAAAAAGAAGTATCAGCCTAAACCGGCCATTGCTCACACAGCAGAGAGAGAGCAAATTATCAAGCTGGGGACTACAGATTATGAAGACTTCCTTAGCTTCATCAATGCTGTGCAAGACACGCTGATGAACCTGCCGGCCTCATCAACAGATCTGAGCACAGTGGGATTAAACTATCAAGAGGAAGAAATCACGGTTGATGTCAGGGATGAGTTTCACGGCATCTTGGCCAAAGGAGACAATGCGATTCTCCAGCACAGTGTGCTGACCCATATCTATGTTCTCAGCTTCCTTTCTGGCCTTGCAGAATGCAGACTGGGCCTTAATGATATCCTGATCAAAGGGAATGAAATAGTTGCAAGGCAGGATATTATGCCCACTACTACCACTAAGTGGATTAAATTATACAGCTGTCAGTTCCATTCGTGTGTGGATGAGGATATGTTTAATAACTCCCATATTATCCTGTTCAACCCCTTGGATGCCTGTCGGTTTGAACTGATGCGATTCAGAACTGTCTTTGCTGAGAAAAGTTTACCTTTTACTCTGAGGACAGCTGCTAGCATCAATGGTGCTGAAGTGGAGGTGCAGAGCTGGCTGATGATGTCCACCGGGTTCTCTTCCAACCGTGACCCTTTAACTCAGGTCCCTTGTGAAAATGTAATGATCCGCTACCCAGTGCCAAGCGAGTGGGTGAAGAACTTCCGCAGGGAGAGTGTCCTGGGGGAGAAATCTTTGAAAGCCAAGGTGAACAAGGGGGCCACTTTTGGATCAACCAGTCTGTCTGGTTCTGAGCCAGTAATGAGAGTAACCTTGGGAACTGCCAAATACGAGCATGCCTTTAATTCCATTGTATGGAGGATAAACCGACTGCCTGACAAAAACTCAGGTGAGTGGTGCATACTATCTCTGCAGGAGTAACCTAAGAGGGGTTGTCTGTTTTGGAAGAGGGAGAATACTGAGTTTACATGGTGAGGGACAAACCATCCTCTGTAGCACACCAGAGGACGCCAGTTAGTTGCAGGATCCATTAATCTGACCTTTACTTGCATCTGGAATAGGCATTGTAAGAGGACCTAGCTTGCATCTGGAATGGGGACCTAAGATACTGTGCAACCATTAAAAAAAGGAATTTCCAAACACCAGTTCACAGCTATGTTACTGCAATCAGTGAAAGCAGGTAAATACAGCTTAAACCTGAATGGAGAATAGACTTATAGTCTCATACCAGCATAAAACCCACAAGTCTTTGTATTCCTAGTAACATGTTCATAATTCAGCATTCATACAACACAGGCAAGCTACTGTTCCTTTCTGCCATTGTTCCCTTTGGCTAGTGCTGCCAGTCATTCTACTTCCTGCCTTTCATTCATGCTGTGCAATAAAGCCAGACAGCTTGTTGTTTGTTTGGGGTTGTTTTTTTTGTTTGTTGGGGTTTTTGTTTTGTTTTGTTGTTGTTGTTGGTTGGTTTTTTATTTTTATTCATAAAGAATTCTAATTCTTAATTAGTCTAAACTAGCTTTTACAAATGAGATTTACTTTTTGTTGTTAATGCTGTAGTAACGCAGCTGGGTGGCTGGGATGGTTTCTGTGTTCAGTGTTCTCTGAAGGAAAGGGAATTGGTGAATGGTGCCACATCCAGTTGGAGGCCAGTCACTAGTGGTTTCCCCCAAGGATCAGTGTGGGCCCAATCCTGTTTAATGTCTTTATTGATGATCTGGATGAGGGGATAGAGTCCACTATTAGAAAGTTGGGAGCAGGTGTTGATCTGTTAGAGGGTAGAAGAGCTCTGCAGAAGGACCTCGACAGACTGGATAGATGGGTGGAGACCCACATGACGGCATTTAACAGAGTCCAAGTGACAGGTTCTGCACATTGGCCACAACAACCCCATGCAGCACTAGAGGCTGGGGTCAGAGTGGCTGGAGAGCAGCCAGGCAAAAAGGGACCTGGGGGTACTGGTTGACAGTTGGCTGAACATGAGCCAGCAGTGTGCCCAGGTGGCCAAGAAGGCCAATGGCATCATGGCCTGCATCAGAAATAGTGTGGCCAGCAGGAGCAGTGAAGTCATTGTGCCTCTGTACTTAGCACTGGTTAGGGCACACCTTGAGTACTGTGTCCAGTTCTGGGCCCCTCAGTTTAAGGACATTAGAATAGAATAGAATAGAATAGAATTAACCAGGTTGGAAGAGACCTTCGAGACCATCGTGTCCAACCTATCATCCAACACTACCCAATCAACTAAACCATACAACCAAGCATCCTGTCAAGCCTCGCCCTGAACACCCCCAGCGACGGCGACCCCACCATTGAGACATTGAGACACTTGAATGTGTCCAGAGAAGGGCAACGAGGCTGGGGAGAGGCCTTGAGCACAGCCCTATGAGGAGAGGCTGAGGGAGTTGGGGTTGTTTAGCCCAGAGAAGAGGAGGCTCAGGGGAGACCTCATTGCCCTCTACAACTACCTGAAAGGAGGTTGTAGCCAGGTGGGGGTTGGTCTCTTCTCCCAGACAACCTGTGACAGAACAAGAGGACACAGTCTCAAGCTGTGCCAGAAGTTTAGGCTCAAGGTGAGAAAGTTCTTCACAGAAAGAGTAGTTGCCCAGTGGAATGTGCTGCCCAGGGAGGTGGTGGAGTCACCATCCCTGGAGATGTTCAAAAAAAGATTGGATGTGGCACTTGGAGCCATGGTTTAGTTGTCATGAGGTGTTAGGTATTAGGTGATAGGTTGGACTTGATATCTCTGAGATCTCTATGAGTCTGTGGAAGTTCAGTGTTGTACCATATTTGGCACTTTGTAAAAACATGTATTTTTTCCTGAGTTTGAGTTACAGTGTCAGCAAAACACCAGTCCAAGACATCTGGTCTTTTGGATCACATATCAGCCAAAAGATGCCAGCTTACATCAGGGGTTACAAATGTGGAGGGATGTCACTGACAAAAGTGAATGCTCTGTCTTTTCTGTAGTGAGAAGCATGAGAGAGCTTGAGAACTCAAGAGAAATATGACAATGAAAAGTTAACCTCAGACTGTTTATGAGCAGTCACATTCTTGTGAGGAAGATCTCACTATGCCATCTGCATGAGCTCTGGGAATGAGAATCTGTGAATCTGGGCTTTCTTTGGCATCTTCTCTCCAAAGATCTCAGTATACCATACTGACTTTTCAGCTGGGGAAACGAAAGCCCCCACACTTTTACACAATCATTGAATATGCCAGTAGGAAATCAGGAGAAGAGGCAGAACTCCTGACTCTAGTGCCTCCTGCAAGATGATATTCCCTTACCTGTTACTACTCTGAGGGAGACGTTGATCTATGTCTTGTTTCCTTGATCTCATCTCTTCTAGTGTGAGGCTTTATTATATACACCATGTGTCAAGAGGAAATACATCATAGACTGCTGTTAGAGTCCTGCCACAGAGCATCTATCCATCAGTGTCAGAATGCAGGCCAGTTAGTATTTGTTTACATCCTGAGAGGAAGAGAGTGTCCTCACCCCTCCAGTCAGGTCAGATGTAATTTTGGGGAAAGGAAAGGCCTTCCAAACAGTCTTGGCCAGGACACAAGTTATGTGAGAGGGAGGGAATTCCAAAGCAATGACAGAGCAGGCCAAGTATAGTCTAAATCTGACCTTGTTTCTCAAGAGTCTGATTACATTTCTTGATGGTATTTGCCTCATGGTCTTCCTTATTCAAACTCTGTGGCAAACAAAGAGGGATATAAATGGTTCTTAAAGGCATTGATTTCCTCTCCTCCTTCGATTTTTTTGACGGACCAGATATACTTCTTTGTTCTGCTGATGTGTGGCCTACTCCCAACTTTGTGCATGCTTGGCTATATCCAGCCCTACCCAACAAGTCATGTGATAACTCACATTCACCTGTTTGCAGAAGTTCCTATAAATTATGTCATTCTCAAGCACTTAATTATGAAAATATTCCTTGATTCACACTTCATACTCTTACTGTAGCACCTGCAACTGACACCTGAGCGCACTCTGGGTCCTCTTTTAAATGTCTTATCTGCTAATGAGGTGCTCTAGTGCCTGGGACTCAAAGCAGGATAGAGGTAGAGGCATCACACTGCAGCTGGGGGGAAATACTGCAGACAGCCGTGGTTTCCACCTCCACCTTGACTCCAGAGACTCACAGCCTGGAGCACATGCATTGCATGACTCCCTCTAGCACATGATGCCTATCTGCCATGTATGTACCAAAGGAGCACATACATAGGCACACACTATGGGACCCTCCATATATCCACATTGCAGGCTCTGACCGATGAGTTGCCTTCCTATCCGTTTCAAAGATGCAACTCTTTGTTTTTATTTTTACTCCCATCCTTTTCTCACATGGTTTGGAGGTGCAACACACATGACATGAAGGCCATCTAAACATTTTGTTACTGTTTCCTTTTGGGTTCCCACAGGTTGTAGTATCCTAGCACTGAAATTGGTAAGAATTGTTTCAGCAGCTTCACTGTCCATCCAAATGTTTTCTCTTCATGCTCTCTAGTGGAATGGGGCTCTTTGCATTCTCACTATAGAAACTTGTTATCAGCACTGTCTGATTGTTTTGTAGCCAAAACATCTACATTGAAAAGTCTGTAACAAGTGAAGGACTGTGAGTGGTCTGACAATGATTTGACCTAAGAAAAGAATACAGACTGGATTCCACTGAATACAGTCCTGAAATCCTTTCAAAAATAGCTTGTTAAACTTTATTGTTGTTCTTATAGTTAAAATTAATATGATCAAGCAGTTCATAAAGAAAGCCTATTTATAGGCTCTGCAGAGCTTCAATTGCAGCTGGCTGGGCTCCACATTTGGATGTTTTTTTTAATTCCACCAGCAGAAAATTAGGAAAACATCCACAAGGTCTTCAGACATTGGAAAACACTCTTGCAGTGAAGTAGGGATATAGCCTTGGATCTGAATGTCTCAATTCTACTCTACTTTGACTGTGAATCCCAGGCATGCTGCCTAGTATACTTCCTGAAGTACAATTTACCCTTTAATCAAAACATGCTGGGACATCAGAGTAATTTGGAACAGATTCCCTCCAATCATAGTAGCCCATCTTATATATGAATTATATTATCAGATCCTTGATTGTCAGGATAGAATGTCAGTAGCTCCAGGAAGCAAGAGTTGCACAACAATAGCAGTCTGTTGATTTCCTTCTGATTTTTCTGAGAAGTGCTCCTGCCCATTAGAGAAAGATCTCTGAGCCTATTGAACAAATCTATATAAATTGTGCCTTGTGTGCCTTACACTCAGGACACTAAAGAAAACTGATGTGCTTGCTGGTTTTGCTATAGCTTTGGTGGAGGACTTGCTTTCTTAATCAGATTACTTGGTTCCCTCCCATGCTGAGCATGTTTAAATGAATAACTTCCATATTTTTTTCAGTGTTGCACATAGTCTTTCCTGTTGGACACTCCTACTAGTAGAAGTTAAATGATTGAAAAATTGTTATGTTAATTACATTGTGTTACTATATATATTTTTTTTTTACTCTTATCTCTTTATTTCCCCCTCTTTTTTTTTCATTCTTTATTTTTGAATCTGAATATCCACCAAAATTCATGTGTGTTAGAAGTGTGTTTGCTGATTCCATGAGTCCAGTTGAACCTATGACAAGTTTAAGAGCTTAGATCTCCAAAGCACCTGCTGCATATTGTGCTCAAGCCCAGTTACTTTCCAGTGTTACCTTCACAGATGTCCATTCCAAAAGCAGCTGAGCACATGCGAGCTCAGGGTCAGAGTGGCCAAACAAGTTTTGTAGCTGTGGATGTGGCTTGTGCCAGAGCCCAGAGCCCCCTCTCCTGGGCTGCCAGGGGACACAGCTGCAACCCAGGCAGTCTGAAGGAGGGAGCAACCCACAGCAAAGTAGAGAGGGAAAGTAGAGCCAAGCAGATGAGCAGGAAGGATTACAATGAGGAATCTGCTGAGACTGGTACAGCATGAGCAAGGAGATGGGGAGCCTGAGACTGGGAGTTGGTTGCCAGTACTGAATGCTGAAAACAGAATTTTTGACACAGAAATTACTCCTTATTAGGCATCTTCAAAATCCATTACCAGAGAACAGTGATTCCCAGGTATGTGCAGTGGCACCCACATGTCCCATGGCAGAAGCTGAAGTGCTCAGCCACCACAGGTGTGCCCACCTGTCAAAGGTTAGGGCTGGGCCAACCACTAGATGAGTGACAAGCACTCTCAACTAACCCTTCTCACTTCCCAGAAGAGAAGAGAAAGGGAATAAGGGAGAGAGACTTATGAACTGGTAAAGAAAACTAAAACAACAATAACAATAAAATCAAATATATACAAAGCCAATATCAAACCCAACCCCCTTGATGGCAATTAGTCACCATCACTGCTGATGCTGTGGGCAGACACTGGGAAATCCCAGACTGGACTCAGAGGCAGATAGGAACCAGATTTGGGGGCTGGATTCTGGAACTGGATTCAGGAACTCATGGATTGGGATCAACGGCAGAATGGACAGAGTCCTTCTGAGATGCTGGTCATTGAAGAAGAAAGCTTGACCCTTGTGATCCTTCATCTTTATACTGAATATGACACCTATGGAATGGAATACTCTGTCACTTTAGAGTCACCTGTTGTGTCTGCTTCTCCCCACAGAGGAGTGACCTTTTACTTTCTGCACCCCCAATGCGATACACAAGATTTAGCAGTGACCTTGGTCTGCACACCAGTCCTTGGTACTATGAACATCAAGCATCATCACTACTAAAAGCAGACACTGCCTGCAGAATTATGCTGTTAATTTCAGAAAGTGCAGTTACTTACACTGAGCTCAAAAGTAAAGTCACTGAACAAAATTAGTTCTGTTCTAAGTCAAACCAGGACACCACCCCAGCCAAGCTCAAGAACTGACCAGAAGCAAAAGCCCTGTGGTGCTGGAGGGGACAATGATTTCCATGGGAGTACATAGGGCTCACTCTAGAGCCAGCACTGTGCTTGCAATAATTAATCCTGATGAAAAGCAGTTGACATAATTCACTACTTGCAGAACTTGAGCTTTTATAGCTGCTTGATGCTGTACCCACTCATTCATAACTTGGCTCCAGCTACAGTGCTACATAGCCCTGTGGTCTTTGCATAGCCTCTCACTAGATTTGCTGCAGAGACATAAGTTCCAGTTGTGAGGAAACTAGCTAGGCTGTTTGGAAATATGGGGCTGACTCCAGCTGAAGTTTTTACTCAGAATTATACCAAGCAGAAATTTCTATCCAACTCTGTTTCAGAGTTTAAGTGAGATATTGCAGGATGAAAAGCACATTTTACTTTTTAAGCTTCAGCCAGTGAGGCTGACTTTTGGTCTAAGCTCTGGATGCTGAGCTGATCTCCTTTTCAAACCCCAGGTGTGCAAGTCCTTCACAGTGTTTTCCTCCTTTTTTCCAGGGAAACTGCTGGACTTTCCCCACCCAGTTCTTTTTATTCTGTCTGCCTTCCTCCTTCCTTGTCTTTATCCTGTACACCTTGCTGAACTGTAATGGAGAAAAACTTACCCAATGAACAAGGAGTCAGAAATCCTAAATCCTATAATAGCGACAGATAAGGATTCTGTTCATTTATTTTTACATCATTTATTTATAGATTAATTTACATATACTTAGATAATAGGAGCCCTTCAGTCAGAAAGCCCAAGGTGGTTTTAAAGACTCTAATCCTCATTTTGCAGACAAACTGAGGCACAGGCTTTAAATAACTTGTTCAAGAGCTTGGGGAGTTGGCAGCAGTCAGAAATAAAACCAACCTAGTTTGACTGGCTGTCACTACTTTAATTTTTGAACATCACTGCCATCCATCAAAGTAAAGGGGGAAAAAGAATAACAAAGCTTATTTACAGATGACAGAGCTAAACATGGTTACTTCCACACCTTGCCATCTTTAATGACTAGGCACCTTGTCATGGGTTACAGTAATGAATAAACAGTTCTTAATAAGCTGCGCACAGAAATGCTTTTTGAACTAGGAAGGTTATTTAACCTTATCAGGTATATTTTTCTTATGCTAAAAATGGGGATAACAATTTCAAACAAACATGAAATATCTGCCAAATCTCACCTTTCCTTGCTATCAGTGCATTGCAGAAAGATGTGCCACCATCCTTCTTGCACTTACCTTCTTGCATACACTGGGGGAGTCAGAAGAGGGAAATACCTTTATCCTATATCTGATTTACATCTTGTAATTTAATCAACTAAAAGCAAACCTGGGTGACTGGCAGTGCTTCTTGCAATGTGCTTTGTTCCTCTGGAAATTCCCAGCAACACTAAACCAGGCAAGATTCTGTCACTTGCTACAAACCAGCCCACACAGGCAGACTCAGTTTCTTGTGGTTTTGTGATGTTGCTTCTTCCTAGATGTTGTGTTTTCCTATCCATGAAACACAACTTTTATGGCTGTTGCTTTTTTTTTTTTCCCAGCTTCTGGCCATCCTCACTGCTTCTTCTGTCACCTAGAGCTTGGCTCTGACCGGGAAGTGCCTTCCAGTTTTGTCCGCTATGTGGATGTGGAATTTGACATGCCCACCACGTCTGCCTCCAAAGCCACTGTTCGGTCCATCTCCGTTGAGGACAAGACCGATGTGAGGAAATGGGTCAACTATTCAGCACACTACAGTTACAAGGTACAGCTGAGCATGTGGCAGTCACCATGGTTACTTTGCATACTTCATTGTCTTGGAAACTGTGGGCAAATAGAATACCGTGGGGACGTAGGGTGGGAATTTGGCACGTGCCTGGCTCTGCGCAGCGGCTACCTGTGTCCAACCTATTGATTCATGGCAAACAAGCAGGGGATTATCCTTCAGTGAAGACGGGATAAACTTTTTTGCAGTTGCTTCGTGGAAGAACACACACACAGCCAAATACTGGGAATTAGTTGACATGCTAAGAGAGTGAACAAGTTTTGCTGCACTTCATAACAGCTACAGTTGGAGTGCTAAAAAAAGGATGGCATTATTTCTCTGCTTAAATATTTCTTCTGCCTGCCTTCTCTAAGGAGAGAAGCAGATGGGGAAATGCACTACAAATATACCTGCCAAGAACCTCAGTATGCCAAAATTTTATGTTAGCTGATCACCCAGCAGAGAAATTGGCATCCTACCTGCCTTTTTCAAGAGTAACAATGAAAGGTATTGAAAAGATTCTCATAGAAACTATTTTTCATGGTAATTGAAATTACATTTTCACTAGTCTCTTAAATTCCCTGGAGGTGGTATTTGATCTTCCTAAATATCCCTTTTAAGGATTAAACATTGGATTATCCCTGAGTTTTCAGAGTTGTCAACATTTCAAACACAAATGTCAATGTGCATTTTGAAAATTAATCTCTTTGCTTTATGTATTAGTTTTTGTGGAGCTTAAAATGGAGGATGGTCTTCATTTAGGAAGCCACCTTTCTTCTGCTGATTTGGTTCTGGAATTGGATTTGAAGTACATCTAGGAATGGTTATAAATATAAAATCCTGTGAGACTGGTTCTTACATGACATTATCCTTTCTGCAAGTGATGTCATGACAGTGTTGAATTGTGAAACTGCTTGAATTAGGCTGAAAAACTTAAGAGTAAATAAAAAACATCTTTCCCTCCTTACGCTATTCTCTTCACAACCATCTCAGTTTACCAAGAATTTCTTCACCTAGGCAGGACACCAACAGCACTAAGGAAGATTTTTTAATCTTTTGTTTTTCTGTCTCATTAGCATCATTCTCCTCCTTTTTCCTCTGCCAGGTTGAAATAGAGCAGAAAAAAAGCTTGAATGAGGATCTGAAGGGAGAAGATAATGTGAATGAATGTGCCACACAATGAAAGAAGATCAGCCTGCAAGTTCCAAGAGGGATGGTCACATTACAGACCTGGAAGAAAGGACTTGCCTGGTTTTGGTATTTTTCTTTTTAAAAGTATGGACTTCTAAAATAATGCTCTGAAGAGTATTATTTTTCCTTGTGATGATCTGTACTTTGAGAAGAAGCTCATCAGTGGTTTCTTTGGAGTGGATCTGTGGGCTTTTACTGGAACAATCTCAGCAGAGTTGGGGTATAGACAGAATAAATTGCATTACAGTCAGGCCTGCCTTTTCTGCCTCTTCACCATTTAGGTTTTGCACTGAAGTATGGTCTGGCCACTGTCACAGCCAAACCAGAAAGCAGCCTTTATCTTACTTACAATCCTGCCCTCCTACGTGAAGCTTTTTGGTTGTTTTTTTTTAATGCCTGTTTGCTTGGTGATTGGCAGATTCATCTCCTTCTGAACTGCCAAATAAACCCAGGGAGCATTGAGCAAAAAAACTATATAAAATCTCATTTGTGAAATGGTCAACAAAGTGAAAACCCTGAGCATCATTCTGGAGAATCAAAAAACTCTGCATCTTAAACACAGATGAACTATGGACAGGACAGCTTATCATATAGTTGTTTTTCTGTTCACCCCTTCCTGCCTCACCCCTTGAAAACCAGCATGTCATTGTGCACATTTTCGTGGAGTCTTCACAAGTTACAAGAATGCCTTTGCAATTTCTTAAAATTTTTGTTAGTCTGGGTTGCTCTGTATCTTGACTGAATGTGATTATGGCTGATAGTCACAGGGAATGTGAGTTATAGTAAAGGTGATACACGAGGGACTTTGCTAAGATTAGCTCATTCCTGCCTAGAAAAATGTTTAAGGGAAAAACATTGGGGTTTAGGCTTCGGGTTTTTTTGTATGTTTTCTTGGATGGGTAAAGTGGGTGACTATTGAAAAGGTCAAAACACAATTTCTTTAACAGACAATGTTGTTTGCCTTCCTGAAAATTCTTGGAAGTCTGTCCAGCACAATATTACTTTCATGTCCTACCTGCAACCTACAATATAAGTAACCTGTGTCTTTATAAAACTCCCACTAAATGGGACCCAAGTTCTCTTTTCAAAAGTTAAACAACAAGCCTCCATCATGGAGATTTTTTTATTTCTACTTAGCTGAAAGTAACAGCAAGTCTTAACACTTCTTTCTAAACAAAAATGCAGAAAGCAAAAAGCACTCATTCATAAATATCTTCAGAGAAAACAGTGTTCAAAGTACTCAGTTTTTATAGTTGTTTCCATGGCTTGTAAAATATTTTGTCTTGAGTCTAAATGTTAAAAACCCAATAATTTATTAAATCATTTATCTTTTGAAAGGTTACTGCTGACTTTAAAAACACACACTTGGAAAGCCTTGGGAATGTAATTCAACACAATATTGAATTAAAATGACAGCATTTTTATACATTTATTTTATTTCTTATAACATAAAATTAATACACTCAATTTACTACTTTCACTCTGACTACTATAAAGATCACTACGATATTAAAATCCCAAATAAAACATGAGATTAATTCCATTGAGTCTAAAACTTGTAATGGTAAAATACAACAAATTCTAGAGAAGTTCTAAATGCCTGTTTATATGCACCTCAATTTCATGCCTACATCAACCTAGTGATAAATATTTACACAGGTATACTGCTGTAAATGCAAAAATCTCAGTCCTTCTAGGACTTCTTAATAAGCATGTAATACTCTGTTGAAAGTTGTCCTACTGAAGCCTAAGGGCCTCCTTGGACAAGCACACCAGTTAGTACTAAGCATTTACAATCTCTCTCTGTAAATGGAAGAATGTTACTAACTTTTACAAAGTATTTTGAGATCAGTGGATTAAAATTATTGTTAAAGTGCAAAGTATTACTATTTATTAAATGATAACCTGCGTAGGTTGTGAAATACCTGAGAGCACAGGGCTGAATTCATAAATGATTCTCAGCTCTGTTGCAGGCTGGCTGTGGTGAGTTGCATGGCAACCCTTCTCTACAAACCCCACTCTTCTTTTCAGAGGCACTCAAAGAACTTCTGAGTGTTTCTCCTGTTTTTTCCAGCTTCTAGTGTACAGTTTATGAAAAGGACCAGGAAGAAATCCAACAAAGCCAAGCTGAAGAGGTGCTGAGATGTTGCTGAGGAAGTGCACGAATGTTTTGTGAAAGAAACAGTTGGGAGATACCCTGCTTTGATTCAGCAGGTTCAGTGTCTGAATTTTTGCTTACTGCCTAACAGCCCTTGAAAACACAAATAAGTAATAAGAAAGAAGCAAACGTATGTCATAGTCCTTAAAGAGAAAATCAAAGAAATACAATTTTCCATCTCTGTTGTATTCTTATGATACTCAGTCTGTATCACACTCCAGCCACAGACTATTTCATGCCCCCAGAATTGAAGGAGTAACATATTCACAGCTCCTGGATTTATTTAATTTCTCTACCTCTTCATCACTTACTTTTATTTTTTAAATTCAGGTTGATGAATGAAAGAAAGAATATGGACCTGACTCTAATCTTTGTTACATAGTTAGTTGTATAACAGCTTTATCTTTTCCAATCCTCATGGAATTACGCAGGCAGAACTTGAAAAGTGTTTTGGTTTATTAAAAAAGGCTATTTTAATCCATTCTGATCTCTGGAGAATGTACTCTGATGTACATGCCACTGAATTTTCAAGAGGCTAGAATTTCAAAATATCTTATTTCCTGTTGAAACACTAAAATAAGTAGTTTGATGTGTCAAAAGAGCACTGTCAATCAGAATACTCAGAAAAGCTAGTGCTGGTATCACCAGGGGCCACCATGGAATTCTTTTTTCAGTCCAGCACTGTTACAAGTACTGGGCTCCTTAGTGTGCTTTTGAGGCTTCCACTGTTCTTGCTGGATGAAACAGTGCTGATTTTTCAGTATTAGATACTGTCACCTATTGACTTTACATACCTGAACCATGTACTTTTCATCCGTACAGTTCAGACACTGTTGATGGTAGAGAGGAGGAAAGAGCCAAGAGGTTTGTCAGTTTTAGAGCAGCAGAAATTACTCAGATCCAAGCTATGCCTGTAGTGAGAATTATTTCTTTTTTCTTTTTTTTTTTTTTTTTTAATCTAGAGGGAATCTCTCTGAATAGTTTCAGTTTAATGCTCCTTTTGAGGAAAATACCATTTCTGTCCTTCAGTTTATTGGAAAGCTTTGTAGTACTGGAAGCAATTTGTGCAGGGAATGTGCCTTCAAGGTAAGCATACATTTACTGCCTTTCCCACTTCCAGCCTTCTTTCTCATGATATGGTTTTGTTTCATTTTTGTACTGTGGTAAGTCTTGAGGTATCACAGGGAATTTTGCCTAGAAAAGTAAACATTCTTTGATCACAAGGGGTAAAGATGAGCATTTCTGGGCAGCTGAGCTTATTTTATTGACTGTCTCGTACATTTGTTAACTATGGACACGCTGTTAGCAAGGAAAAATGGACAAGGTCAGCTGAGAAACACTGTAACTGATCTTACTTTTTACTTTTATTTTATTTAGACTCCAGTAATGCTATGGAGGAGACAAATTTTAGGTTCTTTGTTGTAGCAGTATCATAAGAAACACAGCAGAAAGAATTTACCTTTTCTGTTGCTTTGCTGGCTGACACACATACTTGACATGACATCCAAGATGTGTTGGTCTACCTGTCCACATGACTTAGTAGCTGCTAAAACTCCGTCTTGATCATTGACCTCCCAGAATAGAGAGCAATTGCTTGCAAAATACAATGAATACAAGAGGAAAAGGTGTACTAAGTTCCTCCTGGAGGTACTTTGTTGCTTGCATGATATTCTCAGTAGTCTCATAGAATCATAAAATGGTCTGGGTTGGAAGAGACTTCCAAAGGGCATCTAGTCTAACCCTTTCTGCTGGATGCAGGGGCATCCTCAACTAAATCAGGTTGCCCAGAGCCCTGTCGAGCCTAGCCCTCATGGCCCTTGAGTGCACACAAACCAATTAAGCCCTTGATAGGTCATCACCGTTCCAGAGGCTGAAAAATTCCTTTCAGTGATCTTTAGCAGCTCATGTATAGCTGTATTCATTCCCAGAACTGGCCAGCACATGATGTAGTACTTACAGATGTAGTACTTACCTTCTTCTGCCACTAAAGTTAAATCAGTATCATGAGTTGTCAGAGATAGGAAATGTGTGATAACAGGATAACAGGCATAGCTGTTCCTAGCCTTCATGTATGGTTCATCCATCCACCTGTTCATCCTCCCTACCATCCATCCTCCCATCTGCCCTATCCTCCTTCCCTTTCTCTCCTATACTTGCAATTCATTCTTTGCACTATTGACATTGACTAGTTTGATGGTTATTTTGTAACATGCTCCTACCTTTTTATTTTGTAAAATAAGAAAGTCTATACACTGGCTAACTTTGTAGAAATCGTTTATTGTTTGGGGTTTTTTGTGTTTGGTTTTTTCTTCTTTTATCAGTTGAAATGGGATGTCCTGTTTTGTTTGAACTATGGGAAAACTTAAATAAATGTCAAGATGAAACAGCATATCCATATTTTCACTGTGAAATTAAAGTTGCATGTGCAATATATATACTGGTAAGTCAGAAGCCTTGAGTTCAGAAGAGGAAAAGGGAGTGTTTTGAATGGCATAAAGAAAGACATAAATTAGAAGTAATGGGACTACATACATACATAATACATACATTTGATCATCTAGACTGAACAACTGACTGCAAAGAAAATGGAGCAGGCCTAGAGCTTGAACCGTATAAAAGATGTGTGGAGCAGTGCTGACACAACATAGAAAAGGACCCAACATTTGAATGAAGCTACCCTGAAACAAAATAATTGAGAAATGAAGCTTCTGCTCAATGGATCTCTTCTACTTCTGTTCTCTGACCATGAAAGCCAGGAGTGTATGTAAGGGCACTGTCTTCTGTGATTAGAACATCTGTTTGCAAAGGAATGTTAAGAATAAGGTCTCACTATTTATGGAGTCCTCCTCTGCTGTGTTTCTCTGTGTTCTTTCAAACTTGAGTAAGCCATGTATCATTTCACACGCTTTCCACTTCTCTCACAGTCACTGAGACTAGTTGCAGTCTGCCGTTTTTTCTCAAAACCACTCCCTGAATCAAACAGAAGAGCTAGGAAGTCTCATTGACCAAAGAAAATCAGATAGGCATCATAAGAGCTGCTCAGATTATTGCTCTGAGCTCAGCACATTCTCCATAGTATGCCTCAGTACAATGGTGATAATAAATCAATCATTTTACAGTATAAGAAGATGGAGGTACACAGAAAATAATGCCTCATGTTCATTATTCAAATCAGGTTAGCCAGAAGAAAGAAGGAAAGTTAAATAGATTCAGGGGCTCATAGCAGCTTAGTTACTATAGTCAGATATTCAGTCACATTTGGAAATTATATTAGCAATATGGGTAGAGTAGGATTATACCAACCATGATAGCTTGATAATATGCAAAACTGTTTTAAAAAGAGAGAGTTACAGAAAAAGCTGGAAGTTTGAAACTAAAAGTTTCTTGGCAATAGTGCAAGTCCTTCAAGACAAGCCAAAATAACACCCTACAAGAGATGGTGGAGTAAGAGTGCCAGTGCAATGTGTACCCAAACAAAAGACATCAACAGACTGAGAGAGCAGAATTTGGAGAGAAAAAGCCACCACAGGTTTCTTTCAGTGATTCTAGTTGCCATGATTGCCCTTGTCATCTAATCCAGCTATGTTGTAAATTTATGAGTAGGGCAAAAGGCCAGCTGAAGTAAAACAAAAGATAGAGGAGCAGCCCACTGTTTCAGCTTAGGTGCAGGCCTGTGTCACAGCAGATGAGTCTGAAACATTAAGCTCACCAGTCCCAGAAAAACTCCTTTCCTTTTGGTCACTATTATAAGCCCAACAGTAACTGCCCTATATAAAAAAGTAGTTGGAGTAGTATTTTAAACAGCTATGAAAGGTGTCTTTCTCAACCCCACCTCCCTTTGATCAAATGGCTTAAATTGCACTGCATCAGTCAGTAGGCTGTTGTTTGTTTGTTTGTTTGTTTTCCCAAGCTGTTACAGATTATCATTTGCCCAGGAGGAAGAAAAGTCCCTGGCAGACAGGAAGTGACAGCTAGTGGGAGAGAAACAACCAGGGAAATGCAGGTGGCAAAGTAGGATATGGTAAAGGTACAATTTCAACAGGGAAAAAAATGTGTGGTGATACCTCATGATGTCCTGAGACAAGACAGAAACTATGCAAAAAACGTGACTTGGGGGCTTACAGTCTACAAACACTGTCCTGGGGGGTGGGGGGGTGGAGGGTGCAGGGGGAAGAATATTATGAAAGATTGGAAGGTTTGTGAACAAACAGAATTGGATTTGAGGCTGAACATCACTGTCAAAATAAGCTCTCAAATTGCACAGAACCAGAGGACCTAAGAGAGAGTTTTTGCCTGGATTACCAACCCACTGCGTCAAGCTGGCTCAGTGAAATGAAAGTCTCAGTGATTTTCAGGACTATGAACCCCATGCTCATTTGTGACACACTGAAAATCAGTTGGATCTCAAAGATAGAAGATCTGACTACTTCCATTGATGGCACGTTTAGCTCAGAAAAAGGCCAAGAGACAGTGATGTTGACTGCTCTTTTCACCCAAGTAGTCCTTACCTGGATGGACAGTCACACACTGAATCACTTTAAATATCTCCAACAGAAAATGCTGTAAGAGGATAACCTTTGACTACTGTCTAGTTAAAAACAAAAGCATATGTGTGTTGCACAGGCATGCATAGGCCTAGACAATTAAGCATTGTATGATGGAAAGAACAGTGACTTGACCCTTCTTTAGAAGACAGATACCCCTCACAACTCCCAGACACATCAGTGGGGCTACGTCTGAGTCTATATTGGAGCCTGGCAAGAATACTACTCTGTGCCCTTGAAATAAATCCCTTGCAGCATGGGGACAGGTTTTTCTTCCAGGCACCCACAAGAAAATCAGTTTCAATCTGCCCTACAGTAATTTCTTACCTAATTTTTAGGTTTAAGAAGAAAGATGTACTAGATGTACTAATTTTTAGCTCACATTAATAATTTTAAGATTTACTATGTATTAGGAACCTGCTTTTAGAGAAGCTACAACCAAGTTACTGCTCTCAATGAGAGTGCTACTGGACGATTTTAGAACAGAGAAATTTGAAAACATACTTCTCTGATTTGTTTTCTGCTGGAGTTACTATACGGGCATAGGAGTTCTGCCTCCCTCTTGTGGCTGCGTCTTTTACTTCCGACTTGGAAAAGAAACATTCACAGTGTGGCTATAGTCACGGCGCAGCCTCCACAAGTTTACTAGAAAAGCCCCGTTATGCTGGGAGTGCCCCCACACAAAAAAAATTGTGGGAACAACTGAACGTGACTGATAAAATCAGTGGTAACTTACTGGTTACATTTTGTAATCAATGTTGAATGCTAAAGTCAGCCAAATCTACAAGCTCCACCTGGAGTTTTTAAGGTACAGTCCAGGTGATGTGATATATTTCAAGCAGTGCTGAAAAGTCTAGGGAATTGACTTTGGAGTCAACTGCTCTGATAGCATGAACCTACAAATAATCATGGCTCTATATTTCAGGATGTAATTTTGTCCTTTATTCATCTTCCATTTAAAAATCACATAGTCCTTTTCAAACATTAAGAAATTAAGCTATCTGAAGAGCTAACTGAAATAAAGGACTGTACCTCTCAGATGATATGGTGGCTAAGATAGCACTAAATCACTGCCTTGGAATGACAGAGTCCCGGCTGGATGTACATTTAATATCCCTCCATTGTTTCCCAAGCCCAGAAGAACATCTTCTCCCTTCAAGGTCCTTAGAAGACTTACATCATTTGCAGCATGATTTACCTTGAGTGTCTCTGCCCTGTACCCTTGCACTCTTGTTTCTTTAGCAGTTTACATTGATATCAATATAGTCCATTGCCTGCAGCAATATTTTGGAAGACATGTGAATTGTGTCCTGAAAGCCATAGCTGCAAACTGGGCAGAAGGGACATAGAAATGTGTACCACAGGTCTACAGTAATGGAAAGGGAATAAACTGCACAGCCTAAACACTCCTGCTGGTCTTCTTGTTTCGTTAGGTCTAAAATAAAGTGACTCCAGTTCTGCACCACTGTTACTTGATTGTATCCTCCAGCTTCACCTCCATATCCTCCTTTGGCAGCAGGGCAAGGGATTTGCTTTGACCACTCATATGTTTATGTAACTATCTGGATGATGTGGATAAAGATATTATCACTTTGGCTTTGAAAGTACTCTCATCTGCTTCACCTTAAACAATACCCATCAGTACCTCCTTGGCAGCTGGCCAGTGAAAACATTCATGGAAGCTGAGCACAACCTCATGCAGTCCTCATGCTGCAGCAACAGCCAGAGCTTCTTGGGAAAAATCATCTCTGGTGCTTACAGACCACATCCAATAAAGGTGGTGTTAAGCCCTCACCCTGTAACCATTAATACTGCATCTGCATCTGTCCACATAGGTCAGACTGTGGATCAGTTCTTCCAGCACAAACACAGCTGTGTGAAAACTCTATAAACTGAAAGTGCTGTTTTCTGCTTGCCATATGCGCTCTCCAGACTGTAAAACAGGGTGAAAGGCAAATTGCAGGTACAGCAGGTGTGATGGGATTCCTCCCTAGAAATGTTTTAGTCCAACAGAGACACAGATGTGCTGACTGCTAATCTGCCTGGAGTCAGCTTATGGGAGAATGAGAGGGCTGATGACCACAGGTAGTGGAAGATGACACTTAAGATAGAACAATAACCTTTCCACTTATGCAGCAAGGCAGGGAATAGGAATAAGCAGCTGAGGGAAAATGCACAGGTGTGGTGGTTTTTGGATATGCCTTTAAAATTTAGTTACAGATTTTGAGCAGAAAAGTAGAAAAATACAAATAAATCACTATTGGGTGTAAAAAGGAAAACTAAAGATAATTCTAATTCAGGTCATACTGCAAAATTAGGAAGATTTGTAGTGGAAGATGATGCTTAAGTCAGAAAAATAATCTTTCCACTAAAGCAGCAAGGCAGGGAATAGGAATAAGCAGCTGAGGGAAAATGTGAGCTCTGGTGTGTAAGCATAGCTTCACATTTTTTTAAGTTTGCAGATGTCAAAATCTTGGGATGCCCAAGACTCCCAGGTTACACACATTTAGCATAAAGACTCGAGAAGGGAGAGCTCTAGAAACAGGTCACAGCTTAGAAATGGCAATAAAAGCCTATGATTCTATAACTCTATTACAGGATGAGTTGAGTTGGCACATTCCTGCTGTTTCCTTTTCTCTCCAAGTCAGGGTCTCAACCTGTCCATCAGTCCTCACAATAGCACAGCCTTGCCAGTTAGATAACTAGCCTCAGCATGGTAACTGTGCAGTAACTGCTCATAAGCCATAGGCTGGTCACAACTGAGTTCATGTTCACTGTTCCTCACTGGGAAGGCTGAACACAGCCAAAACTGAACTCAAGTTGTTTCCTGCAAATTCTACCCAATCCTGTGAAAAAAACCCAGCCCTGCCACTCATCTAGGAAAACAAAACAAAACAATCCCACAACAAACAAACCCAAAATTCATCCTGTCTGCCTCATACACTTCATGCTGAGTCCCAGAGGGGATGGATGATCACCTTTCAATAGGTTATAAAGTGTAGGGCACATTCATGTTTTTCCCATGAAAGATGTAGCCTCTTTGACCTTAGAGCAGCACTAAAGCAGTGGTTCTCATCAAGTCAGAAGTCTGCAAGGTTTCCAAGGCCACATGCTTGGATGCAGAACAGACATGCTAAGAGGGAATCTGAAATGGAGCAAACCTGCCTTGCACAAAAGCACTTTCAGTTTATGGACACATGAATGTGTATCCACAGGACAAACTGGTGGGTAAAATACACCACAGCACATTCCTTCTTGGTGGTGACTGCCTGTGTGCAGCCTCCCGCCCTGGTAGCTGTGTGAGGGAAGCCAAGACTGCACAAACAGGCACACATTCCCAAAGGCATCACAGGCACACAACCCAGCACCATGCCAGAGCTACAGGCTGCCTATTTGTGTACTGGTGCACTTTATCCAAAGTCAACATGTGGAGCCCGAGGTATGAACAGCTAGCAAAAGTACACTATAGATCACTGCACAGCTTTCTCCATGAATATTTCACTCTCCAATGCCTGTATAAATCAGGAATAACTCTGCTGAAGTGAATTCAGTTTTACTGTGAACGTCTGCACATCATAGCCATTGGCTAGAATACATGGCAGTAATGAATGAAAACATTTATCAGCACACTAGGAAAAGCTCCAGATCCATAATATAGGACATTGCACATAGAGAGAATCTAACTGGTATTTTAAGTACAGAGTTTTTGTTACCTGACTTCTTTGTTGCTTCAGAGCCAGCAATATTATGGCTGTTGTCAGAACCTGATCACAGTTGAACACAGCTGATTCATAACAGTTGCAGTCCAGGTGATTCATGTTCCTACTTAAAAAGCACTTAAGCAAGGGAGTACTGACCAAATGTATAACTTGAAAGTATTCCTGTAGCTCACGTCCTTGAAGAGAAATTCTAGCCTTCAGAATTTTAGCTTCAGAATTGTTTTAGCTATTTAAGAATCGGTATTCTGTATTCGAATTACGATTGACTCAGCCTGTAAAGACCTAAGCATCAGGCCAAAGGTGTACACATACGCAAAAAATAAAGGGTGGTCTTTACCCTAAGGCCAGTAATCTTCCTACTACAGGCACTATGGCTTGCCCACAGCAAACAGGGTGTGCATTTTAGTAATTGCCAATTCTTCTTCAATAAAAGGAAGCCTGGAGACTTTTCTACATGACAAAGCATTTGGCAACAATGTTGTTTTGAAGCATTTCCTCTTCTGGTCACTTATTTCTACTCCTGTCAGCTCTTTCAATGGCATTAACACGTCTTTTGTGGGGCTGCCCTATGAACCAGATCAGAAAACTGATCCAGGTTAAAAATTATCCAGCACAGGGGAAACCAAAAAAAAAAGTAAAAAACCCAGGCGGCACAGCAAGGATCTGGCACAACCGCAAAAGCAGAGCATGGTGCTACAAGGACACAGCGAACACACAGTGGTATGGGAAGAAAGTCTGAATGCCTGAAATCCTCATTATCGCTGAGTGCTTGGGGATCGTGGGAACATTGGGGGCAGTGTCTCAGTTAAGTTTTGTGTTTATGAACTAAGTGCAGTTTTGTCAACGAGGGAGGAGAAAAACTCTGATCCACCGATCTATGACAGCAGAAACCTCTGTGGAGGTGTAAATAAGGCTGCAGCACTGGGCAACAGCCTAGAAAAGAGCCTGTTGCCTCCTGCAGTTGTAACTGATTGTTTACTAGAAACAGCTGTAATAGACCATGATGCAGCTGTGTGAAGTGATTTTTTTAAGAGATGGGCTGAGAGAGACTAAGGGCAGCAAATTCCCAAAGTGGAGAAGGCACAAGTGTTCCTAGAAAAGGTACAGTTTGAAAAACCTGGCATGGAGTTTGTGTATAAAACAGAGATGGAGCCATGGGTCTGCTAGAGGAGAAATAGTGTTGTGAAAGCCTTAGAAGAAAGTCTTTTGAGGAGTGTACAGGCCTCTTGAGTTTTGTGGTGGGGTTCCTTCATCTTTGAAGGCCTCAGTGGTCTCTTGCAGATACATAGGGACAGAAGGGGCTACAGTAACAAAACCAGAGTAGCTGACCATCTGCTCATGTGGTCTTCTATGAAGATGCAGCTTATACATTTTACTTGGAGGAGGGAAGATAGATTTAATTTTGGTAGCTATGTGGCTTAAACTGTGTAACTATGCACTTAGTTTTATTGTCCTGTTTAGACATGCCCAGATGAGAAAGATGTATATATAAGTTGTTTGAAACAACTCTACGTACTCTAACAGTAAATAGTCTATATTAAAGGAAAATTCTTTGCACTTTCTAGCTTGAGTAAGCACTTGGTAAGAGCAAAGCAAGCATGAGACTGGAGAAGTCTAATCATGAAATAAAAGCTTAATGTGCAGCAAGCCTCTCTGAAGGCCTTGCCTAATTTGGCATTTCAGGCTGAGAATTTGCTGGAATATTAATATCTGCCCTCTGAACAGGTACTAGAGACAAACTTTATTGCTCTAGGATGTCAAGGTTTGTTTCTCTGTGGGCTGTGAGGAAGGCAGTTGAATTGTGCATGTTAGACCCTTAAAGCAGGTGTTAGTGTGCTTTAGTAAAGAGTATTGCTGTGCTTCAGATTCTAGCTGAGAGAGTAAATCCACCTAGAAAAATAGAAATGCCTTGGAATAAGGACCATGCAAGCTATTTCATTCTATTTCTACCTTGCTTAAAATTTCTTTTAGGGAAATCTGCTCCTGAAGGCAAGAGGGGTATGTTTTATGGACTTCTGTTTCCAGCTACTAGATGGTGGTGAGCAGGCTCTTAGCAGGAAAATCTCTTCCACATGCACTCTCTCTCTCTCTAAATACATACAATACCTTTTATTTAAAGAATGTTTCTGCAATACCTGAAAATTAATATCACATTAGCTTCATTATATGTCAGCATCTCTGACTCCTGAGGGCTGGCTGCATCCAGAAAGCTTTAGTATGATGTATCTGTTGTTAATTTCTGCCTCTGTCCAAACTTTTGGATTGCAGCTTGGGCCACCTACTATTTTTTTTTAAGCTCTGTAGGGATACTTGGGGAAAAAAATCAAACCCCCATTATCTCAAATTTTATTTGAGGTATTTCATCTTTGGTACAGTGAGCAGAAGCAGTGAGAGTGAGTGAAATTCACAATATGTAAGCTAACTTCAAGCAGCTTTTTCCTCTGTTAACACTTTCCAGATTGACTTGGTTCTGTGTATGTTTCTGTTTCATCCTTTTAACACATGCTGTTGCAATTCAAAGTTAAATGTGTATTTCCCCATTCTTCTGGAAAACTGTCATTTTAGAGATTGGGTTAGAAAATTAACTTTCTTGACTTGACAGTAATACTATGTTGCCACAGCATTCTGAAAAGTGTTCAATGGCTTAGCTTGCTTTTAAGGGAAGAGTGTAATACACTGGGTGAAAACTGTGTGCTGTTTTTATGTTCACAGTGGGAGACTTTGCCAGCACAACTACAACAGCAGATTGGTAATGTGGACAAGACTCATGATGACAAATCTGAAAGGTGTGCAAAAGGTAATCCTAATTCTTTATCTATGTTACCTCCTGTAATGCAGTTACAACCTATTTCGGTTTTCCTTGCTTATCCACCACCTTGTCAGGAGGTGGTGGGGTGAGGAGTGGTTGGTGGGAACCAGTTGACAGGATCACACTTAACAAGGTTTTCTATTGTTTCAAGAACTAAGAAGTTATAAACCACTGTGTCAGCAACACTTCATACTCTGTGCTTTGCTTTATGATCAGAAATGTTTTCAAAGAAAAATGAGGGTACACTGATAATGACACAGTACTATTTTCTCCACAGATAAATAAGGCGCACTCGCGGTCTGCTTTTGGGAGGCAAAAGAGTGGCTTCAGATTACTAATTTTTTGTTACCATTTTCACATTTACTAAACACCCTCTGTTTAAAAAAAAAAAAAGGGGGGGGGGGGGAACAAACAAACAAACAAAAACCCAAAACACAAACATATAAAACCTGAAGATAACTTAAATCTAATATGTTTTGACACAGCACCAAGATTTTTATAGTTCTTATTTTCAGCTGAACTGCAAGCCAGTTGCTTTCACTAGCAGTCATAGGTACTTAGCACCTTTGAGTTTCTAGATTCAGGTGTGTTCCATCTCTCCCCTCATTAGCAAATACTTGTACATCACCCTTTGCAGAATATTTTCTTGAAAGATGTGCTATGAAGAACAATGCATTAATACTTGCCTAGAACTTTAGAACTGAAATGCAATCCACCCAAAAATCATACCAAAGACAATTTATTTCTTCCTTCCCTCCAACCCCCCCAACGTCCTACTCACAAGTGCAAAGGTCTCTCTAAAAGATGCATTTTTCTGATGGACCACAAAGGATTTGAACTAAAAGCATCACCACATCCTGGAACTTTTATATTAACTTAGAAAGCAGCAGTAATTCACTTGCTCTGCTGAGGAGAACAGTTAATGCTGTTATGCAGCTTATGCCTACTGATGTTATCCATATTATCAGTGTTGTTACTGCCTTAAACATAAATATGGACATTATTCCAGTCTAATAAAATCCAAAATGAAGTAGAATCACATCAACGCAGCTAGTAGCTGTGATGCTGGGCAAAACCAAAGTGAACAGACTTTAGCAAGTGCCTAACTCACTTGCTCCCCTCAAGCAGCAGCTGAATTAGATGGGCCATTAGTCTGATTCAATGGGGCATTTCTCATTGGGGTTTGATCTTGCACACAATATTCCTTAGAGATACTCAGGGTGTTTGCAGTGCTGCACTGCAACTTGATATTGATGCCTGAGAAACTGTGATAGGGCTATGCACACAGGTCTTACCTTTTGGGAAGACAGCCTGCTGAACTACAGAAAAGAGACTGACATCAGACTGAGCCATTACTCCTATCAGCCCCACCTTTGGTTGTGTTTTTTCTTGGTGTGGTGGTGGTTTTTTTTTTTTTTCCCTTTCTTTCTTGGTGATGTGGGTGGGTGGGGTTTGCTTTAATTATTCAGCAAGCCACTCTCTCTGGAAAACAGCAAGGTGGTTTCCAGGGAAGGAAACTGTAGCTATCCAGTTCAGCAGTTTCACTTCCTAGTGAAGTATAAACTCTCTACAAGGGATTGCTACTTCTTATCGGAGGCATTGGAAGTCAATCAGTCCCCAGAGCTTATTCATCAGACCATGAATGATTACAGCTTTTGGGCAGGCAGTCTTTAGTTCCATTGGCCAAGATACACATGTGGAAAACTCCCCTGAAAAGGTGCAGTTTAACAGTTGAGAACAGTGAAACTTTGTAATTGATGCTATTTTTCTTCTGGAGTCCAGTACTATGCACAGTGACTTCATCAGATGGCCCACTGTAAACCAGTTATGTCCCTATACAAAAACTGCATTCCAGAAATTATGTGTTCATTACTGTAGAAGTTAAGTACTTAAGAGGAATGGGGTGGGAAGGTCTTCTGCACCCACTAAGGAAGCTTTTCCCACCAAACTTACTAGTCAGGAGTTCCTGGACTTTTCACTTGGCCTAGTTAAAAGACAGAACATCAGGATATGGTAACATAACAAACATACTCTGCACTACAGTATTTTTTTGAAGAGATTTATCCTGGTATGCTTTGTATAGGCTGAGTCAGAGTTCAATGTTATTTTTCACTGATGCTTGAGTAGGACTTAACAGGTGACTTACCTACCAGCAGAGATCCAAGGGATGATCAGTTTCTTAGTTACGCTAAGTGAAGGTGGAGTGGTTAATTTTGATGAAAAATACTCATGGTTGAGATTTTCCTGTATTATGTACTTCTCCAAGTTTGCCATAATAAAGGATAAAGATTGGAAGGCAATAAAGCAGGGAAAACTTTAAGCCAGGTGGCACAACTCTTGACAACTTTTTGCACAGCTGGGAGATCCTATTGCCAACAACTCTGTGAGGAACTTCTAAAGCTGCAGTTTCACATATTGCTGAGTATCTGTATACCATAGCGAGACCCTGATGTAAGACAGCAGTATTTCTTAGATTTTGCTACCTCCATTTATTTTCCTGATCAGCTTTGGACTCAGTTACCAGTCTAGGTGGTAACACATAGCCCACACGTGTTCCGGGGCCTGGGGTTTACAGCAGCGACCCTTTGGCCCATGAGGCCAAAGGAAAGGAAGGTACTAATGTTCACTGGGTTCGGCAGAGCCCAAGAGACCCCCTTCTTGTAGACCACGAAGAACCATTTCTGCCCCCTGAAGTAAGCTCATGGGAGTTTTCGATTGGCATGGAATAAGCAGCTCCCAGAGGCCGAGTTGAGGTGCGCTAACGTCTCCCGGGTTTGGCGCTGATCGTGACCAGCAACGCGGCCGGTTTGGTCCCAGCTGCCTCCACAGCATCGGCTACCGCGGCCGCCTGCGATCGCGCGTTCCAATCTCGTCCAGCTGCCCGATCCCGCCCAACACGGGCTCGGGGACAGCCTGGCGCCGGCGGGCCTAGGAGGCCTCCCACATCTATCTGCCTCGCAGATACCCGCCTCGCGGGCGCCGTGACGTCAGGCGCCGCCGCTCAGGGATATTCAGAAACTTCCGCCTCGATAGGCCGGGTTGTGTGGGAGTCAGTCGCCCGACCTTGCGCAGCTACTTCCGCCTCAGTAGATGTCATGGCGGTGGGGCGGGTGCTTCACGTGACAGCATCCGGCCTGGCGAGGTCTCGCGCGCAGCTCTCGCGGTGCCTCGCAGCTCCCCCCGCCCGTGTCCCCCTCTCGCCCTGGCCGCTCGCGCAGCTGCTCGGCTCTTGCTATATAAAGGGGCGAAGCGGGCAGAGCGGGCGGCTGGCGGCGGCGGCTGCAGCCCCAGGGCCGGCGAACGAGGCCGGGCCAGGCCGCGGGGCTGCCCGTGAGCCGGGGCGGGACGCGCGGGCTCTGGGGGGACGCAGCCGGGCAGGTTTATTGTTTTAGGGGCGACTTCCCCCCCCCCCTCTCTTCCCCCCCGTGGTTGGGGGCGTCCCGGGGGGCTCGGGACATGGCGAGCTCGACTAACACAAACCCCGTGGTAAGGACCGGGTCGGGGGGCGAGGGGGGCCCCGGGGGCAGCGCGGGCGGAGGGGGCCGGCGGGGCCCGCCGCCCCCTCCCCCGCACTCCCTTTCCCTCCCGCCGCCCGCCTTGAGCGGTCCCGGCCCCCTCCCCCTGGCGGGAAGGAGAGGCGCGGGGCGCAGGGCAGCCTCACCCCCACGGCGGGGAGCCAACTTGCGGCGCCCGGCGCCGACCGCCTCGGCGGCGGGAAGAGAGCGGAGCCGGGGGCGGCGGGGGAGCAGGGCGGTGGGAGAGGGGGCGCGGGGCGGCGGCCAGAGGAGCTCCGCGGGGTGGCTGGGGCCGCGCCGCCGCCGGCGGGCGAGGTGTCCGGTGGGAAGGGGAGGGCTGGCGGGGAGGGGGTGCTGCCGCCCGGGGAAGGGGCGAGAGCCGGAGCGAGCTAAGGGGGAGTACGGGCACTGCCGCCTGCCCCGCCGCCGTCCCGGGGCGAGGGGAAGCGGCGCCCGAGTTTTGGTTTTGTGGTGTCGGTGGTGGCGAAGCCCGGCCGGGCTCCGGTGAAGCCATTTTACGTTGCTTTATAAGAAGGAGACGATGGTTGAAAAGCACTTATCCCTGCCCAGCCACATCGGCTACGCCAGGCGAAAGCCCTCAACTTCTCTCCGGATAGCAAGGCAGTGTTTATTTTAAAAACAAAGGGAGAAAACGAAAAAAAAAAAAAAAAAGAAAAAAAAACCTCAAACCCCCACAAAAAATAGAGAAAAAAGACAAACCATCCCTTTACCCCCGTTCCCTTCTCGTGCTTTCTGCACCTTGGCGGGTGGCTCGCTGCTGCAGTTGTACTCACGGAGGTTTGCAACAAGCAGTCACACAAACCTGCGCAGCCATCGAGCTCCCCCCGGCCGCCGATCTCCTCTCAGCTCCTTTCCCCCTTGCGCGCCCCCCGGCCGCGACCCCCGCCCCGAAGCGCTGGAGGAGACAAACCCGGCGTCCCGGCGGCGGGCTCGGCCCCCTTGTTTGTGGCTCTGAGATCCATCATGGCTTCCCTCTGCCTTTCTGCCTCCCTGCTCCTTGTGTTCCTCCTCCCTGTGGCTGCCCTGTTTATATAGAGCTATTGCCGCTCTCTAATATAGACTCTGCTAGGATGGGAAGGTGCTTTCCAGCCCCACGTCACCGCCTCTCCATTTAAACACCACATCAGCCTTTAAATAGGGAGCGAGCCGCGGAGCGCGGGCTGGGAGGTGCATGCGTCCGCGGCGGAGGCTGGGAGACCGGCGGCTTTTCTCTCGGATCCTGACCGCGCTTTCGTCCGGTTCCTTTTTTGTTTGGTTCCCTTTCCGTTCGCGCTGCTTGTCCCCGCCGCCACCGGCCTGCGGAGCGGTGGTACTTTTCTGCCGGTGGGGGTGTCTCCTAGCCGATGCAATTGGATTTTCCCTTGCATTTACCTATTGCACAAACAGTTTTTATCCTCTTCTGCATTTCAAACGGTTTCATTTTTTTTTCTCTCTTTTATGCCTAGCTGCAGCTAGCACACGGTTCCGTGCATCTGTAAGCTCTTTGATGTAGCTTTTCTGCTGGATAGGGAAAATAAGAGTTTAAATGGTTCTTACTCAGTACATCAATCAAGGAGTGATGTGGTGCTTACTTTATGGCACTTTGCCATGATCTGACTACAGATGTTGCCCTAGAAGTAATGTTAAAGTTTTATCTATGGGTCATGGGCCACAGGTAGTATTCAGTGATGTTTTTGTGTGTTTCTGGTGGCTGAAGTGTAAAATTATTTTACTGCAGTAAAAGGTACAGGCAGAACAAAGGTTTTAGACTTCTCACTAATATTTGGTGGAATTCCAATATTTTGCATTCTACAGAACACTACAGGAAAAAAATGCGAAGCATCCCAGTTTTCCTTTCCAAACTTGAAATTTTACAGATTTGTCTGTAAGTGAAGGTCATGCAGAGTAACATGGCTTTGATATTTTGTCATGTTTTGTATTAGAAATAGAAAATTTTAGGAAAGTCATCATCTGTTACATGCTGGGCAGTCACTCCATAATGTGTGCCTATGGAATGTGTGTGATCAGAATCTGTTAGTTCTCTGGTTATAAACTTGTGGCTTTATTTTCTGATTGCACGAATAGGAGCTGTTTCTGTATAGTAAATTAGAGGCTTTGCCTAATTTTTTTTTAACCAGGTTAGTACCAAATAGCACGATACATACATAAATCTCTAGAGTACTTGCAGATATCTTTTATTCAACAGTTTACTAACCCTTACTTTCTCTCAATTGTATTTCTGTACTGGCCAAACTTCTGTAAAGTTCTCTTGGAAGGTGTCTGGGTTTGAACATTACATTTGGAATAGCAAAAGCCATCTTAAAATGAGCTTGCTTTAAAGAAGTATGCTATAGGCTAATTTTTGGTTAAGTAGTAAAACTTTGCAATAATACATGGTCAGCTTTGTCAAATTAAAGTCTCACTCAATAGCAAGGATTGTGGTGCTTGCCCTAGGGTTACTCAACATGAATAGGAACATTTTGAAATACTGCAACCAGATGATAACTTTAGACTTTGAGCCTAATGTGTACAACAGCATTGTGTCAGCATGTGTTCAAATCTGAATTGCTAGAAATCTGTTCTTCCTAATAAAGGAAAAATGAAAGATGTTAACAGTTATATGCAGCATAAGATTTTGTAGGTGACAAAGGTAATCTATTGCAAAAGTCCACCAAAACATTAAAAAAGCTCAAGTTCTAATGCATACAATGTAGATTATATGTGTTACTTCTTTTTATGCACATCTTTGATGTAACTGTGACTGAAACTAGTTACCTTTACTCTAGCTGTCATATAGCCAGCTTCCAGCTGTAACTCCACAGATAGGAGACAGCTTAGTGACATTTTGGGGATGACTGCAGAAGCAACAGAGAGATGCAGTTTTTGTACCCTTGAAACTGAAGGAATGTAGGAAGTGTAATCCCTCAAAGGCATGGGGCATTTCTTAAAATAGCATCCTGGTTGCTCCTCAGATTTAGAGTGTGTGCACGTGTGTAGCAGTTGAGTTTCTTTACAAGATGTACAGAGAAAGTGAAATTGTAAATGTTTCCTTATGTTCCCGCAGGGGAAGTACTAGATTCCAAATCTTCTCTGTGTTTGTGGTTGTATCTAATAAATCAGGAATTTTAATTATTGTCTTTATAGTAAGTGTTTGGAATAGTGTTTATTGAAGAGTGATTTGAGTGTTTTGCTCTTAAAAGCATTGAAGTTTACAGCAATGTACTCCTTATGAGTGAGGCACTTTAATATAAACCAGATGAAAGCACGGTTATTTTAACAGCAATCTTTAAAATTGCCATTTTGTTCTCATTGCTTTCTCTGAATGCAGAAATTTATTGGAAAGTTTAACTCACCTGCTATCCCATCTTTAGACCTGGTCAGTAATAGTATTCTCATGTTTATTTTTTTGAGTAAATGGTGTAGGAAAATAACTTTGTCATTCAATTCTAGCCTTAGATGGTTTGTATGAACAGCATGAGCATCATATAAATAATGCTTAAAGCCAACACTGAGTGTATATCTAAAACAATAACAGCATGCTTCCTATTAAAGACCAAGGCTTAAGGCTGTTTTGTAATTTTACTGGATTTGCCTTAGTTGAGGTAGGCAAAGAGCATTCTGTGATATTCTTAGGAATTCCGTTCTGGATGGCTCTTCAGGGTGTTGCTGCCTGCTCTGTGGAAGGCATTGCATCCACTTGGGCTGAATGTGCAATATCAGTGTACACAAGAGAATATTTTCAACTGGACAAGATTTTTTCTGACTGTAGGTAAGATCAGACACACTGTTTCATTGTAAATGTGCAGACACTTTGTTCTTTCTAATCCTACAGCCATGAGTGTGTCATGCATTAAGATACAATGTGATTAGAACAGTGTCCAAAACTTGTGGGCTATCTTTTTACATCTGGCTTATGCAGAGAGATGTATACACCTACAGTGTGCTTGTGGGTTTGTTAAGCTGCATTGCTCTAGGCTGTGGTGCTGTTGTCTTTGAGAGGGGGCTTCCTGCTTACTTCTGCCATTGGCAGTTGCGCAGGACAGTATGTCAAATGGCAGAGTGAATATCTGTGCTTTTAACTTGCCTTTCTGCTCTCTTGATAAATCAAAAATCAGATCCTTGTGAAAATGAATTTGTTTTTTCCCCTTGCTGCACAGAGGAAAAAAGGAAACATTCCCAAGCAGACTGTTCAGCTGTAGGGCCAGTTGCATCTAAATGTTGGGGTTTTTTCCCTAGGGCTTTATAGACTGAAGAGGCTTTGTGAATAGACCTTACAAAAATGACTGTGGAGACAGGATACAGCAACTACTGAGGGACATTATTAGAGACAGTTTGTGTAAAATCTGCTTTATTAGAAAAATGGGCCTAGTAGATGATCTAAGAGGAGGATTTAAGGCAAAACCCTCAAGTTTCTATCCTGCAGTAATTTTGATTGTAACTTGAGACATACAGGTAGTTCTCTTGATTAAGTAAAATGACTGACATGCTTGATGTTAAGCACATTTCTTTGCAGAATGTGGTTTTGGCTTTCAGAAACATGCTTCTAAATACAGGAAGGAACAATACACATTATGTGCTAGTTGAATTGTATAAGCTTTATACAATTTGCTTAATTATAGAAATAATAGGACTTAATGGTATTAAGTAGAACATCTTTTACCATCTGCTGTGAATTGTATCTAAGTGGAAAAATAATCCTATTACTGATGCTTGGTATTTCTTAGTCATTATGAGGATTTAAAATTAGTGCTCAGGAGTAGCCTGGCTTTGAAAGTCTGTTTCAAATGTTTCTATAACCACAATTAATGTTTGGATACATGAGCATGCAGTGTTGTTTTCAAAGAACAAATCTGCAAGTAGCCTTTTGGAGAGGTTTGGATGTAGGTGCTGTAAACGTAGTTTTCAAGGATGGCAAATGTACCTCATTACATGAGGCCAGAAATTATTTTTTTTTTGAGAGAGAGACAATAAAAAGATTAATTGTAACATTTCAGCTACCTTATTTGCAGCAGCTTGTTTTAAATGTGAAAAGTAAAATGTAAAAAAACACCAACCCAAAATACCCAAGGGTACTGATAGCATGTCATTTGCCATAATATTGACATGTAGTAGTCAATAATACAGAATGGTTTGCTGGGTTTTGTTGGCACTTTTTTGCTTTTATTTTCTTCTTATTTCTTTCCCTTTTTGTTGTTTGGGGGTTTCTGTAAGAAAAATTGCTTGAGTATGCCCCAGTGTGAAGTTTGTTTTGAACACTGGGAACAATGTACTAAGCAATCATCAAACTGCTTAGTTGTTAGTCCCAGGCTTCCAAATAGATTCTTTGTAATATCAATTAATTTTTGTTGTTGTTGTTTGGTTTGTTTTTGTTGGTGTTCAGGTTTTTGGTGGGGGTTTTGGTCGTTGTTACAGGTTTTTTTGTTTGTTTTGATTTGGGGTTCTGTTTGTTTGTGTTTTGTTGTTTGGGGTTTGTTTTTTTTTACATTTAAAAGCAAAGGTACTCAATTTCCTTTTGTGGTTGGTTTTTAAAATTCTGCTCTAGTAAATCATGTGCTGCTGTTCCCCCTTTTCTATTCCCTAACATAGGCATAACAATTCTGTAATGTGTGCAATATAATCTTTAGCATATCTGTAACAGATTTAACATTAAGCAACTGCTTATGCATATAATAAATGTTTCAAGCATGTGTAGTAAATTTATATAGTTCCACCATTCCTGCACTGACTGTGTGTGCTTGATCCAGGTTTTCTGTGTGTGTATTGAAGACACAGCCCTCCTGATGTGCCAAAAACCCACTGCATGAGTCCAGAACGATTGTTTTGTAGATATACAACATATCTGATGTGTGTGGCATTTAGGATTTATTGTCTAAGGATATTATGGAATGGGGTAGAGGAAGATTACAGAAGGTTTAGAAATGGTCTAACTCCATCCCAAGGAACAGACCCAGTCAATGAAGTGTATAGGCTTCACAGTCTACATCCTGATCAGTCCTAATTTGGAGCTCATCGTGCTGCCTTGCAATTAGATAGCACAGATAATTAAATCCAACCAAAATAGTATTGAGGTTCACATGTAGAGAGGTCCAAGCTTTACTGTTTAAAAGGTAGAGCAGTACAATTACCCTGCCATCCTGTGAATTAAATCTTGTGCTTTGACTCATTAAGCTAAGTATTTACATTATCTTTTTTAAATTGTACCTGCATTTTAAAATTCACAAAATGGTTGACATTGAAAGGATCTTCTGAAGGTTGTTTTGCAACTCGCCTGCACGAGCAGGGCCACCCAGAGCCAGTTGCCCAGGACTGTGTCCCGATGGCTTTTCATGGAGACACACCACTTTTTTCCCACCTGAAGTCAATTGACAGTTTAGGCATGAAATCAACATAATAGAATAACAGTGGGTTTGTAGTATTTCCCCCTCAAAATTTTCTAATGTAAAACCAGAAGTACTAATTGAAGGCAGATGTCTGTCTAGCCTAATATCCTGTCTCCAGTAGTTTCTGTAAACATGTGTAAGGAAGAACAGGGATTTACCGGAATGCTTACAGTGAATTTTTTGAGCCCTCATAATTTTTCAGCTTGAGATCATTCTGAACCATATTTGATGCTTGTTAATCTATCACGAACTAACAGGCTTCTTTTCTACTTCCAGACTTCTAACTTTCTTTGACATGAACATTGGTTTCCAAGCCACTTTCCATTATTTGCCTGAAGTCCTGGCTGACTGGGGAGGTCCCAATGGACTAGAGGGTAGCAAATGTAACACCTACCTACACAAAAGGAAGAAAGGAAGGATCCAGTAAACTGTAGACCTGTCAGTCAGACCTCAGTACCAAGGAAGGTCATAGAGCAGGTCATCTCAAGAGCTATTACATGCCACAGAGAGAACAACCAGGGGATCAAGCCCAGTCAGCATGGGTTTATGAAGGGCAGGTCCTGCCTGACCAACCTGATGTCCTTCTGTCACAAGATGACTGGACTATTGGATGAGGGAAAGGCTGTGGATATTGTCTACCTAGACTTTTGAAAAGCCTTTGATGCGGTTTCCCACAGAATTCTTGTGGACAAACTGCTTGTGGCTTGGGTGAGCACACACTCTGCTGGATAAAGCACTGGCTGGGCAAACAGGCCCAAAGAGTGGTGGTCGGTGGAGTTAAATTCAGCTGGCGGCCAGTCACAAGTGGTGTTCCTTAGGGTTCAGTGTTGGGAGCACTTCTTTGATAACCTTGATGAAGACTAGAGTGTGTCATCAGTAAGTTCACAGATGACACCAAGTTAGGTGGTAGTGCATGAGGGTAGGGATGCTTTACAGAGGAACTTTGATAGATTGGATCAATGGGCCTGTGTTAACAGGATGAGCTTCAACAAGGCCAAATGCCGGGTCTTGCACTTGGGTCACAGCAACCGCAAGCCATGCTACAGGCTTGGGAAAGCTGTGTGGCTGGAAAGCTGTCTGGCAGAAAGGGACCTGAGGGTTCTAATTGACAAGCAGCTGAATATGAGCAAGCAATGTGACCAGGTGGCTGAGAAAGCCAATGGCATCTTGGCTTGTATTAGAAATGCTGTGTCCAGCAGGAGCAGGGAGGTGATTGTCCTGTTGTACTCGGCTCTGGTGAGGCCACACCACTGTGAACTGTGTTCAGTTTTGTGCACCTTAATACAAGAGAGATGCCGAGGTATCAGGCCCAGCCAGCATGGATTTAGGAAGGGCAGGTCCTGCCTGACCAACCTGATCTCTTTCTATGATCAGGTGACCCGCCTGGTGGATGTGGGGAAGGCTGTGGATGTAGTCTACCTGGACCTCAGCAAGGCCTTTGATACCCTCCCCCGTAGCAAACTCCTGACCAAGCTGTCAGCCTGAGGCTTGGACAGCAACACTCTGTGCTGGGTTAGGAACTGGCTGGAGGGCCGAGCCCAGAGGGTGGTGGTGAATGGTGCCACATCCAGCTGGCAGCCAGTCACTATCTTGCCAAGCCACCCTCCATCATTTTTCAACAGTCCTGGCTCACTCCTCATGGCTTCAAAACTCTTGTACCATAGTTAGGTCACAAAAGATAGCAAACACGCCCCTTTTCACCTCATTTGAGCTGTCCTTGCTGGTTTATACCTCCCTGGATGTTTTAGTCACTTGGAAATACGCAGTGTGTTCTGTAATGCACTTTTCAGAGGGTTTTTTTGGGAGGAACTATTAGGTTAAAATGATAAATTTCTTTCAAAAAAAGGCTGACTAGTTTGTTTTTGTTTTGTTTTATTTTTACAGCCTAAATTGTACAGGTCTGTAATTGAAGATGTCATCAATGATGTCAGAGAAGTTTTTCTGGATGAAGGAGTGGATGAACAAGTTCTTCTGGAACTCAAAACAGTAAGTTGCGACTGAAAAGTTTTGGGTTTAGTAGACCAATACAGCAGCTGGGTTTTTTCATCTGCTTACCGTTGTACACAGGAAAAATGCTAAATGTTTTAGTTAGCCAAGCATTGTATTAATCTGTGTTTCTGTAGACCCATATAATGTCAAGTGCATTTGCTGTATGGAGAGATCTGCTCACATTCTTTACTTTCTCTAATATGGCATGTCAATCTTGACATAAACTAAGAGCAGGCATCCAAATTCATAGTGTTATTTTGGTCACTGAAACTGTCTTTAAAAACAAGACAGTTATTTTAGAAGCAGATAGTTCGTAAGGTTTTTTCTGCAGAAAAATAAAATGCTTTCTCTACCTCATTTTTGTCTCTCTGAAGAAAAGAAGTTCCATCACCAGATGAATTGTCAGATTTTTGCATGTATCATATGTGGTTTGCAAAGGGATTGATTTTTGCACCAATGCAAAGTTGCACTGTGTGCATTGCCTTTTTCTTGAAGTCCTTGAATTCAGAACTGCTTTATGTACAGTGGGCTTGAACTGTTACCAAGATTCCAAAAGAAAGGTGGGTTGTTGACCTGAGCTGTAATGGGTCTCCTATGGCTTTATTCAAATTCTTCTGTAACAAAAGAAGCCCTTCAAAAGGAAGGAAGAAAGGCAGGGAAAACCAAACCAAACAAACAAAAGGAAAAAGTAACCTGAAAGGAAGCAGGAAAAGTGGGTGCCTGCTTATCTCAACTCATGCATGAGGACTTCTTCAGAAACCAGGACATTTCACACTCTCAGTATTTTTAAAGTGTTGTTAAAGGGGTGTTCAGTCTGTGTTTTCCTAAGGGTTTTTTGGGTGAAGTACACCATACAAGATGATCAGTAAAAACAAACTCAATTTTGGAGTACTGAGTGAAATTTATACACAGATTTCTTTTTCCTTTTCCAAACTAGCTGTGGGAGAACAAGCTGATGCAGTCCAAGGCTGTAGATGGTTTCCATTCAGAAGAGCAGCAGCTTTTGTTGCAGGTGCAACAGCAGCAGCAGCAGCAACAGCAGCAGCATCATCACCACCACCATCACACACAACCTCAGCCACAGCAGACTGTGCAGCAACAGTCTCAGCCACAACAGGTCCTTATCCCAGCATCTCAGCAAGGTGAGACATGCTGTCTATTACCTCTGTCAAAAAACCTCAAGTTAGACCAAGTCCTTAGCCTGTTCTAAATCTGGAGTAGGATGTTTGTCTGAGGGATAACTGTTGGGTGTTTTGGTTTGTTGTTGTTTTTTTCCTATATTACTTGGTATTTTGGCTGAGCATAAATCAATTTCAACCATTGTGATAAAATTCAGTTTGAGATTATGACCCCTAAATACAAGCGGCTTCAAATGATCTGGGTGTCTCAGCTTAAGTGACTGTCAGCAGAGCCTGAAAAGTCTACTCACCAAAGCCTGTAGTGGCTTCTTAGCTGAACAGCTGTAACACTGCTGACTGGGTTTCCCTCTGCCAATATGAATTCCATGTCTTCCCTCTTGTGTCTTACAGTAGAATAATATCCTGTGTATAGTAATACACTGAAACTGATGCATTGTTGCTCCTTTTAGCACAGCAAAACTATTGTTTTGTTTGGGACAAGTGGTTGATCATACTTCATCTACTCATGCTGCCTGTGTTAGAAAGTAAAGATCATGACCACATGCTAACAGTTATACTAACTAGACTGAACTCAGGCCAACTGCTTCATCCTGTTAGCATACTCATCTTGCAAGAATCTTTGCCTAAGTCTGCTTTGAGTTAACCACTGTCACTTGATATCAGAGAGTTCGGATACAGAACATCAAATGTGTCAACATTTTATCAATACCTTTACTTTCAGAAAGATGTTAAAAATCTTGCTTTACATGGGATCAGAATAGGTAACTGAAGCCCTTGAAACAAGATATGTAAAGCCAAAAATGCCATACTGCCTCTCAGAGCTGCTGTTGTATGTTGTTTTGAGAGTAGAACTTAGAAAGAATAAAGACTGCTCAGTAGCTTGCTAAAAAGGTCAGTTGATGTTTAGGTGATGCTTTTTCGAAGTTATTCTGTCCTGTATGCTATTTTGAGCAGGCTGCATGGTTTTCATGAAATGGCATTTTTTTTTTGATTCTAGCACCTCAGCAGCAGGTTATTGTGCCAGATTCCAAGCTGATACCGCACATGAATGCATCAGGCATGGTAAGAAAAGCAGAAGTTTATACGTGCATCACTGTCATTGTGGAGGTTGCTTAGATTAAATAGTAAACACAGTTCTAGTGTTAATCATCAGATGCTTAAAAGTAGTTGAGAGGACACTGGTAAAGCTGTCTGCCATCTTGGAGTTGTGGTGCTGTGTTGACGATTTATGAACAGAAATTCAGGACTTCAGTTTTGATAACAAATGCAGGACTTGCCTTGATCCTCTCCATTAAATGTGTTTAACCCAAACTTTTTAAGCAGAAAGAGTACTGCTGGTATGAAGCTGTATGTTGATGTGCTCATCATATAACATCACAACACTATTAACTGATGCAAACGTGCTGTATTTGCTAGATGGAGGGAAAAACATTAACTACTCTGAAACTTGAATGTACCAGAAGAGACATTATATAGCAATTAATGCTGATCTGTTCTGGTCACATTAATGTGATTCACTATTTTTGTAATGGCATTTAAAACTGAGTTTGGTCATTTAGCCTTTTCTCGCAGCTTTTATCCCAAGAGATTATTTTTGGATAGCTTAGTTTGCTTTTAAATGCACTGGCTTGCTTAAAAAAGGCAAAAAAAAAAAAAAGCTTGCCAAGTGATGAGAACAACAGCTAATACAAGTTATGTATCTATGTAATACAAGTTAAATACATGCATTAAATCCAGGATTTGTTACATTCTTACCACTTCTATGGTAGAAATCACATGAAACAAATTTCATGATCAGTCAAAGCTCCAGCAGCTTGCTTAGCCTTTGCTTCTGACTACTGTAGAAAAGAGCCTGAACTTCATTACTCAGATAGCAAGATTTACCCAAAGGCCAAGAGCCCATTGACATCTACCTTTTTCTTACAGTTCAATGCAGTTTGTTACTTCCCAGGTCCAGCAGTTGAAGTTCTTGCTGAGTTAGACCTTGTTGATGAGTATTGCAAAACTGAGTAAGCCAATGCTTATAAAGCTCTGCCAGTGTCAAACATGTAGATGGATTGTATGGAATCATAGAATCATTCAGGTCCTGGGATCAAGTCCAACCATTGACCCTGCTCTACAAAGTTCACCCCTATACCAAATCCCCAAGCACCACATCTAAATGATCTTTAAACAGTTGATTAATGCCTGCATTTCCAGTAGCTGCAGAAACGTGTGTGCAAACATTGTAAATGACAATGAGAAGTTACATATTTTCAGGCAGTATGTTCTGAGATGAAACACTGTCAATAATGTCTGGTTAAAAAGTTTTTCTTGTATCTCAGAGTGCTGCAGCCACTGCAGCTACGTTGGCTCTCCCTGCTGGAGTTACTCCTGTTCAGCAGATACTTACAAATTCAGGTAAGTGTCTTAGCATTGAGGTCAAACAGTGTGTGGAGAGTGCTTGGGGGGGAGAAATTCTGGAGTTTGGTTTCTGCGTTGTTAAACAGCAGAACTTCAGAATTCTGCCTTACAAGGTAGGGCAATCTCTTTACTAGTCTTAACAAACCTTGTGGTTCTGACCTAACAATGGTGTCACAGGTTAGATTGCTTGCAAGTTTTTCTAACCTTCTAGAGAAGCACATGAAGCAAGAAGATGGGTGTTTTTCTTGCCTATTTCTGAACTCAGTAATGTGTGTTCTGAGCACAGATAATAGACTGGCTATAAAAGAGCACAATCACTTAATCTGTGACTTCAGAATGAGAAGGATTTTAAGGTTTCTCCTACCGCTTGAGCACATGTGGTGGAATTTTTAATTTTCCTGGTAATGTTAATTTTGTTTTAGATTTGTCATTTTCAAATAATACTGCCATGCTGTGTGTGAGAGCGTAATTAAATCTTGCTTTTACGAACAGCGTACCTGATGCTTCGTGTACTTTTGTATTATGTTGATTTTATAACCTTGATTCTAGGTCTGTGCCACCTGAAGAGTAACAGAAGATCTGAGAACACTCACTTTCTAGAATCAGTTGCTGGGTTTGCCAGATTAACTCATCTGGTCTGTTCAGAATCACCTGGAACTTAACTTGCCTGCTGTAGACATTTGAATGTTTAGTGGATATAGCATTGAAATAAAATTTGAATCTGTAGCTGTTAGAAAAAAATAGAATCTTTCCAATGTCAAATACCTTATTTTGGTAGATGTTCATTTAGCTTTCTGTCTGTAAAATCTATCTATTGAAACATAAGATATGTTCATAACTAGGAGCTGATGTTTAAAATACTGCTGTGTTAAAGGATTGGACTTTGGCTTGCTTATGTGAATTTGGTTTAGGGTTGTGTGCCTAACAACTGTATTTAGATGGTAAACATCCCTGTTAGTTTTTTCTGATGCAGCTGCTCTAGCATGGTGTCTTTTTGGTGGTGAAAGTGAAACATAAACACCCTTCTTCAGTAGTCACTCGTGTTCTTCCAGGAAAAAAAGTTTCTAAACTAAGGTAATTTGAAAAGTGAATTTCTACATTTGGCTAACTTGGTATTTATTTTATTACAGGCCAGATCCTCCAAGTAGTTAGAACTGCAAATGGCGCTCAGTATATCATTCAACCGCAGCAGCCAGTTGTTCTACAGCAGCAGGTCATACCACAAATGCAGCCTGGTGGAGTACAAGCACCTGTTATACAGCAGGTAAAGAAAAAGTTGGGAAAACAAACAAACAAAAAAGCCAAGATCATAGTAATTTCTGAAGAGGCTTATAATTTTTTGAGCCAATTGGAAAAGAACACAGAGGAAAAAATACTTAAGAAGTGTGGGGGTTTAAGACTGAAAATTTTAAAATGTTTTGAATGTAATTTTGATTCTTTCCAAATTCTGACTGACTGCAGTTAAAGATTTCTTCCATGTGTCCTCTGATGACATTTATGTGCATAATCCTAGCATTTGTGCTTTTAACAGTGTCTTTATTGGTTAAAATGTTTCTATGTGACATAACTTACAGAAGAAAATACCTAAGCCAAACACACCTACCCTCCTTGGTTACTTAAGTAGTGAATGCAGTTTAACAAGGGTTTTTGTTCAGCTGCAGGATCAACTGTGTGTCCAGACTCTGTAGGCATTGAATGTAGCATTTGGTCATAGTTCTGCGGTTTAAGCATGAGTTACCATTTGTAGAGAGTTTTAAAGTTAAGTGTTTTGTAGAGAAGGCTTAAGAATAATCTTTTTACTTGAATTTAAACATTCCTCTGCTGTGCTTGAAACTCAGATGTGGCAATAGTGCTGGCACTTTGGAATGGAAAGAGTAGTTTTTCTTAGATTCAGCTATGCAAAATGCAGAGAATAAACACCTTCTCTCGCTCCTCAATGTTTTATTGAAGATTAAATTGTGTAGCTGGTATTGGTGGAACATTTGTAAGTCTTGCTTCTCTAATTAGTGCAAGTCAGGTTGATACGTTTTAATTGTTTTCTGTAAGTGATGTGGTAGCTTATTGTGTTAGCAGCCACAGTACTTGCAATGGTATTCCATTAGGTTTTGGCTCCTATCCCTGGAGGGATTTCCCAGCAGACAGGAGTGATTATTCAGCCTCAGCAGATCCTGTTTACAGGAAATAAAACGCAAGTCATACCTACAACAGTGGCTGCCCCTACACCAGCACAAGCACAGATTCCTGCAGCTGGTCAGCAGCAACCACAACAGCAGGCACAACCACAAGCACCCCTCGTTCTCCAAGTTGATGGAGCAGGAGATACATCATCTGAAGAAGAGGAAGATGAGGAGGAAGACTATGATGATGACGAAGAGGAAGACAAAGAAAAAGATGGGGGTGAAGATGGCCAAGTTGAAGAGGTAAAATGAACATCATTTCAGATGACTGAAGCATGTTGTGGTTTTTTTTCCCCGCAATATTTGAAAGAAAATTAATATGCTTCAATAATGATATATTCTGATAATTTTGAGACTAAAAATTGTGCTTCAGGTTCCTTGTTTCCTATACTGAACTTACAGAAATTGTGTATTAGTAAAGCATCTTGAAATGCAGCTGTGGAAAGCAGAGGACACAGCAAAAATGATTAGTTAAAAACTTCAGCAATAAAATTAATGATGTTATGGAGAGGCCAGCCATGAAGCTACAAAACCTTCATAAGCAAAGAGAAATAGTGAACTTGACTTGGGACTGAGTGCTTACCAAAGCAAGGTGTTAGGAAGATTGACAAAAAGGACAGCATTTGTTCAGTTCACTGAGGCAAGCTACAAAAAACTACAGAAAAGTTGTTTTGCATTTATTCTATTCAGGATTGGTTTAGCTTCTAAGATATTTATTTAGATGAAATAAAAAAAAAAAAAGGAACAAAAAAAATATGCTGGAACAGTGTGTTAGCCAAGAGAGTTAAAAAAAAGTAATTTTTAAGGGTCTGGAGAAGTTATTTTTTTGTATGTCTATGCAAGATCATCTTACAGCATCTGTTTCCCCTCCTGTTAAAACCTTGATGTATAAAAACTGTTTCTGTTTGTGGTACATCAAACATGAATCATTTGTGGAATTTCTGTTTTTAATGGCAGATAGGGTGTGACTAACATCACCTTTCTGCTGCTTAGATGCTTTAGAAAATTGAAAATCTGTATAATGGTAGGGGGGTTTTTATAAAGATAGATTGCACCAGAGGAAGTTCTTTACTATGAGGGTAGTAGAACACTGGAGCTGGTTGCCCAGGGAGGTAGCTGGGGCCTCATTCTTGGAGATATTCAGGGTCAGGCTCAACAGGTCTCTGAGCAGCTGATCTAATGGAGGATGTCCCTGCTCACTGCAGGGGAGTTAGACTAGATGACCTCTGGAGGTCCCTCCCAACCCAAATCATTCTGTGATTAAAGAAGCAGGAATGGTTGTGGTGAGCTTACAGAACAGTGTAACTTTTTGCGTGTGTTTCTTTCAGGAACCTCTTAACAGTGAAGATGATGTGAGTGATGAGGAAGGACAAGAACTGTTCGATACGGAAAATGTTGTTGTGTGCCAGTATGATAAGGTAATTGCTACAGAACAGAACCTAATGATTGTACTTTGTTCTTGCCAAGTCATAATTTTTAAATGTGATCTTTGTATTGTTAAGTCCAGGTAGAGCTATAAAGATTATCATATGAATGGTAACACAAGAATTAGCTACCGTTTGTTTATAGAAAAGGTTTCTGTGACACATTTGTACTAAACTTGGATGTGAGTAAAACTCTTTCATGTCTTTTTGTGACCTTTACTGAAAGGTCAGTCCTCTGGGCTCGGGATAAGTGAACTATTGTGAGTAAGTCTGTGTGATTGGTGTGGCCATGAATGGAAGAAGTAATCATTATAATTTAGGCTTGTGGAAAGCATCCTTTATCACTGAAAAATACCTCTGCTTGATGATAAAGAAGTCATCAGAGGGAGGAGAAGAGCTCTTCATAACACAGGTGAACCCTCAATTACTAAGTGGTGTAGCAAGGTTCTGCAATAGTACATGCATAGTTTTTACCCCACAGAACATAGAGCTGATGTACTCATGGAAAAGTCTTGGAACACTGGGATCTCATTCCTGACTTGTAATTGTTAACTGAAACCTAAAACAGCCTCAGTGCTGCACGTTGATGTTTACTCAGCTGGCACAGGATAACTGAAGTCTTCCAGTACTAAACTATTTCTTGTCTTGGCATCTTCTCTGATCTCCTTCACCACAGTTGTCAACCTGCTTCCTGTAGTCAGGTAGTATTTTTTGGGAATGGGCATGAAATATTTTCTGAAGAGAGTATGAGTAAAAGTTGGTTTATGCTTAGTCTTATTCTGTGTCAACAAGAAAAGGCCCATTATAACCTGAAAGTCCATTATGCCATAGGCTCTTGTAATATGGACCTCCTAGGGAGCAAGAATAGAATGAATGTTGTCTTTTTATTTATTTTCTTGTCCTAGTATTTCTTGGGTTGTTGCAAATACCTGAACCGATCTTCCATCTGAATCTTACACATTTCTTTTAAACAAAGCCTTGAAAGGGCTGGTATTGTAACAGGGAAGGCTGGCCTGACACCATCACCCCCCAATACTGGAGAGGTTACTTTTGATCACTTGACACTTTACAGTGAGAGGTGGAGTGTAAATCACATACAGTGACTAAGCATTGAGGAAAATTTGTAGAATGTTAAGAATAGTTACATTCTATATCAACCTTAGTACATTCTATATCAACATTTGGTACCATAGAGTTTTTTTAAGACTGAAAAATCTTATAAATAATCTGCTTGCCTTTTAACCAAAGTTTAACTTAGAGAAACCTGGAGGCAAACTGCAGTATTAGAAGTAGAAAGTTGAATAGGCCTGCTCTCTATCTATGTTTTCATGCAGAATGGAGTTTAGACAAGAGGTACAACTAACAAAACTTAATGTTTGACCCTTTCAGGGATGGTTTAAAATGGTAGTCTTCCTGTTAACAGAGGTTGAAATGGGGATTTCTGTCTTTCAAGTGGAATCACAGAATCATAGGAACATTCAGGTTGGAAAAGACCCTCAGGATCACCAAGCCCAACCCAGAAGCCTACTTGTCAAGGTTCACCCCTATACCATATTCCCCAAGCATCACATCCAAACAACCTCTGAACACATCCAGGGTTGGTGACTCCACCACCTCCCTATGCAGTCCATTCCCATCCCTGACCACTCTTTCTCTGAAAAACTTTTTTCTAATGTGCAATCTATAAGTCTACCCAGTCACAGCTTAAGGCCGTTCCCTCTTGTTCTGTCACTTACTACTTGTGAGAACAGATCAGCACTTGCTTTGTGGCTGGCGTAATTAGAGATGTTTTAATCACATTACGTCTGATACATTTAATCAGATAGAGTAGAATAGAATTGAATTAACCAGGTTGGAAAAGACCTTTGAGATCATTGCGTCCAACTTACCATCCAACGCTATCTAATCAACTAAACCATGGCACCAAGCATCCCATCCAGTCTCTTGCTAAACACCTCCAGTGATGGTGACTCCACCACCTCCCTGGGCAGCACATTCCAGTGGCCAATCACTCTATGAAGAACTTCTTCCTAACATCTCTTCTTCCTTTCTAACAACCTCTGAAAATGTGCTATGTGATTTGGATTTTAGAATATTGCTGTGCTTGCATGATTTTGTGATAGTTGCTGTCCCTCCTTTAAAAGATGAAAATAGAAAGTACTGCTATATACATAATTTGTTTTTCATAACTAAATGCAGAATTGATTATCAAGATATTTATAATAATCTGGTAATGTATGTCTGATAGTTATTTTGTTTTTTTTCCTTGCCCTTACAATTTACTTATGCATTACTACACATTTCTGTTGCAGAGTAATATTAGTTCAACTTTTTTTTTTCCTCTGTTTTTAGATTCATAGAAGTAAAAACAAATGGAAATTTCATCTCAAAGATGGCATCATGAATCTTAACGGAAGAGATTATGTATTTTCCAAAGCCATTGGGGATGCTGAATGGTGAAGTTTTAAAAGACAAAACAAAAAAAACTCCCTGTAAAAGGAAAAAAAAATAATCAAAAGCAGGAAAGGTTGAGACTTGGAAGTATACTCCAATCAAAATGTGTATCTGCACATCAGAAATAAACAGTAAACAAACATATTGGAACAAAGATAAAATGTGGCAACAAGACACTACTTCAGATGAGCAAGCCATGGACTGTAGCAGCTATAGCATTGTCTGGGAGCTGGTTTTGTGTGTTAGGAATACCTTAATTATCAATTAAACATACAGGTACCTACAGCTGGTATTTAGCATGTAAGGCTTTGTTCCCCCTCTCCCCTTCTTCCCTTAAGATTTAAAAAGAAAAACTTCTTCCACTGATTGAAGGAACTCTTCCCTTTGATAGATTATTAATCTGAAAATGCTTATTGTGTGTACAAATCTTTGCTTTGAACACTTCCTTTTGGTAGTGAGGATGGTCAGAATGTTACTTAAACTGCGTGCAGGCTTTGTACAGAAGGGTCAGAATTAAGGTGTTAAATTTTAAATAACTTGTATAAGGAAAATATTTTTAATTCTCCTATGTTCTTTACTTACTATATCTATTTGTTGTTTTCAGTTCGGTTCCCCATAAACAGGTTTGTTGTTCCTAGCAGTTACAAAATGGTAAAATGATCATTTATATTTCCCAATTATTTTAATTTCATGTAAGTGATGATACTTTTTATTTAGGGCTGTGTTTTTTAAAATTCTAAGCACCTGTAGCTCCCTCCCATACAAGTCAGACTGCTTAACTTGTTCATTATATTCTTGCTGTTGGGTGGTAGCTCAGCATCACTGAACTGAAATGATTAATACAGTTTCTGTTGATGTTTTGGGTAAATTTAAAAAACAAAAAAGGCTTTGGGGACATTTTTTAATCAAATGTGTGAGTAATGATATAATAGATGCATTCCTTCTCTGGCTTACTACGTATGTAGTCCAGACAGCAACAAATAATTCAACAGACCACAAGAATGACTACATTTTAATATAGAAAATGACTGAAGACTCTAACATCCTGAGTGCAACTCTTAATCAAAGATCTGCTTTACTAAAAAATGTAACCATTTAACTTACTTGCAGCAGTTAACATCTCTAAAGTTTCCAAGTGGCATGTAAATTCAAGAAGAGAGCTGCACAGCTTTGAGAACACAAATTTTGTTAGCGTATCTTGAGACTGTCTTGGTAACAGCAAATCAAGCAGTTGGATGCACTAAACCTTGAGTAGTCACTTTTTCACTTGCCTTTTCCAGAGGGTATTTTTGTGGTGGATTTTTGTTTGGTTTTTTAATTTTTTTTTGTGAAATGCAACAAGGTTGGAAACAGTTACTTTTGAATGAGGAGAAGGAATGGACATGATACTGCAGAAACTGAGGAAGGAATGTTCATGTGGCTCACCATTTCAAATAATTGCTGCCTTTCATTGGGTGCTTGGAAATATGTGATGAAGATAATTTTAACTAAATTGGGAAGGACTGTCAGAAGCAGACATCTGAACCATCACTTCTGACCTTTTTTTTTTGTTTTGCTTTAGAATTAAACATTATTTAACATCACAAGTATATTTTATCAGTGTATAACGACTGTTCTGATTTTTTTTGTTCTCTGATTTTACTTGCCTCCAAGTGCGTTCTCAGTAGTACATAGAAAACTCAGAACACATTGTAAAGAGGGCTTTTTTTCTGTGGTTTTGCATACCTGTGCTCCTTGATACAGACTAAAACTGCCTGCAGGCTGTGTCTCGAGCCATATGCTTGTTAGTAAGTCATCTACATGTATAAGCTTTATAAAAAAAGTTAATTGATGTGTCTTCTTAAGTAATGGAATCATCATTTAGAGTGCATTTTTGACTTGGGGCTTCAAACCAATTGGTGTTTGCTTTCCTCTGAACAAAGCAGGTATTTTACTTCAAATTTTTTACCACTGTTGACACGTTTATGTACAATTGCAATGAAATCAGTAATGTACCAACTAGTTCCTTCCCTCATCTTTTCCATATCGGTTACCAATAAGTCTTAAGTAATGGACTTCAGAAAAGTTCCCGTGACACTGCACAGCCAATAAAAGGGGAGGGGGGAAATCCCTTTAGCTGTTGATTCCTGTTTATACTCCTGGAACCCAGCTTACTTTTACAACACTTTGTTTTCGTGCATCTTAGTGATTTATGTTTCTCTTTTCTTTCACCCTCATACATATACTAGAAATGCATAGCCTTTTTATTTATTTTGAAGAGATAGCAGAACTTAAAAGGTAACTTAAGCTTAGCCTGTTCTGAAGGATGTTAGATGCTTTCTGAACGTGCACAGTCTCTTGCAAGCTAATTGTATGGTATGCTTTTCAGATAAGAAGTGTTGTCTTCAAATATAAACACCTATGAGGTTTTCAGAAAGCCAGTCAAATATGAACACACCAAACTGTGCTCTTATTGCTACATCAAGTGTTCCTTTTTTAAAATCAAAAAGCATGTTTTAATTTCATTTTATTGTAGCAGCTTGCTGTAAGAATGTAGTTTGCTTAATTTTATTATTGTACTTGAATTTTTAATCATGGTTTTAACAATGTAACTGAACAGACCATTTCATGAGGTTCCAAAGAAACCATTCCTTTCAGAGGGCAAGGGATTCCCATATTCATAGTTCATACATTAATTATTTTTTTTTGTCCCCTTGGAAGCAGTTTTTTGTCTGCTTGAAGGTAGTTTGTTTTGGTTTGGTTTTTTCCCCATTTAATTAGTTCAGTATTATGGAAACAAATGATTTCAAGAGGGCTTACGTTAAAATTTGCACAGATATTGGAGCACCTTTTTGTGATGGAAAAAATGGGGAAAGATAACTTCTTAATTATAACCACAAAGGCTGAGGGAAACTTGTAGAGCAACTGGGCAAAATTAGGAGTCCTGTGCCTTTTCAGTTTGCAGAATACATGTTTTGCCAGGATGATAATACTTTTTTTGTTGTTTTTTAATATTATTATTTTTTATTCCTGAGAGAGTAATTTTCCTGCAATGCTTCAATCATCAGAAAAGCAACTTTTTGTGTCTAATTCTGTTGATTTTTAGTGTGTGCAATCATTTTAAAACATCTTAAGTCGAAAACAAATTGAAATGTGTTTTCTGTTAAGGAGATAGAGAATTTAGTCAAATAAGGAACTTTATATTGGGCTATTTAAATAAGACACGTTTTTATTCCCCCTCAGTTGCTGGTTAGCAACAGATTTCTTTGAGACTTCATACTCCTTGTTTTACTGCATTGTATTCACAAGTTGCATTTGAACATCATTCAGTTTCCTAAACATGATTTCAAGTGATAATTGTGGTCCGAGTTTGTTTCCAAGAGTATGATGCATGATTCTGAAGCACAGTTTCTAGAAAAGAGCAAAGAACATGTATCATGTAACAGATCTTTTTAATAAATGTCATCTCTATTTCTCCTGCACAATTAGGAGTTAATTTTATTGAGTCTGTGAAAGTGATTCTACCACTTGACAGTTAGCAGTAATTATGTCACCACTTAACACTACCAGAGTAGAATTTCTTGATTCCAGTGAAGGAGAGACCTTGTTACCTAAAGTTTGTTTTGATCCAATCTCTTCAGTTTGTAAAAGCTTCTTTAAAAGAAGCAACAAATTCTCCCCCCAAATTTATCCCAAAGAAAAGCAATAAGATGTCCAGGAAGTGAACAATGGTTTTAGGATAACGCACACTGGGTTGATACCATGCTGTCTTGCACAGCATTGTAGGGTTTACTGTGTGCCACCCCATCCACGCGCCTCCAACTGAAATTCGAGTTCCTTTCAGGAGCTGAGATTCATGACTAGACGAGATGAACTAACCTGCGTATTGTCATGTATTGGTGTCTGGCATTTGAAGTCTTGTTTTCCCATTGCTGTGATTGGTTGGGAAATGTGTAAAAACCAGTCTGTTGGTTTCCCTGTTGTCTACTTTTTTTCCAGCAGTTCATAGAGTGTACCTCTTAATTATTATTTGGTGGATTAGACATGGTGGAACAAAAGGAGCTTTGTTTTTCTACCAGGAAGAATTACCTTGAGTTAGCTATATGTACAGTCATCCAACGAGACATATTCCAGAGTGCATAGGGTACCAATAGATTACGGAGTGGGGGAATATCCTTTTTTGCTGTTCTGAGCTACTATTGTCAACTGCTGTTGTACATATACTGTTATGTGTAAGGGGGTAAATATATTTATTATGTTTGTAAAATTCATTCTGTACAATTGCAGATCAAGGTTGCTCCTCTGTGATATACAGGATATTATGTTTCAAAGGCCATGCTTGGAATACGATTAGAGAACTTAGTATTTTGATGTACTAAGACCTATTTTAAGTTTAATATTTTGCCTTTGCAAAAACTTTAATTAAAGATGTTATTTAAAAATGTTTGCCATTTCATTTACTACCTTGCATGCACGTTGGTTTAGTATGTGAGGCTTAATAACTCCTGGTAATAATACCACTGGAGATTGCGAATTTGTTTTCATCACACACAGGTAACTTCACTGTTGCCTTGTTCAGTTTGGATTGCAGACTTTCCTCTTCACATTATCACACAAAACAATTCACATTTTAATCTGAAGGCCAGACTTCCATACTGATTTAAGAATTTTTTCCTATGGTAACTTGAAGCATAGGTCTTGAAACAAGATTGGAGAATGTGATGTGCTATCTGGATGTTAGTCCTGCAAATGGAAATCCAATAGAATATCGAGAAGTAAAATACAGAGTTCTTGGATGGTAGCTGGCTGATCATAAAGGTTTTGTTTTCACCAGTGAAACTGATTTGACAGAATTGCTTCCTGGTGTAAGCAGGTGATATTTTTTCTAGTTCCTGGCTAAAAGCAGTATCTTGGGATATGTTTCATTTTCAAATCTAAATTTTGAACTTGAGATTCTAGACAAAGTTAGAACATAGGCTATACTACATGTATGGAGGGGGTTTTATTTGGGAATGTGGTGATTTTGAAGTAATCTTATAGGGGTGTAGCAAACATCGTAAGGAGAGATGTGGTTTCTTCCTATTACTTTTCTTGCCCTCCAGCCTTAGTCGAGACTTGGTCAAGCCTGAAAAAAAGGCAGTTCTGCTTTAGAGGGGTGATGGAGTATCCTCTGGAGATACTCATGACCCACCTGGTTGCCTTCCTGTGAAACCTGCTCTAGGCAAACCTGCTTTAGTACGTGGGTTGGACTAGTTGATCTCTAGAGATCCTTTCTAACTCCTGTCATTCTGGGATTTTGTGCCTTTCCTATAAAATTTGCCTTACTTGCCATCTTGAAAAGGCTTTGGAGATAATTCTTCATAAACAACTATCAGAAATTGAAATGTTTTACCAAAACAGGTGATTGCATTTTGAACTTGTAGCAACAAAAAAAACAGCTTACAAAAATTACCTGTTTCTCTGGCCAAAATATTTTCAAAAGGACCCTTCAAAGAGGAGGAAAAAGTAGAACACTGGCAAATTAGTAACAAATCAAACCAACTGGAAAGAGCGAGCTGAATTTCATCCCTCGAAAGAAAGAATAGAACATTGAAATTGTGGAAGTTAATTGTGGTCTCCCAGCTGTGCATGAGCAAAGTATTTCAAGGATAGGATTTTGGCAAAAATCAACTTTACTTAAAAACCTGCTATTTTTCTATCAGTTTGATTTCTGTTGGGCTTCATTATTTCAATAAGAATCTTGGAATCTCTGTCAGCTTTGGAGATGATGGTTTTTTTGGTTTGGGTGTGGTGGTGGTGGTGTTTTCTTTTCTAACACAGACTTCCGTTTTTAAAATGCTCTGTTAAAGACTCGCTGCTTGTTTTCAGACCAGATTCGATCACTGGTGGGCTTTCTTCAAACTATTTCTTTTCATTGCTTAATGGGATTATGCCAAAACTAATCCTTTCAGGTATGTGTGTGTGTATGTATATGTAATGACATCTATAGTACAGTAAAATGAACTGCAGATGAACTACTTTTGACCTTCAGTTTTGTGCATATATAATGTTAAGAAAATCATTTTCATGACTGATTTTTTTTTAGAGGGAGGACTTCCCAAGTTACTTTTCTGCATAGTGTAAATGTTCATGTCTTTGCATGAGCTGCAAGAGGGTTATCTGAAATAATAATATGCAGAGTGAATAACTAATTGAAACCAACACTTTGCATTGCAAATGATACTGAGTTAACCATTTGCTTCTGTAAGTCAAAATCCCCTCTCTGAAGATGGATATTGGTGAATTATTATTTTAGAATAATGTAGTGATAACTATTTTTTAATATACATAGCTAGGTGTATTTGGTCTAAACTTTCTAGTTTTTGTTTTCATTTTTAGTTCAGTTTTGTAAGTGGAAGCAGTACTGAAATGGTAAACATCAAGTGCTTAATTCAGAGGTTTCAATAACATCCAAAACAAAGACTATAGCTAACATTTTAAAATAATTTAAAAAATAATAATGTTGTAACACAAAAAAGATGTTACATGTGGACATGTGATTCAGTCAAGGTAGAAATGTTTTTCTGTTGCTAGAGGTACCAAATGAAGCAGAACTGCACTGCAGACAAGCCCTCTAGATGTCTGGAACAGATGATGCGTTTGAGTCTCGACAGAGTTAGGATGCTGCTTTACACATGACAGAACTGGAAGGATGGAATGCCAAGGTAAAGAAAAACCCCAGGTACTTGGTGGTGGAGCAAATTATTTGAACTAGCACTATAAGAAAAACAGTTGTTTTTCTGACAGACCACCTGGCTAAATTTTTCCAGGGGCTTTTTCCCATTTTCCTAGGAATCCTGCAGCAAGGCCCCTGCAGACAGGGCTCCACCAATGTCCAAGGATTTCATACAGAGCTTTTTGCTCAAAGGAACAACTGGCTGACTATAGGAGGGCTGTCTGGATTCAACAGGTATTGTGTTCTGGGAAGTACAGCATTTCTAAAAAGGACATAGCACAGAAAATGATGAAAAATGTGGAAATTCTGCTTGTGGACTTTGTTCTGTCCCAAGCTGCTTTTGTTTTTTCTTTACCCAGAAACGAATTATAGAATACAGAATTAACCAGGTAGGAAAAGACCGTCAAGATAATCAAGTCCAACCTATCACCCAACACCATCTAATCAACTAAACCATGCCACTAAGTGCCTCACCCAGTGTTATTTTAAACACTTCCAGTGATGGTTGTAGGATGGGAGCTCCTTCCTTCTGATCTTCCCTTGTTCAAGTTTTTCACAGTGTTAGTGCTGGGGATAATATTTCTGACATACTGTGAACTGAATTTGTCCAGTTGTGATAAGCAGCTTTAATCTTAAAATCTTAAAGCAGCCGGTAGAAAAATTCTGTGTAGAGAGTTGACAAATGGCTCAATATGTGCAATGATAGCAATGTTAAAAATGGATTAGGTAAAGATCAAGTATGGTCACGTCATCAACATTTCTGCATACATCACTTAAGTTGGTTTTGGGAAAGGGCAGAGGGAAAGTAGAGCAGTTCTTTAGCAGATAAAGTTGCTGTTAATGTTTATTTGGAATATCTGTTGGATTGTGTTTTCTGTCCTAAATTACTGTCATATCCTTAAACAGCTTTGTAATTCCTCCCTGAGGCTGCTGTGTGTATGTTGCCATGTAACTCAAATAATTTTAGATAGCATGTGGGAAATGTAAAGTACTTCATCAAACAGAGCTTGGGGTGTCTTTAAAGGAGGCATGAGGAGAATCTGGAAAGAGGAAAATGAGGGAACATGGAGGATAAGAACAACATTTAGAAAGTAGCCAGCCTTTTTAAAAAATACCGAGTGCTAACATGCTTGGTAGCTAAAAGAGAAGTGTGTGTAAGGATTTTAAAAAGCAGCTTTTAAATGCATTTACTTTCCCCCTGGACTTTTCGTGGGTAGGTGCATCTGTCAGGGTGTCAGCTGCCCCTCCTAACTGTTTTTTATCAAAATCTGCTTCTTGCTGCTTTATAAAGACATAGTATTGCTGGGTTTAATTTGAAATCTGTAGCTGGTTAAAACAGAACTGATCTGTTGTTTCCACAGCTTCCTCTAGGCAGCAGCAGTAATCCACATTGCGTTTGGACACTTCGGTTGCTATGGTCAAACGGAAACCAGTGCTGTCCATGCAGCTCAAACGCAGCCTTCATGCTGCTTGGTATTTCAGTGCTATTGTGTGTTGTGTTGTGTGCCAGTCAGTGACAAGCTATGGAGAAGACAGACATTCAGACAATACTTCAGAACTTGCAGTGAGAAGGTTTTTTTGCTAAAGCTCATGTTACTGTTTGGATTTGATGTGTTGCAGCTTTACCTTCGCAAAAGACAGGGAGTGCTGTCATTTTTCTTTACTTTTCAAAGAAAAGCTGCTGTCATCTTAGCTGAAGCTACTCATCTCTAAGACAGGCAGCCTTGATTTGATAGTCAAGCTGGCTATCAGTATTTGCAACGGGGAGGCTCATCCTGGCAGCAAGATAGGTCTAAGATGCATGCAAGTAACCATCCAGCACTTCAATCACTTTGTAACGACTGTTTAGTGAGCTCTTAGATATGCTGTGAAATTGATATTCACAACAGGCTTCATTCCTTGAAAGAAAGAGGAGTCTCATCATCATGTCTACATAGTGAGTAGCTGAGAACTTGTCCTCTAATTGTCTAATTAAGTAATTGACAAATCTTGGTGAGCTTCAACTGAACTGTGCAGATGTGCGACAGTAGGGGTATCATTTCAGATGACTGCACATGCAAGGCTTGGCATTGCATATAATCAGGATAGCACAGAAAGTTCCTACCCCAAAAGCAGTGGAAGATTCAAGTTGATTTATATTAATCCTGCATAAATTAAGATCTTGGAAGGACTAAATTCAGGATGACACCAATGCCGTCAGAGTGCTGTGCCACAGCTAAATGAGACTTAGTCATGTTTTGGAATAGTTACCTAGTATTTTCAGGGAAATGACCTCATAGAGCCTCAATTTCTTCCCTTTCACATCATAGGCAAGTTGCAGAAAAATGTCTGGTCAGGTGGAAGTGGGTAAATAAATCAAAAGTATTTCAGCTTCATGCAGATGCATTATAGAACCTGTGTGAATTCTAAGTTGATTATGCTGTCAGAATCTCTTGCTGGACATCACTAAGACCTTTTAACCATTTTCTGTTCCAGGACATGGTGATGGCCCTTCAACACCTTGTTCCTTAGCCCAGAAAGCCTACATCAAAGTGTAGTATAACATTGTATGTTTTCAGACTCTAACCAATGAGGAGGGGAATGCATAATGAAAGGCATGATATCCAACTAATTTTGTGCCTCACCCTGTCCAATTTTAAGTGCAACCTAGAAACCATTTGATTACTGAGTGACTTTAAAGTGACGATGCCTAACATGTTAGAAAAGCAGCCTGTTACACATCAGCCTGCCCTAACAGCCTGGAAAGGAGGGCTTAATTGATTCCAACCCATAAGCATAGGATGTCTGCTCAAATCAAGCTTCACTTGTTGAGGAGCTTTTTTTTGGTACAGATTTCCCAAAGACTATACTATGAGCATTAGTATTTAAGTTGTCTGGCAAGAGAGGAAACAAAAGTGCATTTTGTTTATGTTAATAGATCAAAATGCTCTGACAGTGCTTTTTTTGTGAAGCATCCAATCCTTAGTCACTGTGGCTGTCACACCCACGGTAGGTTTAGAAAGAACAAAACATTTTGTTCTATTGCTCTGTGTTATTACTAAAGTATTCTAGGGAATATACATACTGAATGCCAGAAATAATACTTCTTGCTGGGAAAGATTTAAAAGATCAAATATTGTGTAAGAGTTATGTGCAAACCCAAAAATGGCTGAAAGGTTTGATCAGAGCAGAAATGTAAGAGATGATCTGTAGGATACAGTTACAAGAAAATGCTTGGCAAATTTGAAGTCTATTGCCTGAAATTTTCCAATAGCTTTAAAAATACTTTTTTATCAAGTTAAGCACAAGAAGGAATATGCACAACATAAACCAGAAATATCAAACTTTATTCATAAAGGCAATATCACAGAAGCCTTTGAATAGACAAAAAATTCAATAATGTGTAAATCTGTCCTCTATTACTAACAGCCAACAGCTGTATCAATTAAAAAGCATACTGCAATCAGTCCAACATACAACATCTTTCCAAGGTCCTACTACTTCCCATAGAACAAATACTGTAGTTTGTTTAAAGGTAAAAAGAGGTTTGAAATAAGTGATCCATGTTACTTTTAGAAGTACATTTAAAATAAATGTTGATTTAGTCTTTCCTCTCTAAAAAAGAACATGACTCAAGTTGGGATATTCTTTTCCACTGGTACACTAGTATATGTGAAGTCTGTAGCATAATGTACGGTTTGTCCATCAGAACTTAGAATAGAATAAACCAGGTTGGAACGTGATTGTCTTAACTGCTCAACATCTTAATTGCTTATGAAATACTAAATAAAATCACTCAGGAAACTTTTTCTCCCATTATTAATCCAGTATCAGAAGAGTGACAGAACCTGGAGGAGTGGGTTGCATCTCAGCATGACACCCATTGCATGGAACTCTCAGACACGGCCAGCGCGTTCCAAATGTAGCTGCTCCAAGAGCAGGAAACTTTGCTGATCTGCACACTGAAGAAGCTACCTTTATGTTTCTGATTAACAATGGGTGAGTCCAGATCACAGAAGAAGAGGTTATAAATTATTATTTCATTGGCTTTGTTTTCCAAGTTTGCTGAGAAGCAACCAAAAATGAAAGCATGCCCCTTCCCCAAAATAAGCTGCTATTGGATGTTTTTTGTGGTTTACAGTGACAGAATCTGTTTTTGTTTTTCTGAGAGTGTCTGACAGGGTTGGTGCATCCAGGCCTTTGTTCTGGCTCACTGAAGCAGACTTTGTTTATAATTGGGAGTATGCAATCAAACTGAGTTTGAATTGAAGTATGTGCATGGCATTTGTAGTTATGCAATTTCCAGCTGTAGCAGCTAGCACTTTGAAGAGCTCTACCACTGCCTTTTTTTTTTTCGGTTTTTCCTTTTTTGACACTATTAACACACATTATAAAAAATTCTAGCTACCATCTGTTCAATCTGATTACAGTTCCTCAAAGGCTATAAAAACCGTACAGGTATTACAAAATGAACTTTACCTACCTGAAGCCAAAGTTTCAACCAATATTCTCCATTCTCATGGTAAGCCTTTTAAATAGATGCGTGAAATGATCAGTGGCAATCTTAGCAGCAGTCCTACAGGAGTGAGTCTCTACAGTTGGCTGAGAACAGGTCGGCTACTGCTTCACTAACCAGACACTTAGGCTGTACAAACTGGTGTGCAGAGCAGATCCTGCCTTGTGTCCTGATGGCTGCAGGAGATGTAGAGAGCTAGGCCCTGGTTCATTTGTATGCTCTGTCCCCATCTAGCAGCAGCTATACTAGAATGCTTTAGTGCTTCTCTGAAGTAAAAGAAAGAGTTTTTCCTTGAGTCTGAGCTTGAATTTCCTTAAGCACAGTGCAGAGAATATATATTTAAGCTACAGAAAGGCTGTGGCCAACCAGAACTTAACTGTGTGGTTTATGTAGTTGTACTGCAGACATTACGTGAGTCAGAGAACAGATCGCACTACAAGGTGGACAGGCATTCTTAAAGCATATTGGATGAACTAATGGTTAGCATTCTGTTCAGTAACTGAAGTGCATGAAGTAACCTAAAGGCACGACCTGCTCCCTTTGTCTAAGTGTACATCTAAGGCACCTTACCAGCAACTGCTGAAAGGAAAGACCTATCTCTGTAAGAGAGGGCCAAGTGAGAATAACAGTAGTGGTGAGAAAGCAGTAGTTACAGGTGTTCAACATCATAAATGTGCTCAAATTAAACAGTACTGGAGCCAGGTAAGAATGGATAATTAGGAGAAAATTTAGTACAATCCTAAGTTTCAGCCATCAAAAATCCAGACATTACTAATTTGACTGGCTAGGCTGGCCTTGAAAACAAATCCAAACTAAACCATCTCCTAAGTAAGTTTAGCAAAGAGGGAGAGAAGGTTAGTAAGGGAATTTTTGCAGGACACATGCCCTAGTGTTTCTTACCTGTTCTGAATAGCCATGAGATCAATGCTATTTAACTTTTACCACAGTAAAGACAATATGAAGAGGCTTTTTTTCTCCCCCTCACCTAACTAAACCAAGAACTGCAAACAGAGGACTACCTTTGTTTTAGCTTAGGATGGCAGAAAGAGAAGGAATCTCTTCCATTTTAGGCCCTGGTGGAAGTTATAAAAACTTGCTGTTAGAAAAGCAATTGAACCTCTTGATACATAGGCAGTTGGCATTTGAAAACTTCAACCTCTATTTTTTTAAAATCTAATTTTAATTATAAAACTTCATGTCCTCTTTGTGGCCATACCCCCATGTTTTGTGTTTTGCCTCCTGTTTCCTTAAGTTTTTTAGATGAGGGTATATTTTACATTTAATGAGTTCATACATTAATTTTCTTGTTTAGAGAGGGCATTCACATCTACTTCCATTATTATCATCACAACAGTAGCTTTTTGCCTGCACTGATAGGGGTGTGGGACAAAGGTTCAAATGAGTGGCATGTCTAAAAGAAGACCACTCTGAAGGTACTTTCAGAGATCGCAATGGGTAAGCTAGGGAGAAAGGCTATGGAGAATATGCTATCTTCTCATTTGATTCTCTGTTTGTAGATCCACTTCTCGACCAGATGGTGGCTGTGACACTTTTATAACTCAGTTTGCTTGCGTTCTTCCATAAGTATTTGGTTCTGCGTTGCTACAGCAGGAAGGTAATCATTGGCTGGCTCTTGAATGCTTGTAAGAATCTGACCTATTCCTCGACTGATTCTCTGTCCATAAGAGCTGCTGCTGTTTTTAGCTGAGATTGTCTGACCTCTGTAGACTTGAGCCTGATGCTTACATATGCCAAACTTGCTTAGCAAGATAAACACATCTCTTCGGAAAGCTTTGGTGAAAATAGCATAAAGAAAGGGGTTTGCACAAGAATTGAGTGGGTAGAAGAGTACCAGCAAAATCTTGGAATTGGTGACAGTTATCAGTGGCTTGTTCATAATGGCAGATAAAGCATGGAAAGAAATAGGAGCCATGCACAGGAAGTCAGTGAAAATCAACACAGCCATCCGCTTAGCAATTTTGGTGTCTTTGTCCCCTGACTTATACTGAGGGTTCCGCACAGTGAGGTAGATTTTGATGTAGCAAGCACAAATGATGACAAAAGCAACAATGTTACATATTAAAACAAAGACAACATAGGCTTCAGCTACCAGTGTTTCAGTGTCCATAGGCAAGCAGATGCTGACTTTGCCATAGCTGCTGACGCCAACAAGTGGCAAAAGAGCAAGAAGGAAGCATGAAAGCCACCCTCCCAGCATGATCATCGAGGCATGCCGGAGGCGAATCTTTCGATCTGGGCGCATAGCGAAAGTGATGGCATACCAGCGCTCCAGGGTGATCACAGTCAGAGTGTACACAGAAAGCTCACTAGCAAAGACTGTGAAAAAGCCAGCTGTGTTGCAACCAGGCCCGGTCTGCCACTCTATTGCGTGGTTATAGTACTCTGACCTGGTGTAGAGATCCACTGAAGCAATGAGGAGGAGGTACAGCCCCATGCAAAAATCAGCAAAGGCCAAGTTACACATCAGAAAGCGTGGCACAGTCAGTTTATAATGGCTGGTGAGAAGGATGAAAAGGACAAAAATGTTACCTAGGATGGCCAGCAGGTTCACAAACCACACCACAATCCTCAGAAATTGATACCCCATTATATCCTCACAGGGATTAAACTCATCAGGCTCTGGAGTGCATATTACATCTTCATTGCCTCCACAGACAGAATAGTCATAATGACTGTCAAAGGTCTGGACGTCTTCCACTTGAGGGTTCTTGAGCTCTTGGCCAAACCCAAGATTTCCTTCTTCATGCTCTTCCAAAAAGAAGTAGTAATGGGAATTTTCTTGAAAATCTGTGAACTTGTCATCTTTGTCATACCTAGTGTCAGTCTGGTCTGTGTATTCTTCTGCATAATCGTTGTAAAACAGACCTCTGAGAGCTCGGACTGATCTTCTCTTACGAAAGCTGTAACTGCCACTCTCGTTGCACGTCAGGTACTCCAGGATTCTGAAAGAGTAGAGGGGGAAATCACCACTGGCATTTTAGTCTGCCTGGAGTACAGTGAGTAACCAAAGGGAACCCTTCAGTTCACCATGAGGGAAAACAGCTCTGAAAACGTGATCAGGTAAATTTCTGTTAACAGAACTTGTAGGGTGCAATAAGCCTGAGTGTTTCTGGGCTTTTGTTTAAAAAAACCAAACTCCACCACAACAACAAAAAACCCAACTATATTTTCCCTTTCTCTCATGCTTTCAGCTATCCCCAGTAGTAATTTGGCTTTTTTGGCATCCATAATCCCTCTTCCTTCATGGGATCTACATTGTAGTAGCTTATAAGAGTTTTACCTACTGCTTATATATTCTTAGATAATACACACAGTATTACTTCTTTGGTTTTGCTCACAGATCAATCCAGCATTTTAATTTTTGTGCTGTGTATTTGCTGTAGGTGCTTTGCAGCTAACTAGCAGTGTAATGCTTGGGAATACTGAACATCATTGTGTGATTCACTTTTTGTAGCTGAAAACTGTTCATATTTTCATTAGGAAAAAAAGAAAACTGCGATTTGGCATAAATTTTACCACTGTGATCCACTGTCACATAGCTTTTGGTATTTCTCATTTCCAGGTGAGCAGAATTCAAAATGGCATGCAATTTGAGATTATATACAGTTCAGTCTGGTAAGGAGGAGAAAGTTCTTCCCAGAGAGAGTTGTTAGCCATTGGAATAGGCTGCCCGTGGAGGTGGTGCAGTCACCGTCCCTGGAGGTGTTCAAAAGGGGATTGGATGTGGCACTCGGTGCCATGGTCTAGTAGTCATGAGGTGTTGGGTGACAGGTTGGACTTGATGATCTTTGAGGTCTTTTCCAACATTATTGATTCTATGATTCTAATATACAATGCATTCCGAGCACAAATTCTGCAATACTGAAGTCAGGGGCTATCTTCCTAAGTCAGGCACTGGCCTGGATAAGAATTGTCTAAACATTATTACATTTGGGAGAAATGAGCAATGGATTTGCATTCTGCAGTAAAATTCTGCTAATCACAGTAAGTCATCCTCCTTTCCTGCCCTGCCACCCTCTCCCACCACAGGGACACAGTGCACCAAGACATCTTTAAATGTATTTGTTTTCTTTCCAAAAGCTCTCCACATCTGGTCTGATGGGGGGGCTGGAAATCCTGGCAAAACAGAATGTGAAATAATTTGTCTATAAAGCTATTACAGAATAATTCTGAGGTTGTTTTTTTTCAGTTAGAAAACAGGAGATGTGAGGCCATAACCCTGCTGTTGTAAAAGGCCCTGCAAATTATTATATCAGAATTTCTTCTGTTAGTTGCAATTCTAATTTATGTTTCAAAGAATACCTAGGAAAAAAGAAGTCACAAAAGTACCAATAGATGTAATTTTACATGCATAGTAAAACATTGTCTTCACTTAAATACTTGAAAATTGATTTCAGGTTAGTGAAACTCACTCGCTGCTTTTCTTCCAGCTCTTGAAAGCACAGCAGTGACTTGGATATGATAGGTCAGCTCGCATTAGCTGAAGAAATATCTTTGCAGCTGGTAATTTCTTTAAAGTCCATGTATTTTTGGCCATTAATTCTTTAAGGCTTTCCAGTCCTTTGGCTGGAAGCTTAGCAATTGCTGTTCTGGAGACATCTCTGGGTAAAAGAACAAAAAGACAAGTGTCACAATATTCAGTGACTGAATCAGACTTTCTTCAGATTCTCACAGTAGTTAGGGACTTTCATCCAATGCTGCAGCAAAAGTAAAATTCAGAGGAGGTGGGGATTTCATATCACAGAGTGGTAGGTTGGAAGGGACCTTTGGAGATCTAGTACAAGATCCCTGGTAAAACAGGCTTGCCTAGATCAGGTTGCATGGAAGGACATTCAGGCAGGTTTCAAAAGTCTCCAGAGGAGACTCCACAGCCTTACTCCACATTGCTCTACTGCACTCAAGAGTAAAGATGTTTTTCCTTAAGTTCAAGTGAAACCTCATGTGTTCTACTTTGCGCCCATTTCCCCTTCTCCTATTACTGGGCAACATTGAAAGGAGCTCAGCCCCATTCTCATGACCTCTATCCTTTAGGTATTTATATCCATTTAAAAGATCCACAGGTCTCTCAGCCTCATAAGACAGATCCTTCAGTCCTCTAATCATCTTTGTGGCCCTCTGTTGAACTCTCCCCAGTGGTTCCCTATCCTTCTTGAATTGGGTAACCCAGAACTGGATACAACACTCCAAATGCAAATGCAACCTCACCAGAGCAGAGTAGAGGAGGAGGAGAACCTCCCTCAACCTGCTGGACACATTGTTCTTAATGCACTCCAGAATACCATTGGCCTTCTTGGTCACAAGGGCACATTGCTGTCTTACAGTGAACTTGTCCACCAGGTCCTTCACCACAGAGCAGCTTATCACTTTGCTACAGTGTGAATTCTTCCTGTGATTTTCTCTGTATTTTAAATCTCTTGTCTCTGATTGTCTCATAGTGCATAATATGAATAAGAAATACCAAGACTTTTAAAGTTAAAACTTTAAAGCCAACCAGATACAAAACATAAGTTTAAAACATTCTCTCAAGAGGTCACATTTGCTACCCTAGAGCTATTTTGACCTCTTTAGACTCATAATTACTAAAACAATGTTCTTCATAAACTGAAAATTAAATCTTCTCCATCCTGAAACTCTCAGAAAATGTACTGTTATGTTTGCTGCTTTCTGAGTCCACCTCAGCAGGTACATTGCACAGTTTGTGGGGCAGGTGGATTCCCTTTAGAACTAGCAGGTGAATGTCATCTGGTCCTGCTTGTGCTTTCCACTATTTGTTTTCTTTGTCCCAAAGTCTCCCCTACTGACACTTGAAGTCAAGATGTTTTCTCAGAGTTGTACTCTGTAAAGAAGCTAACCTGTAAAAAAAAAATGTTCTAGTGTAGGAGTATTGTTTGAGCACTTTCACCACAAACACCCTAATAATATATAATAAATAATTCCACTTTGTTCTGTGCATTGTTTCCCAAGAGGAGTATTCTTATCCCTCCAAAAAGCTCACCTACTCACTGGTGTCTTGCACCTAAAAGAAGATTATTACTAATTTCAGGATTTAAACAAATTGTTCTAAAACATTTGGGGTTTGCTCTGCCTTTTTCTTTTTTGTTTGTTTGTTTGTTTTTTAATTTGCTTATACTTCCATTAGAAATTGCCTCCTCTTTCTGTATGACAGCTTTTCTACTTCTAATAGCTTTTTTTTGCTGTGGTACATATTTGAATACGTCACAACTAGTTGATTGCATCCACATCAACTTCTTGTTTTGTTCTTCTGGAGTCCTTTTTGACTGTTACATGTTTCTACCAAGACCTTAATTGTCTCTTAGAAGAGTCTGAATACTGCCTGCTATCATTTTATCTTTTAAAGGATCACAGAATAGTTGAGCTTCTAGATCATCCAGTTTGACCTCCCTTCTCCATGTCGCCTGAGCCAGATTGCTTTGAGCTGTGTCCTGTTGACTTCTCAGCATCTCCATTACTGGAGACTTCTCAGTGTCTCCACAACAGGAGACTCCATAGCCTTACTAAGCAATGTGATTCAGCATTCAACCACCCTCCACAGTAAAGAAGTTTCCTCTTTTGTTGAAATGGACTCTCCTGTGTTTCAGTTTGGGCCTTTTGCCCTGTGTCCTGTCTCTGGACACCACTAAGGAGACCCTGGCTCCATTTTCCTGATTCCATGCCTGCCTTCCTTCAAGTATTTATACAAACTGATAAGATTCTCTTTACTCTTCTCCAGATAACATTTCCAACTGTCTGATCCCACCCTGCTATGACAAATGCTCCAGTCCCTTAATCAACTTAGTGGCCATCTCCTCTTTTCTTTTCATGAATTTCCTCAGTTTATAGAGCTCTTCCTCTGAAGCAAAACATCTTGGTAAACTAGATCTTACCAAGACAAGGCTGGCCTTTCAGCAACCCCCATGGGTCTCCACCAAGTCCTCATGCAGGTGGCAGCTACCTGCAGGAAGGGAACATGGTTAAAGATTGTATAATGGGAGATGTAAGACTTTTTGAAAGGGAAATGACACCTCACAAACTCTTGATAGTTCTTTGAAGATGTTCTGGCCCAAGCATTTGGAGGAGGAGGATCCTGTTCATGCAATTAATTGGGATTTCTAAAAAGCCTCAGCAAAATCAGGTATCAATAGCTGCCAAAGTAACATGTAATGTGACAAGAATGTCTCTCCTGGATTAATTGAAACAGTGAAAGAGTGGGTGAAAAGCCTGGAAACAGGCGGAAGAATGGAAAATGAACTGGTATCTGAATATATACATCACTGCAGAAGCGGCCCACAGATACTAGGCAGTGCTGGTGCTGCCGAAATGTTCATAAACAATGTGGAAAAAGAATGAGAGCAGCTTCAGGAAAGCTTGTTTCTCACATAGAACAATATAGGGTAGTGAAAGCTAAAGGTGATTGTCTAAATAAACAGAAGGATACTGCAATACCAAGTGTCTGAGCAGTAAAATAACGGACATAATTCAATGTTGACTATACATGGCTGATAATGGGGTTTAGTTTACCTAGCACTTTGGGAATATCATTGCAAATGTCAGCTTGGTGCTGTTTAGTAAACTTAAAAGCAAATAGAATGCTATGAACTTTCAGTAAATGCATTGAGAATAGAAAACCTTCACTTTGTAAATCTAATTTGACTGCATCTTAAATACTAGGTGCAGTTCCAGAAGCACCATATGCAGTTTACAGTAAGAGCACAGAAAGCTACAGCAGTGATGACTGAAAGTATCAAATTGCTTTTACTTAGGGTAATAAGGAGCCAGATAAGGAGTTTTCTATTGGGAAGAGCTAGGACTGGAAGCAGCAAGAGACAATAGATGTCATACATATTGGAAAGAAAGTGATTTGGAATAATTATTCACTCTTGTGATAGGAGTTTTTGGGCACCCAAGGATGTAAGGCAAGAAACTTAAAAATGGTGTAACTTTTTCACAAAGTTGCATCTTAAATGGTGAAAGTCTGTGCAGGCCAAATTACAAGGTAACAAGAAGGACAGTATCTCTTTTTGGTTTAGTGTCATTCGCATTTCCATCAGAACTGACTGGATCAGGAGGAGCATCCTGAGGGACAAGGGCTTGTGCTTTGCAGAAAGGAGCCTCTCTGGGATCAGGTGTTTGCAGAGGAGGGAGCTGCAGCCCAGGGAGAGCTGCAAACAGAAGGCAGAAATCGACTCAGGGCTCAGGTGGTAGAAACAATTTCCCAGTGAGCAGAGAGGAACCTCCAAAGTCTGTGGTTCTCAGTGTGTTATCAAGTGATGTTAAGAAGTCTGAAAGAAAGATCTGAACGTCTGAAAGAAAGATCTGTTCAGTGAAAAGAATGGGCCTGGAAGAATTAGTTATAAGAGCACATAGTTCTCATTCTCTCTTACCAAATCCTTTGAAGCCTTTGATGCATGGGTATATGAGTGTGCATTTAAGCAATCAGGCATTGCAGCCTTTATTTTCAAAATCCATGTGTTTTTTTTTTAAATGGGAAGTTTGGGGAGAAGATACAGACACAGATGTCTTGACATTTTAGCTGGTTTAGGATTAATCCTGTTGCTAACGATAGATGCTTGGTCATATCCATGACCCATATTAAGTACAATAGCTCAGAAGTTTGGAAGTTTCCCAGATCCCCAGTTTGGGAAGTCCCTAAATTACTGGTAAGGTGTCTGTTACCAAGAGGTCTTGTGACATCTCCATACTGCTGCAAATGGAAAAGCTTCCTGGGGTTCTGGTGATAATTTGTCTCCCAGTGGAAGATAACTTCTCAGTTATCCTATCTAGGCTCACATTTTGCTGGAGACAAAGACTGTGCCAACTGACCATAGGAAAGCCCAGGACTGACAGGGAGTTTTTTTACCTAACCACTCCAGTCTTGATGATTAACTGTTCAGATTCAGTTTATTTCAAGCAGATTAACAGCTGTCTTCAAACTAGAAAGCACAGGATTGAAAAGGTTTCAAATAATAACTGATCTTCAGAGTGGTGTGGATCCAAGTAGTGGATTCATGCATACAGCAAATACTTTTTCCTAAAGGACTTTTTGTTCTATGTAATTATATGATCAGTCTTGATTTTGGGCTGCTCAGAAAAATGGGAACTGGATGCAGTTATGTCAGCCTCCTAAACATCTAGTAATATGGATTTACATTTACACTGCACAGGAGAGTGTCTTTCTGCTACTACTGACCTATAGCTTAAAGAAACACAGAAAATGGGCAAGAAATCAGATAGAATGTTCAAGAGGATCTGTCTCAAATCAAAGTGTCTGTAAAAGAGATTAGACAGGAAACTGGTAAAATTGAATGATAAGAAGGTCTGGATGGTTTTTGCAAAATGTTTTGAAGCAACTCAAGGAGATGGTTGAATTAGTAAAAGGGGTGTATAAGCTCCAAATTAGTCCCTTGCAGGAAGGCAGGAGATGAGCCACCAAATAACATGATACACATGGAGGGAGTCAGTTTGTAAAGAGATTTTGTGAAAACAGGTTCTGGCTTTCAAAACTCTCCAAGTGTTTTGGTTAAGATCTGCTCAGTGTCTCCCAAGACTTCCACAAGACCTTTGACAAATGCCCACAAAGGGTGATATGGAAACCAGGTAGCCATACTATTTGCAGGAAACGTCAAATATACGAGATTATAGTAACCTGCTAGCAAAATTCACTACTATCTAGATCCAGACCAGACTTTATTATGTAATTAGTCACTGTCTAGAGCTTGCTCAGGTACTGGATGTGGTCCCTCAGCAAGAGTGTAGAGCTCTACACTATGGAGTGTAACAGCAACCAAAGTGCATTCAACCAATCTTAACATTGTGGCTTGTTAACTGTCTTGGTTTTTCCTCACGTATTTTCTTATAAATCTTCTGTGGCATTTCTAGGCTGTTGTTTACCTTATATGAAATTTACACGTTAGATTGAGTGTTGCAGAGACAGCAGAGAGCTTCAGATGAATGTAGGAATAAAATACAGTTTGTGATTAAAGAGGTGTTGCTGTCTGAACCAGCTGTGAATAGAATAGACCAGACCAGACCAGGTTGGAAAGACCTTCAAGATAATCGCGTCCAACCCATCAACCAATCCAACCCACCTAATCAACTAACCCATGGCACCAAGCACCCCATCAAGTCTCCTCCTGAACACCTCCAATGATGGTGACTCCACCACCTCCCCAGGCAGCCCATTCCAATGGTCAATCACTCTCTCTGTATTGAACGTCTTCCTAACGTCCAGCCTAAACCTCCCCTGGTGCAGCCTGAGACTGTGTCCTCTTGTTCTATTCTCTATACAAGTATTAAACAGATATTTAGCTGCTCAGATTTTTTGCTTTGGTTTTTTCCCCTCAGGTTATCATTTTTTGGTCTAATTCTTTAAGTCAGAAGTTCAGAACTAGCTATATGAGATAGTAGCTTCTGTCAGTAATCTTTTTCACAGCTGGAAACATGAAATTGCAGTATGAAATCAAGTAACAACAAGAATTTGAAAGACACATAATTGAGAAAATGAGACCGAATGCATCATGGTACTGTTGGGAACTGAAACCTAATCATGTATAGATTTCTAAGTACTGCAATACTGCAACACTTTAAAAAGCATTAAATATATAACTTGTGGGCTTTAGAGTGCACATATTATTTCTATCTACTGCAAGATTATTTAAATCTATGAAGTTGTAGTGTTTGGTTACCAGCATGTTGCTTGAAGACTTGCTTGCACCCAGTAACAGAACAGAACCTCCTAAGGTAAGACTCTGTCCTAAATTAGGAAATGATGTTTTGAAGAGCACTTCTGTTTCCTAGAGATAATTAGTTACATGTATTTTGTGTGATAATTGGTGATGTTTTGAATTTGGACTGTATGTTTCGCAAAAGCATATTATGTAATGAGCCTGATTGTGGTTTTTGTTGAACTTGTGCTCTAGGTAGCAGGTCTTGTTGGTGCATTCAGTACATTAGGTCAACCGAGTTGTTGAATCCTAGCCAAGACTTCATTTTCAGGTGGAGCAGTGTATTGTCATTATGTTCTATTCTGTGATTCAGAGTATGTGGCTATGGCTTGGATTTGTGCTGAAAACAGAATGGATAACACAGGAATATTTTCATTGTCACTCTTTCACAGAAGGAATGGTCAGGCATGAGAATGGGCTGCCCAGGGAGGAGGTGATGGAATCACCAGCCCTGGATGTGTTTAAAGGTGATTTGGATGAGGTGCTTGGGGATATGGGTTGGGGGTGAACCTTGTAGAGTAGGGTTATCAGTTGGGCATGGTAATCCTGAGGGTCTTTTCCAACCTGAATGTTTCGCGATGATCTTGAAGGTCTCTTCCAACCTGGTTTATTCTATGTATTCTATGTATTCTATGTATTCTATGTATTCTGTGTTGCTTACACAAAGTCAAAGCCTTTTCTGATTCTCACACCAGTCCACCAGCAAATAGGCTGGGTGTATACAAGAAGCTGGTAGTGGATACAGCCAGGACAGGTGACCCCAACTGGCCAAAGGGATATTCCAGACCATATGTCTGTGAACAGAGAAGGACTTGTGGGTAATGTAATGGCTAAGGGCACAGAAATCATAAAATGATAGTGTTAATGATTGTTGGAGTGAATCATGGAACTGCCACCTTGGGCTTCCAGTAGGGAAACTTTGGCCTGTTTTGGAGACCAGTCAACAGAGTCCCTGGGGAGGCAGTCCTGAAGGGCCAAGGAATCCAGAAAGGCTGCACATTCTTTAAGGAAGACTTAAATAAATCTGGATTCAGCTGATAACAAGAAAAGCTTCTACAAATATATTAGCAACAAAAGGATGAGTAAGGGGAAATCTTTAACCTTTATTAGATGCAGGGGGAGCATAGTGGTCAAGGATGAAGAAAAGGCTGAGGTACTCAGTAGCTTCTTTGCATTAGTCTTTAGTAGTAAGACCAATTGTTCACTGGATACCTACCCTTCTGAGCTGGAAGATAGGGATAGGGAGCAGAATGAAGCCCCCATAATCTAAGAGGACATGACTAGCAACTCACTGCACCATTTAGACACAAGTCTATTGAACTGGATGGCATACACCCAAGGGTACTGAGGGAGCTGGCAGGAGTGCTCAGCAAGCTACTTTCAATTGCTTATCAGCAGTCCTGACTAACCAGAGTGTTCCAGCTGACTGGAGATCGGTAAAATGTGGTGCCCATCTACGAGAATGGCTGGAAGGAGGATCTGGGAAACTGCAGGTCTGTCAGTCTGACCTTGGTGCTAGGAAGCTCATGAAGCAGATGATCCTGAGTGTCATTATGCAGCATGTCCAAGGCAACCAGTCTGCGATCAAGCCCAGTCTGCATGACAGTTCCCGAAAGACACGCACTGCTCAACAAACCTGATTTCCTTCTATGACAGTCACCTACTTAGTGGATGAGGGAAAGGCTGTGGATGTTGTTTACCTGGAAGTTAGTAAAGCATTTGACACTGTCTTCCTCCTGGAGAAACTGACTGCTCACGGGCTGGATGTGTGGACACTGCACTGGGTAAAAAACTGTCTGGATGGCCAGGCCCAAAGGATGGTGGTGAATGAAGTTAAATCCAGTTATCAGCCAGTCTCTGGTGGTGTTCCCCAGCACTCACTATCTGGGCTAGTTCTCTTTGATACCTTCATCACAGGTTGGACTTGATGATCTTTGAGGTCTCTTCCAACCTTGGTGATACTGTGGTAAGTCATCTAGATGAGGGGATTGAGGGCACACTCAGTAACTTTGCAGATGACGCTAAGCCGGGAAGGAGTGTTGATCTACTCGAGAGTAGAAAAGCTCTACAGAAAGGTCCTGGACAGCCTGTATCAATGGGCTGAGGCCTGTTCTATGAGGTATAACAAGCCAGATGCCAGGTCTTGCACTTTGGTCACAACAACCCCATGTGATGCTACAGGCTTGGAGCTGAGTGGCTGGGAAGCTGCACAGCAGAGGAAAACCTGGGGGTGAACACAAGCCAGTGGTGTGCCCAGGCCAGCAGCATCTTGGCTTCTATCAGGAATAGCATCACCAGCAGGACTAGGGAAGTGATTGGGCCCCTGTACATAGCACTTGAATACTGTGTTCAGTTTTGGGGCCTTCACAATAAGAGAGATATTGAAGTACTGCAGCATGTCCAGAGAAGGGCAATAAAGCTGGTGAAGGGTCTGGAGAATTGACTTTCTGAGGAGCAGCTGCAGGACCTGTGGTTGTTTAGTCTGGAGAAAAGGAAGCTGAGGGGAGATCTTATCACTCTTTACAACTCTCTGAAAGGTTATGGCAAGGTGAGATTGGTCTCTTCTCCCTAGCAACAAATGATAGAACAAGAGGGAATGGCCTCAAGTTGTACCAGGGGAGGTTTAGACTGGATATTAGAAGAAACTTCTTTACTGAAGTGTAAAGATGCTGGAATAGGCTCCCCTAGGATTCCCTAGGTGGTTGAATCCCCATCCTTGGAGGTGTTTAAAAGATATGTAGATGTGATGTTAAGGGACATGGTTTAGCACCAGACTTGGTAGTTACATAATGGTTGATGATCTTAGAGGTTTTTTCCAACCAAACCAATTCTATGATTCTCTATTACATCATGGTCATCAGTAAAACCTGAGTGGAATTTTGCCAGGGCTTTCACCAGTAAGGGACTGGCTGGCCATCAGTCAGTTGCTGGTGAGCAATCATGTTTGTTACATCACTTGTTTTTAATTTGGTTTGGTTTGGGATTTGCACACACACACTTCCTCCCTGCATTGTGTGTTGTTTTTTGTTTTGGTTTGGCTTGGCTTTGGTTTTGTTTTGGTTTTATCTGTTAGGGGGTTTTTTGGTTGGTTGGTTTGGTGTTTTGCTTTTTGGTTTTTTTTTTGTTGCTTGTTGGTTGGCTGGTTTGGTTTGTCTGTTGGTGGTTTTCCCCCCCCTACTTTTTAAAAACAAATTGAACTGTCTCTGTCTCAAGCCATGAGTTTTCTCACTGTTAGCTTTCTTGTTCTCTCCCCTATCCCACCGGGTGTCAGACTTCAACCACAACATCTTCCTGAAGTCTTTATCTTTGGGCTAGCAAAGCAAAGGATTGTGATGTGAGTACTCTGACTTTTTAATCACTGTTGATTAACTGTTGCTTACATGCCATTTTATGCCTTCTGTCATTGAGAAGCTACAATACCACATCTCTATTTAATGATAAATATTACTAGGACTATTGTTAGTCATGAGGTATAACATTGAACTGGGAGATGAATAACTGTCTGCTTAACCTGCAAATGTAAAACCCATCCTGAATTTGAGGGTCAATTACATCTGGGCGAGCAGAAAAACTCTGGAAAAATTTTAAGTCATTTGAGAAATCTAACTTGAAAATAGAGTGAGAAATAAGATCTTTAGTTACACATCTGTGTCCTAGGAATTCCTCTCTTGCCCCTAAACCAAGAGGTTTGGTGTAGCTCATATACCTCAATGCTAGCCATTGCAGAGCGAACTTACCTGGCAACATTATTGTAGCATATGATTACCCTACAGCCCTTTGCAGCATGTAATAACTTCTTCACCTGTCTATTGTAACAACAGTACTGGTGCTTTAAATGCCCACAGTAATCCCAAGAATCAAATTCTGTGCTGCTGCAAGCTCTCACCTCCCTTAGGTTTAAAATCCTGAGTTTTGTCTTCTGCCATCCCTAGGAAGGAGGTTTTCAACCCATCATGCTACTTGCAGCCTCAGAGGAAAGATGTGCAGTGACTCCCAACATAATAGCAAAGTGTATCTTCATCTTGCTTTGAGACTGTGTATTTATTGTGACAAAGTAGTATCAAACGGAAATAAGGTGTCCACATAAAGTTACATCTTAAGGGCCAGGAACAAAATAAGAAAGGGCTTCTCTAGTGCCATGTGCAATATTAAGAAGGCGGCTTTATTAGCCAAATTCTAATCAAAAAGGCTTTCTCAGCACCAGTACAGCCTCTCAGGCAGCTCTTTGACAATAAGCAGGTCAGGAGTGGGTGGCCTGAGCCCTCCTGAAAGCAGAAGCAGTGGAAATGAAAATTCTCCAACTAGCAGGGAGGAAGAGGGGCACCAACCACCACAAGGGATCCCAGAACAGGAGATTTAACAGCCCCTTTGTGAGCTTTTCCAAGTTTCCCTCCTGATCTCTTGCCTTCTACTTCTAGAACACCCTCTTTCACTGCCTAGATGGCCAGTTCTCTTTCTTATGGTGGACTAGGGCCTTCTTTTTGTCCAGAGTGTTTGATTTCTAAGACATGGTCAGAAAATACTACCTTTTCACTGCTGTCTCAGGATCTGGCCACTCATGGTACAACTAAGGTCTGTCCCTCAGGTGATTTAGTGATAAGAAGGGAAAAAAAAGGCATATTAGACCTTGACAGTATCTTGAGTGCCACAGTGCAGTATATTACTGCTTTTATGTATTCTTCTTATGCATGCTTGCATCCCAAGGACTTCGCAACTTCAAATGAATACATAGAATACATAGAATACATAGAATAAACCAGGTTGGAAGAGACCTTCAAGATCATCGCGTCCAACCCATCAACCAATCCAACTCCGCCCAAGCAACTAACCCACAGCACCAAGTACCCCGTCAAGTCTTCTCCTAAAAACCTCCAGTGATGGTGACTCCACCACCTCCCCAGGCAGCCCATTCCAATGTGCAATCACTCTTTCTGTATAGAACTTTTTTCTAACATCCAGCCTGTATCTCCCCTGGCGCAGCCTGAGACTGTGTCCTCTTGTTCTGGTACTGCTTGCCTGGGAGAAGAGACCAACATCCGTCTGTCTACAACCTCCCTTCAGGTAGTTGTAGAGAGTAATAAGGTCACCCCTCAGTCTCCTCTTCTCCAGGCTAAGCAACCCCAGCTCCCTCAGCCTCTCCTCATAGGGCTTATAAATGAAGAGGTCTGGACTAGTTTCCTCCCTCTGCAGACGTTCTGGAAAGAAATGCTGGTTGGGATGGCCCACCAGCTGGCAGCCAAAGCTGCCAGACATGACGTGATAAGACTGTGACATAATGTTATCCCTATTGACCTATATAGTCCTGCACAAGCTTTTTGGAGAGGAAAGGCAAATGAAAAATAGTGAATGAAGGGGAGGAAGTGCTGGCCTATGTATCCCTGTGAGGATGACTGCACTGGTGCTCCCAACTCCATCTTTCTGAGCTGTCCCAAAACAGTGTAGCTGAGACCCATCAGGTGCCACTGGGAAAGTGAAGATGAATTTAAGAAAAAGATTTCACCGCCTGGAAGTGGTTTGACATGATTTGCTTTTGGAGTGACAGATTATTATGGACTGCCTCTCCAATGTCTAATTATTTAAGGTAGCTCCTTTAAAAGTATGACTAGTCTCTGCTTCTGTCTCCCCAGAGACTCTCCAGAACTGGTCTCAAACCCTCTTCCCAAGGACACTCCTAACAGCTCCAGGGGACATTGTGGTAGAGAGGTATGTGGAGGAACAATGTGGCCCTGAAAGGTGAGTCCTCAGCCAGATCTTCCTCTGCACCCCACAAGACAAAGTAATTTAGATGACCAAAGCAGAAGACAGGCTACTGTTCTCAGGCAGGACTTGCTATGCAACTGACTTGAGATACAGGTGAAAGAGACAAGAGATTTGATGACCTTGCCACCAAATATCTGTTGCAGCTTTGCACAGCAGAGACACAACTCTTCATTGCTTAAAGTGCTTGTGACCAATACAGATTCTACTGCAGGGTGCTGTGTTCCTAGTAGCCAGTCTGATTTTCTGGAGCTGGAAAGATCTGGGAGAAAAATTGATGTCTTTTGCACCTTTTTGTTGTTATACCAAGCTAGCAGGATTTCTCCTGTGAACAATACACCATTATTCTGACATAAATATGCTTCTTTCCTGAAAAGCAGAAAGTAAAACTGATTTTTACATGGAATGAGCACAGCCAGCACCATTGCTTTTGCAGTGGAGGAAGGGATCCTACTTTGAGAACTTGACTTCTCCCTGTGACCAGTCCTATGCACTACATTACATGCTAAATGATTTAACTGAGGGAATATGATTCTCTTCAATGTTCTTAAACTTCTTAAAGATTTTTGTTTCATTTTGTGTTATCATTTCTAATTTTAGAGAAGAGTTTTTTTCTGGGAGTATAAATCCAGGCTTGAAGCCAAATTACATGAGAAAGAAGACAACACCAGAAGTAACTTAATTCTGTCTAAAATTATTTTTTGATCTGTTTCAACTTCCTTTACATGCATGCTTCTAGAGTCCTTAGTTTGCAGTACAATTGTGCTACAATTGCACAGTCATATGACAGACTGTAATACAGAATCTTCCAGAAGCAAAATTGGCAGGAAGAGAATTTATAAGATGCAAGCATTTCTTAAATCAGTTCTCTAAAGCACAGCTTTTGTTGCCAATATTCTTTTTGCAAACATTTAGTTACCATCCCTGCTGCTAAAAATCATGTCTGGAAAGATAGTGCATCCTAAAATAGTATTATTTTTAAAGCTTTCTCTACTTCATTTTCTCCTACTCACAGTAGAGTTGGTCCACTGTGCACTCCCAGAAATGCGTCATCGTTGATAACTTCCAGGAATTTGTTCTTATGTAGATAGCTGCAGAAACAAACACAACAGAGTGATTTGGAAATAATTATCCATAGGTTAAAGATCTTCAGCTTACCTTCCTAAACAGATTTACAGAAGGGCCATCCTGCCCCAGCAATGTATCGAAGCATAATAAGTTACTTAATTTTCTGTGTAGCCGAGAAAGACAGACATATTTGCCACTTTGAAAAGAAATTAAATTCCTCAACAAATGGCAATTAAAAAAAAATAGCAGAATTAATTTTCCTTTATTTTTATTTGTCATCCATGTAAACTCAGAGGCGTGTACACTGTATCCTCAGGTAATTACGAGTGAGTATGAGGTGAGGCAGATTTGTTTGCTTTGATTACAGTGAGGTGTAAGGAATTACATGATACTTGCAGAAACACATCATGAACAAACGTGAAAAGAATTCCCTCCTCATTTTGAGTTAGATGATAAAAGTTTTAAATGCTTTAAAATTTCCATAGCCAAGTGGAGGCTCCCATATACAAGGTAATAGTTAAGAATAAAGCTTTGTTATATGAAGAGCAAGAGGAGGAGAGAGAAGGACAAATCTGAAGGAAAAAATAATACAAACATGTTAAAAAAAAAAAGTCAATTCTAAGTCATGAGCTAATAGACTTTTTGGGTTTTGTGGAGGAAGAACTAATTGGCTTCAGTAATTCCACAACTGCAGTGGTAGGAAGAGAAAGAATAAGTAAAAAAGCCCTGCAGGATCAGCAGACCAACAGGCATCCTATTGCCCAAGTGAAGCCAGGTGACATTGCTTAGAATTTGAATGAAATTATCTTAAAAAGAAGAATTTAATAAAATTTCACAGTGCAGTTGGCACAGGAATTATAAGATGCCCAGAGCAGGCCTGTTAAATAAATTAAATTGAAAAGAAAAATAAAATTAAATTGAAAGGAAAAATAGTTTGATACTACTGATGCAGGCAGGGAGGAGTGTTTGATGCTATAACCATTACAAACATTTAAAGACAGCATTGATGTATCTGGGAAGGCAGAAAAAAACAACAGAAAGATCATCACAACAGATTTCAGAGAGTCTCCCTAAAGCTTCTGTGAACAGTGCCAATTGTGGCTGCTAGTGGCAAAGATGCAGTGGTCAAATCTTTGCTAATTGTAAGGTCTGTAAGAAAAACACAATTTAAGATTGCTGTGGAGATAATTGAACTGACTCAGAAGAGTGCAGGAGGCCACTATCTTTGTGCCAGAAGAGCCTTTCAAATTCAGATAGCTGAACTGGAGTTTAGTTGTAAAAATGATAATGTGAGGCCAATGGTTTCTTGGTGTGGGGAAAAAAAATCAAGTAAATTTTCCATAGCATGCAGTGGATATAAGCTTATATTGATCACCAGTGAGAAATGAATGTGCTTTGGCTGGGTTACACAACATGCTCTTAGGGAGCCAAACCAGAGCAACACTTCTGGCATGTTACTCATTGGATATTACCCATGTCTAGAGCCTAATTTCCTACAGAGGAAAACAGTTGATCTTCTCAGCTATTGTTTGAAATAAGCTTTCATTCTTTAGAAAGACAAAGCATTCCAGTATCACCTGACATTTGTATTTTCTGGGAACTGACAATTTAGTCACTTCTGTTGTGAGCTTTAGTTCCTCATGATTTTGTCTGCAACTCTAATACAAGAATTAAAAACAGAACAAGAGCTATGAATTTCCAAGATTTCAACATCTAGGTTGTGGTTTTGAAGGACACAGAAACCTGCCTGACCTGGTAAAACCTGTTTGCTTTAGTAGCTAGGCATTATTATACAGCCAGGTAATTGCTTGTCCAGTTTTGAAGTTTCCCCCTGATATCTGGACACCATAGTGAGTGATAAAGCTGAAATACAATAGTTTACATGTGTGATAAAAACCTTCAAACTTACAAATAGAAACAGCCAGCTGGAGACTTTCTGGAAGTCCATAACCATGTGTTACCAAGGAGGGACTGAAGTGTTAGCTGCCAGTTTTCACTTGCGTTGAGTCCAAACCATCAGAATGTTCAATTTCCTGAAGCTAACTGATTGTAGTTGGTTAAGCCTTTTTGATGGGTAACTCTTTTCAATTGAAAGAATAAGACTTTGGTAAACACTGATTTGACAAAGAAACTTTATGTATAGCTAGTATAGCTCCTTCTGACAATGCCTTTAAATCTGTTGTTACTGACAGCTAGATGGTATTGAATGTAATTTAAATACACTGCAGAAAAGAAAATCACAACAGTGGTACCCATGTGTCTAAGCAAAGGTTGGAAGCCTTGGAAGTCATATGGATGAAGTAGAATAGCTGTCCTCAGTGGAGACGCTAGACTAACAGTAGCTTTGGAAAGTTGGTGGAGGGCAATGAGATACACATGACCCTTTGACCTCTGTGAATTACATAGGTCTTTTAATATAGCAAGAGAGGTGGAAAGGCACACTGCATGGTAGACAGTAGCCTCTCAGATTTCAGAAATGTCTTGGGATTTATAGATGGGACATGGAATTTTTGAATGATTTGTCAAAGATGAGTTACTGGTTTTGACTGTTTTCCCTTTTTACTTGTGTTTCTCTTTGAGGTCATAATTCAAAACCCATTACAATTTATTTCCCTCACTCTTTTTCCCTTAGTTTGATTTCACTCCAAAGTCATGTCAAGTCCAAAGGACCTTAGATCAGATCCTGAGGAAAATAGGTGCTTCACTGTACAATGGCAGATAAAAAGGAGTTCAAATTAGAAATGTCAGAATACAGAAAATGAAATATTTGCCTTTCGCATTAACTTAATGCTGCTTCTGGAAACAACAAATCCAAGGTTGCATTTAATTAGCAAAATTATATCTAATCGTGGCATATGGTAACCAAACTACTTTGGAAAATTAGTTTAGACATTTCAATGCAGTTTATCAAACAGATAAAGGCTTTACTGCTGATGTACAGCTCCCTAGTTTGCCTTGTAAATCTGGAGTAGTGCTTTGCTCCAAGTAAATCTCATGTGGTTTAATTAGGAGAAAGCTGTTTGTTGTAATAAAGCGTTATTGCTGCTGGTAGATAAAGCTCTGAAGGTAAGCCTTGTTTTAGTTCTGTTGTTGTTTTGTGTTGTGTTTTGGGTTTCTTTTTTATTTGCCTAACTTGTGCATCATAGCTGGTCTCTAGAAAGATTCACTTAGAATTATAGAATCAGGGAATATCTCAGGTTGGCTAACTATTCTGTGCTTGATACATTCCAAGACATGGATGGTCATTTTCACTGCAGGGGCACACTGTTGACTCATATTCAACTTGCTATCAACCCAAACTCCAGATCTCTTTCCACCAGGCTGCTCTCCAGTCTCCCGTTTCTATGTATAAGCAGGATTATCCTGTCCCAGGTAGAGAATCCAACTCTTGCACTTCTTAAGTTTCATATGGTTGGTGAAATCTCTGCTCTTGAGTCTGTCAAGATCTCTTTTTAAGACCTTCTACTCTCAAGGCCTTGAAGAATACTGAAATACTTTTAAAGACTACTAATTAGAGACTTCCTAAATGTAAGCAAGCAATATCTGCAGAACCAAGTATGTGTTTTCTGCTTCCACCCAGTTCAATAAAGCAGATGTGTAAGACTCCAGGTATGCTAAAACTACATTTTCACTAGATTATTTAATAATATGGGAAATTCCAGAGGACAGAAAGCAATAGCACTTTTACTATGAGGAAGCAAACCCAAAACTTCCTACAAAATCCATCTACAATCTCTGTTTCATCAAGTTGTAAGAAACAGAAGAGTCAACACAGTTTATATATTGGCTAAGACTTGAAGTATTCTGTATAAGGTATAGAGGGATTTGATCAGGACACTGGATTAATTTTGCCATATTTTACATCTTGCAAATGCTATGGACACTAGAACAAGCACTGTGCAACCATGAAAAAACTTCATTTCTCATATAAAAGTTCAAAGTAACTGAACTAATGTAAGTAAAATAAGACCTATCCTAGATCTCTAGGTTAACTCAGACTTTTCAAAATTTAATAAGACTACCTAGTTGTTAAGGGGGAAAAAGGCAGTTTGGAAAGATTAAGACCATGTGAAGAATGCCCTTATAGAATTCTTAGAGAATTTAAGCCAAATTTAAAATAAAGTACTGAAAATAATCATATTCTCAGGATTCTGTGGTTAATTTGAGAGTTCAGGATGGAGAAATCTCTTTACTCATGAGATTGCCAGCCTGACCCTTAAGTCAAGCCTTTGAGGACCAGAATAAGCTCTGACAATGGGAATGGAGCCTCTGGAATTGAGATTTCTTCTGCGTCAATGATTGAAGCAGATGTTTTTAGCATGGTGCAATAAGGATATTCTCTAAGTATTTGTTTTCCAGAAAGTATAGTAAGAAGGTGAAGGGAAAGCTGAAATGGTTGCTTCATGCTTTTGAGGTGCCTGTCTCTGAGAATTGCTTCTAACATCTTACACCACTATCTTTTTTTTTGCAGACAAAATTTCTCTCAAAGGGCTGCTGCCATTATTAGTGATACTCTTACTAAAACAGTCTTGTAAGTAAACCAGCATCATTATTTTCTAAATTGCTTTAGAAATCTTGCCAACCAAAAGATTGTTGTAGCTTTACACCAGAACAAAATTCACACCAGAATTACCTGCCGTTATTTTATTAGCTACAAATACACATGCCAAATGAAACCACACTGCAAAAGACATTAAGGGCTGATATTTATACAGCTGTGTGAAATTAATATCCTCTCTTTGGTCCTTAAAAATAATTACAGTAAAATATGTATTTGAGAGCCTCCAACAAGTGCAGAATTTATTTTGTTTTATCTTTTTTCTGAAAGAGGAGAATGATCTGCTACTTACATAGCATCCAGATTTGTCCCATTAAAAGCATGGCTTTGGATGCTGGTAAAACCATTATTGTAGAGTTTGCTGAAAACAAACAAAATAACAATAGTAATTAAAAATTAGCTTGGTTTGGTTTGGTTTTGTGGGGGTTTGGTTTGGGTGTTTGGTTGGGGTTTTTTTTGATACTTGAATACCTAACATTTATAATGTTTCTTGGCAACACTCTGCTTATGAATGGGGAATGGGTTAATTCTAATTTGTGGAAGAACCAGCAATTGTAGTACAAGATCAGACAAATGCCCAGCAGCATTTTTGAGTGCAGCAGAATCAAGAATACCACACATTGCAGGTTTGCCATCTTTTACTTCTTTTTACAGCAAAAATAGGACTGTACTAAAACACTTAACTATAACAACAAGGAAACAAAAGACTCATTAAGGGAGGGTAAAGAATCTAATACCTAAGCAAATGAGTGTGAGTTTACTATCAGGGCTGCCTGAATTTTTAGAATTAGATATTTTTTTCCACCTAGAGCAAAAGCTGGAGTTTTAAAAATTTCTTTAGAATTTATTCTCTTGGATTCTACTGCTCTTTCCCCTAAACCAGGTTGTAACTCTTCACAGTCAGTTTCTGTATTCTAGTGCTCTTTCCCCTAAACCAGGTTGTAACTCTTCACAGTCAGTTTCTGTATTCTAGTGCTCTTTCCCCTAAACCAGGTTGTAACTCTTCACAGTCATTTTCACTCCCCTCAGCCCTTTCTTGTGATTCACACGGAGCATATTGCATAAGTAAACTTTATTTAACAATTTTCCTGCAACAATGAGTCTCCTGATATTTGTCACCTGTTAGTTTGCAATGTATTTGCCACAATAGGTTGCAAAACATTTAGACACACTTCTAGCCATGCTGTAGTTTTACGGAACTCTGCAAATGTTTCCCTTTGATTTTCTCCAATATAACCATTCACTGGCTTAGGATCATACAAAGGCAAAACCAAAATAAACCAACCAACCAAAACTCCACCAAAGCCCAAACATTGGTCAAGCCAGTTAAAAAAAAACAAACCCAGCAGGCTTAATTCAAATCACATTTCAAGTACAGAATTAATGTGAATTACACTATGGATACTAGCTATGGTGTTTCTCTGTTATAAACTACTGGAGAGTAGGATAAGGATTTTAGTGTTTTGGGGGTTGTTTTTGTTTTAAACATTTTATCCTGTGTTTGAAAGAGTTAATTGCCTGGAAGAACTTACAGAGTTAGAGATTCATTGCAAAGCCCACGGAAAGCGTTTGCAGGCACTGAAGTCATGAAAGGATTATCTGCAATTTCACTGAAAAAAAGGAGACAAAATAGCACAATCAAACATCTGCCCAAAAGAGCTTCTCCAGAACAGTTTTATTAATTGTTCTCTGCCTTGATAATAAATAAAAGGGTAAAACAACTTGTTGAGTTAAAGCTAAGGGTGGAAGATGCATGTGGAGTGATTAAGAACTGAGCATGTTCCAGCATCCAGGAAGTGAGCTTGTGAAGTAGATGAGTTCTTACAGCCCTGGAAAGGTGTGCCGTCCTGTGTGATGATGGTAGTGGTTAACGGCATATAACAGGTCCCTTGTCTCATAAGCCAGAGAATTAGCAAAGTAATGCTGCAGTGTCAAATAAGCAAGGCCAAGTGACTTTAGAGCTGAGATCTTCCTCTCCAGCTAAGCTCGGATTAGACAACAGGTGGTACATTATTCAGGATGAGGCATTTCACTTCACAGAACTGCATACAGCACAGGTGAAGAAAACTTATTGTATGATCTAACCTAATGATTCCTCTCAATTCTTGCCCAGGAGTGTATGTCTTAAATACTTCCTTAGTCCTACTCTTCAGTCTTAATGAATACTGTGAATCTACAGACCAAAAATTTATTGTGATAAAAGGGACAAAGGAAAAACTAGAGAGATTTACTGTGACTAAACTGGAGGAGAAGAAAAGGCTGGTATAAACAAAGGGCAAATTGTCTGATTGTCTTTTTAGTTTTTCCTGTGTCATATTGGGGTCTAGAAACCAAAATATTATGCATTTTTTTCCTTTTCTTCAGTTTGTGAACCAAAAGTGGTCTAGTAAGGACAGACCACAATGTCTATGAGCCAAGTCCAAACAACTGCCCATGTGACAATTTGCTGTGGTATGTATCTGCTAACACTGAACTATACTGAAAGCATTTTCGTTCCAAGTAGTTTTCACCAGCAGGTGGGTTCCTCCACAAGTTATTTTGGTTTAACATTTTTCAGATTGGTTCACTTTTCTAAACAATTGTTGATTTGTTAGTTGCTTGATCTCAGAGGCCAATAGTGATAACAATGAATGTTTTTTTTCCCCCCAGCTATATATTGTTAATCCTCTAGAAAGTTATTATTCTTCAAGAGCACTTTTTTGTTGTTGATCAAAGAAACAGACTATCTTTCATTGACTAACAGTGTTCAGAAGTGCCTCCCTTGAAAGTGCAGCTCTACTCTTTCTAAATTCTTTAGCATATGAAACCTGTATTTATTTTCTGTTAGCGATCTTTATAGCAAAATTTGAGGTAGAAGTAAAATAACTTGCTGTCTGCCACTTTGAAAGTCACTGAGTTGGTTGTAAGCAAATACACAGATGGTTGTATAAACTGCTTCTGTTTCATCTAGCCTATTCAATTCTTGTTTCTCTCTACTTAGTAATGTAGCATTTAATTTACAAAGTAGTCAAGCTTAATTTAAGCTAAAACCCTTGAGATCTTTGAAGAAGTCCCTAATAACTCTTAAGATGTAGGTGTTTCAATCTTGGAGACTTACAGCCAAGGCAAACATAGCAGCTCCAGGTTATGGAACATAAATTAGCACAAGGCTTACCTGTAGCCTCAGTAGATCCTTGGGAGGAAAGAACTCATTGCTCACTACAGGTCTAGACTCTTTAGCAAAACCACCAGCATTTCTTCAGTGCTCTGAGGTTTGCCTTGACAATAGCAGACCATTAATGCAGTGACTACCTACTGTTTTTGACTAAGAATGCCCCTTAGCAGCATTAAAACCATGCCTGGGATTGACCATCACTCATGCCTTTGCAAGTCGCTTTCTAGTATAAACCTTCTCATTTTTAATAGCCTTTTATGTAGTCCATCCAGCAGCCAAGCCTCTTCCAGCTGAACACTGCTACAATATAGGATTGTTAACGCTTCTCTGTGATTAAGCAGTGGCTGAGATACTTTTGCCTTGTGTCAGCCTGCAAATGTGTCTCAGTGACTTTTCCTCCATATCTTGATTACAATCCAGAATCCTAACTTAAATTGCAGGTTAAGAGACAAAGATGGATGTCATCTTTGCTTTCTGAATACCAAGAAACACCTGCATTTTATGCAGCAGAACACTGTTTCTGAAATACCTTTAAGGGTAATAGTGGGAGATGCACCACTACCACCACACCACCACTGCCATTTGCCTTCCCATTCTCTCCAAGAAATGGTTCTGAAATTTTTTTCAAGGCATCAGAATACAAAATAAAATGAAATAAAAAATAGGAGGGAAAGGAGTGTCTCAGTTAAAGTAACATATAGAAAAGGAAGAAAGTCTTAGTGCTACATAAGAGTGCCTTATGTGAACAAAACCAGCTAAATTAATAGGCCTTGCTAGTGGGAAATCCCTTTCTAGCTAACTTTAGTTAATGAGAGATTGCTCCACCTGGGAAGTCTAGCTTAGAAGTAGGGAGTTGTCAGCCCTGGTGCTGTGGTCCTTCAGTAGTACTCCATCTTTTTACTTGAAATGGGATTCTATTGGTAAGACTGGGTAAGGGTATGAGACAAGGTGTGTGTTCATAGAAGCTTATTCTGTCAATCTAAAAGAGCATGCATCTCATTCAAGTACTATTAGAAAAAGGTGACTGACAGGAAGGAGATATATAATCTTCTTTCTGAAAGACACACTGTGCCAGCCTCCGCTGACCTCCCTACTAGAGTTGTTATGAAACCAAGGTGCTCCTGGTCTGGTGACTTAAGAGCTCAGCTTTGGCAATTTAATTTTCAAGCTTCCCCCGCCCCCACCTCCCCGAGTTTTTTTTTAATTAAAACATTAATTGTACAAAACAACATATTTTGAGTAAAGTCAGTCTTCATCAGAATCTTCCTAAAAAATGTGAGCTCAACACTGAACTTTTAAAGGTGCCATATAAAAACTAAGTGCTCTTAAGGTTATCCAGTTGTTCTGCTCTTGAGTCTTCTGTCAGGGTGGAGTCAAGAGAAAGGCAGCAGATAGCCAATGGAGATTATAATTCAACAATATAGGAGCTCAGTGAAGAGCAGTATCAGAAAATGTGCTATAGGAGCTCACCGTGCAAGCACAGATTTGTTACAGGAATGTTGACAGGATGACTTCATGTTAGCAGGCTCAATGTCAGATCAGGTCCTACTGTGTGTCCCACTGTTCTGACATCAGACTAATTTGATCCATGATGCAAACAAAATAAAAGCAAAAGGTCTGTAGAAATTATGTATCACATACTTTGGATAATTCAAGAGAAATGTACTTGTGTTTCCATGTCTTTCATGCAGGTCAAATGTATAGTGCTATGTGATCTGGCATTTGCCAGATTTCATACTAATGATCCTTGAAATACAGCTTGAAAAAAACTGTTTGCCTGACTTATTTGATATTCTCCAAAACAGAAATCTTTACTCTAGGTTTTTCTTGGGATCTGAAGATGGCAATGTTCCAACTAGCTGTGAGATACTTACAGTAAAAAGTTCACATCAGATGAGTGGATTTTGGTGAGGTCTGGAAATGTTTTGAGTCCAGTGTTAGAAATACCACTGAAAGAGAGAAGAAATGAAAAGAATGACATGCACTGGGTCACTGAACAATAACAAACTATGTATTTAAAGCTTTCAACAGTGCAGGATGGTTATTTCATCCTCTCTATTGTCAATCAATTAATTTATAATCAACTATCCAAAATACAGCCAGGCAATAACAATTTTGTAAAAATCAAAATAGCATGTTAATGATAAATCATACAATCTGAACAACAGGAAGACAGAACAATAAGACAGACAATCAGATCTGCAGAGTGAAGTGAGTTGGATAGGGAGGGAAAAGAGAACACCTGTGGATTCACTCGTGAGATTAAGCTGCTTTGGAAAATATTATAGACCCCCAAATCCTCTGTCTTGAGGCTGAGGTGTTCAAATAGCCCTAGAAAGGGAAACTGTCTTCAAATGTAAGTACAGTTAATTGCCTTTATTTCTGAACTATAGAGTGCAAATAACTTTAATAATTACAGTTCTCATTTTTAAAAACTGTTCTGAAATGAAGTAGTTTTGACTGGTTTCTCTTTATACCTTTCAGATCTCTAGGAAAAATCCTGAAAAAGCTTCCCTTCTCAGTGTTACCCCTTCTCCCAAACACACACAGAGCCTTTTCTAGTGTCTTCCAAACAAAATCAGGGAACTTATTCTCTTTCTCAGCTCTGTTTACTGTTATAATTTTAGAATGTCATAATTGGTTACCCTGTGCTGTTCTTCAGAAACTTCGTGGGATCACAGAGAAATTCTTCTGGATTTCTTTCTGCCATAGCCGTCATATAAAATCAGGTGTCTGCAGATGGGCTTGTCACCCTTGGCTAACAGGTATGCTTTAAAACCCTCTACAAAATATAAAAGCTGTGTGTATTTTTGTTGTGTCCTGTCTTCCCACTGTTCTGTACACAAATAGAGTCAGGCATCACTTATCGTAAGAAGAAAGCTCGCTATGGAATTTTGCCAAGGAAATAGTAATATGTTCAAGAAGAGTGGCAAAATTACTGATGAATTTGTGGACATGTTTTCCTTTCTTGCAAAAGTAGTCAAAGTTCCAATCCCCTAACCTCATTAGCTTTTTGTCATTAAAGTAAAGCAACAAGGGAAAATGTTGCAATCTATTCCCAAAAGAAATAAAAAGAGACAAAACTGCTATAGTCTGAGGAGTCACCTCTAGGGGTTTAAGTGTCAACTTGTTACAAGTGCTAAATACTTACAGGTATTTCAAAAGTGGAAGGTTCTTAAAGGCCTCAGGATCTATGTAATCCAAGTTTCTAAGATTTCGAATTTCACTGTAAAAAAGGGGAAAACATTACCACAGTAATAATTAATATTTAACTATTTATCATAACAGAAATCAGCGGTGTTAGAATGAAATTTCAGGAACATAATTCCTGCAATGATGTTTTGTACTGGCCAGCACTAACTCAAGGCTACTGTGCACTCTGAGCAATCTTACAGTGATGATCTGCATAGATGCTGTGCTGGAGATTAGCTACCTTAAGTGAGGAGGGAAGAAGCAGCTGAAATTTTATTATGGATCTTTAATAATAATAAACAAACCAGGTTGGAAGAGACCTTCAAGATCATTGCGTCCAACCCCTCAACCAATCCAACCCACCTAAACAACTAACCCATGGCACCAAGCACCCAATCAAGTTTTCTCCTGAACATCTCCAATGATGATGACTCCACCACTTCCCCGGGCAGCCCAGTCCTAAAATCAAAAGTAACAGCCTGTGGTAATGGATATTTCTTTGAACATGGTGAGAATTTTGTGTCAGCAAAGTTGAGTGAAAAGAAGTTGTTCAGCAAAATTTCTAGTACTGATATATAATTACCCTATTAACTTACAAACATCTATTTAGCTTAGAATTTTATATCCTCTTTTTTTTTTTTTCTGGTTACTTCCTTCATGTCTTTAACAGTTTTTTGTTGTTGTTTTGTTGGGTTTTTGTGGTGTATTTTTGGTGTGTATTTGTTTTTGTTGTTTGGTTGTTTTTTTTCATATTTCTTTTACAGAACTTGTCAATGGTTCAAAAAGATGGCTCAGGTCACTTAAATTAACTCCAATCTGAGACTCGAAATAGACACACCTTTTACTATATAGCCATGTCCAGCTGTATAGGTAGGGAATAGTGTATTTTGCATCAATTTAATGCAAAAAGATACAACACAGCCCTCATTTCTCACATCTTCTGTACACATTTTTCTACTCAGATGACAGCTTGATTTTTGAATTTCACATCTGGCATTCAGAAGTTCTGACATGTTTTAATCATCCTTTCATCCTTCCCCCTCTCCCCACCATGATAGCTTGGGGCATTATTCTGCTTTCTTAGACTTACTTTGCCTGTAGCTTCCTTGGTTTCTCTCACATATGTGTATACTTCCATGTTTTGTTCTCCCCTTATGGCCAGATTATGCAACTGCTAAGCCTTTGCACCACTAGCACCAGAAAACTGGCTTGGACTCCCGATTATCAATTCCCTACCTCCAGACTGCAGCTTTTAACAAGATCTTTCTGCACAGCACTTGTCCCAGCACCCTAAAATTCACTGCAGATATATAGTAGGCCTAAATGTCTGCAGTCTCCCAAATGAGTGGCTTCTTAGATTTTTTTGATCAAATCACCTCTCCTGTGACACTGTATCCCCAGATCCCTAGCTCCACAAGATGTCTAAGAAGTGCAGCCCTGGTCTGTAAACTGGTAGAGCTGCTTAGGCCCTTAGCTCCAACTCACTGCAGCTCACTTCAGAGCTGGAGAGCAGTCCCCCATGAGCTATCCACATATGAAGGCAAGTCACTTGAACCATAACCTTTGGCCCTGTTCCCAAATGCTGATAAAGCTTTTCATGTGGTTGTATAAGAGGAGAGAGCCTTTGGAGTGAGGAGTAAGAAGCAGGGAGAGATGAGAGAAAAACGAGCAGAGATACAGAGAAATGGAAAAGAAAGTGAATATTAATTACAAGCAAAATGACATCTGGCCCATTAAAATGCAGCAGGTGATCAGTATCCTTAGTTTCCAGAAGTTGCTTGGCACTTGACAGGCATAGATTCATAAAAATATGACCTATGCTTAAAGAGACCTGAGGCCTGGAAGGAACATAAACTCAGGACAGAAACACATGAACTGATTAAGTACCAAGAAAATGGAACACTGAAGATCAAAGCTGAAGCACACTAACAGACTTGGCAGACAAGGATGATGGTAAGCACAGGATGTCTACTCACGTGACACTTGTCTCAAGCTAAACCAGTTAGTTCCTCCCTCCCTCCCACAAACACTAGATTTTATCCTAAGAAGTTCTTATGTTTAAAAGCAAATGTTTTTAAAATTAACCTCTGTGGATAATTTTAAATTAGGGTAAAAGATTATTTACATAAAACTGCACTGTATGAAAAGTCCATGAAAAACAACCTGTGAAAATAAAACTCTGTGAAAAGACTTATTTTCAAATCTGTTTGAGTAACATCAACCTCCCTTGAAATAGCCTATGATAGCCTTTACCCAATATTATTTTAGTAATAATACTTGGAACATACTATGCAAATGGAGAACATTAGACAAATGCACAGGACAAGCTATACATTTATCCTTGAATAATCTTGTTCTTTGCAAAGTCAAATCCAACAATGATAAGAGTGAACAAGTCAGAGGAGTTGTTGAAGCCATTCAGAAAAAGGTCTAATTTGTAAGTCACTTTCTTTTACAGCTCTGTGCAACTGCCTAATTTGCCAGGTGCCTATATATTCTCTAATTAAATATTACACGTGCCTTATTTCCAAACAGATTTAAAACACCTAGTAAGCACTTCTGAGTGGTAGAGGTAGCCCTATGTGGGCTGGGGCTATACAAGCCTATAGCTTGTAGTGATAGGATGAGAGGGAACAGCTTTAAGATTGAGGAGGGTAGATTTAGAGTGGATATTAGGAAAAAAGTCATTACAGTGAGGGTGGTGAGACTCTGGGATAGGTTGTTCAGGGAGGAAGGAAATGAGAAAGGGATTATTTAGCCACAAAAGAAACAAGAATGACAACTTAAACATCAACATGTATGTTATATTCACACCTCTCCAAATTTCTCGTTGTACTAATTCATTCAATTGCAATACTTACATATGAGTGACTTTATTTAAACTGCTGAAGGAATGGGCCTCCAGACACTGAAGTGTTTCATCTATGGAGATGTAGCTAAACACCAGCAAACAGAAAAAGAAACAAGTCTCAGAACTTTGCAAGCCATGGCTAGTGTCCATCATGTCACTTCAATTTTCCTGTCATACTTTTTCTCATTGAACTGCCACAACACTGCCAAACACACAGACACTGTGTGAGGGAGGAACTTTTAAGAGGGTTTTGACAGCTACCTTAGATGTACACTATACTACAGAATACAGTTAAACAATAACAAAAATACCCACAATAGAGCTATTAAGCAGCAAAATGAAACATCTACATTTCACATTTCAGAATCTTATTTCTTTCCTTTTCCTCACTTAAGATCCCCTTGGAAATCTCTAAGGAGATATGCCCTTCAGATAAATTGGACTATTTATCTACATTAAACAATTAGGAAGGAAAGAAATAAAGAAGGTCCTTGGACCATCACTACAACATCTGTTGCAGATCATCAGGGTGACTGATTCTTTGATATTGTTGAGGAAAAGGAGGTGCTCTAACATGAATTTATCTAGCCATAGAGTGAATGTTGTAAAGGATGTACAAATGTAGCCCAGAAGCAATACCAGATAGCAAGCTTAAGAAATGCTTATTTACACACATTTTAGACTGAGATGCGTTTGTACAGCCGGTGATCTACTGAACAAGATGAGAAAATAGTTCTGCAGAGTCTCTTCACCATCATTAGTGAAATGATAATACTGGAACTACTGTTAAAGGCTTTGAGGTGTCAGCAAAGTTGCAATACAACTAACTTGTGCAAAGCAATTTAATTGCTACTATTTTGGGTTAAAATATCTGAGTCTGTCTGGTGGGGGTTGGTCTCTTCTCCCGGGCAGCCAGCACCGGAACAAGAGGACACTGTCTCAAGCTCCACCAGGGGAGGTTTAGGTTGGATGTTAGGAAGAAGTTCTTCATAGAAAGAGTGATTGGCCATTGGAATGTGCTCCCCAGGGAGGTGGTGGAGTCACCGTCCCTGGAGGGGTTCAAGAGGAGATTGGACATGGCACTTGGTGCCATGGTCTAGTCATGAGGTCTGTGGTGACAGGTTGGACTCGATGATCCTCAAGGTCTCTTCCAACCTTAGTTATACTGTGATACTGTAATAAAGGGACTATATAATATGTCTTTCCCCCTTTTTAATCAGTAGGCCTGCAAAGACCCTGATCATCCTTAACTTAAAAATATCCAATAGGTAATTTACATACATTTGAATTAGGTTGTGTTCCTTAAACCAGATTTTTAATATTATTCCTATTTTTTTCCTCTGACAGTATTAAGAGTCATAGTAGTAAATAGCAAATTAAAACAAGATTGTTTAACCAAGGAGAGCTTTGTAATACAACCAGTTATGAACAAGATCAATTTTTTGGTGGAAATTTTAAAGAACAAAATATTTATTTCTTTTAATGGATACTTAAACACATTTAAAATGTTTTAAGAAGTTGGAAAGAATACTTTGTGGCCAGCCTAATAACCAGCAAATGACTAATGCCACTAACTGTTCCCAAGGACTTTATATCCTCTCCAGACTGAAGCCAAAACCATTACCTGAATGAACTTTAACTCATCTAACATGAGATTTACTTTTTATTGGCCACTTTGGAGATGTAGTCAACAGTGTTTGGAAAGGTACCAGAAAAGTAAACAGTAGAGATTGCATGAACAATAGATTTTCTTTCTACAGTAGTATTGCTTTTACAAAGCTATTTGTCTCTACCCTTGACTTCAAAAATACTGAATGTTCAACCTGCCCTAAATGGGTAGGAAATCAGGTAAAAGCCTTCCACAAAGATTTAATGTATTTACAACTTTAAGGATGTAAACCAGAAATTTCTCTTGCATCTGAATACCTTTCAAAACCTTTTTTTTTTTGTTTTTGTTCCCCAGTGCACTGATGCATTTCTGACAGGAATTAGCTTTACACTTGAGCATTTCACTATGCCTTTTGTTTCATTCCTGTGGCAAAGCAGCAAAAACAATCTCTACTTCTGGCTATCCAGAGTGCATGGACATTCATTCATTTAAGACAAATAGGAGCTTTAGAATTTTTTGTTTAAGCAAGGTTCATAAAGGGGACAACCATGTTTTCTATTCAGTACAGAGGGACAAGAAGTTTATTTGTGTAAATTATATAGTAGAAACCATAGAACAAAATGAAGTGCTATATTTGGAACAAGAAACACAGTCTCTATCACACTTCAGAACATTTTCTAGATGAGTTTACAAAGCAAGGAATGGTAATTTTCATTGCTGATGGAAATCATGGGCTAGGAGAGGCAAATGAGGCATGTAGCACATTAGAGGCCAAGATACACAAACAAGAGCTGTAGTTAAAGTTCAGGTACTGGTTCCTTAAAGTTTGCATCAAGAAAGCAAAGATTTTGTTATTTGTAGTAGTAGTAAAGCTATAAGCCAGGAGGGCATTGATACTATTCAGATTTAAACCTCTCTCTATTCTTCATAGGTGTGGTGGTTTGAGCCTTAACTGGAACTTAAGAGCTCAGATGGGAGCCAGGCTGAGAATCCTTCCCCCGCTCCCCACTCTTCTTTCCCAATGGAGAGGAAAAGAAAGTAATGGAACAAATCCACCAAGAAATAATTTTGATTCATCTTGGAAGTAGAGAGGTAAAGAATTTTCTTTAAACAGTATGTATATGTATGTATGTGTACATATATTTATGTGTGTGTGTGTGTGTGTGTGTGTGTAACAATAACAGGCAAGATTCACAAGGGTAAGGAACAAGGATGGATGGGGAAAATAAAAAAGAAATATGAAATACAAAACCAGTCCTTTGCAAAGGTGTGGGGTGCAGCAGGGAGGACCACGTGGCAGAGAAGCAGGGGAACCAGTGGCAGTCCTCATCCAGGCAAAGCCAGGGCCCAAAGAGAGCTAATGGCTGCAGTATCCTCCTTTTTATAGCCTTGCTGGGCAGGGAGGGGGAGTGGAACAGACTAATTCAGTTTCCCAGGGGGAAAATGCCTTCCAGGGAGGGCAAAAGCTCTCACAAGCCCTCCCCACCTGCTTCCAGGATGGGTGTAGCCCATCACAATAGGCTTTTTAAAATTAGAAAGAGAAATGTGGTAATCCAGAAGGTATTGTACAACAGGAGAGTGTAATGCTGCCACATCATGATTTTAGGTAGGTTACTGCTATATTCAATTCTATCCATGCTATTGTCCTACACGTGTGGAGCAGAGGGAGGTTAAAGCTCCATATTTAGCTACTCAACTGGAGAAAGATACTGACATTTGTCTTCTCAGGTACTACATAAACATGGGGAGACACTAGGTGGCAAAGTGCCAGCCTATGAGGGATGCTAAGTGATCTACAGACAGGCAGTGTGAATACCCCTTGGCCTTTAAGCCTCTGTAAATTTTTTGGAGGCTAAACATCTTTAGAGAAAGGTTCAATGAGTTCTTCAAAGAAACACCTGTGCTTTTACAAATTCATAAATACTACAATTTGAGGGTTCTAAAACCTGAAAAGCATCTAGGCAACAGATTGTGTGTCACTGAAAGCTGAAGAAGAGTTAACATCCTTCTACATTTAATGAACTGCTTTGAACAATGTTTATCAGGTTTACATATGATACTGTATATCATATGAGGGATATCCCCCCAAGCTTCCCCCAGATATACCCCCCAATATACCATCTATCTGATTAAACTGAGACTGTAAATGAGGCTACAGATATTCAAGAACCATTACTTATTTTAGAAAGTAATTACTTCGATGCATCTGGATGAAACCATAAAATGAGGCAGACCTCCATGTTTCCCCAAAGATTTGTTTCATGAATTTTTAAATAGTAGTCCATCTCAGCCATTCAGCCAAAGCTCAGATGGAGTTGAGACTTGCAAAGAATGCCAAAGGCAATGAGAAGAACTCCTATTGATGCATTAGTAATAAAAGGCTAAACAAGAAAAATGTGGGACTCTTCTGGAATGAGATGGTTTATTCAGTTAAATATGGACACAGATAAAGCTGAGAACCAGACTGCATAAAGCCATGAGCAGTGTGGCTGGACCTTAAAGTAGGCCAAGCTTTAAGCAGGTGGTGGACTGGAGGTTTCCTGAGGTCCCCTTCTAAATTTCATGACTCTCTGATTCTAGAGAGTGAACTGGGAGATGGCAAAGGAATAGAGTAGAGTAGGATAGACTAGAATAGACCAGGTTGGAAGAGACCTTCAAGATCATCGCATCCAACCTATTATCCAACCCACCTAATCAACTAAACCATGCAACCAAGCACCCCATCAAGTCTCCTCCTAAACAGCTCCAATGATGGTGACTCCACCACCTCCCCGGGCAGCACATTCCAATGGGCAATCATTGGAGAAACAAAGGTGGGGAAACTTAATTTCAAAACTGCTAACATCAAGGAGCAGTGCAGTGCAAGGGTAGCTTGCTACTTCCAGGGGGGCAAACACTGACATGAGGCACCTAGGTAGAGGACAGCTGTGCATTTAGGAACTGTATCCATGTGTTTACATACAAAGGAAGTGACACATTGGAAATCTCTCTCACATCATGCCAACACAAATGTTTTTGCGAAAGTCTATCCCTAGCCTAGAAATGCCACAGGATTTCTAATGAAATGAGTTTGAAATCATGCTGGGAACTGGAAAAAAAAATAATTTAGCCAGGACCAGCAATAAAATATGTTCATTTGTTATGGTTGAAACCATTTGTCATGTTTTGCAAACTGCATAAGAAAAAAAAAGAAAAAAATCTTTATAGCCTTATGTATCATCTCCAATCAAGGTATGATACTGTCTAAAAATGCCTTCCTCGAGCCAGTTAACATTATAAACACGAAGTTCTAAAATGTAAGTTGTGAGGTAGCAAAGGTGCAACAATATTTTCATTTCTGAAGATTTTTTTACACAATGACAGAATTTTGGAGAAGAAAAGTGATTTTTTTTTTCTTTTTCTTTTTCTTTTTTTTTCACAAAAGAGCTAAAAGAATAATATCAGAAACAGAACTTACATACTAGAGATGTTGGGGAGATTGGAAAAAGCATCACTTGGAATTGTTCTTAGATGAGTCTCCATAAACCTCCTACAGAAATAAAAGTTTGGCAGTTAATGTCCTTTTGTGAATACAATTTAAGTTTAGAAAGTCCAATACAATTCCAGTTCTGCTCCAATATTTCTATTACATTCCCTTCTGACAATGTTTCCATATTTGCCTCATTTCTATTCCAGTTTCCTTATGTGATTTGCTTTGCTTGGTGTTCTAAAATACAACATTCTGAATTGTCTCTCCTAGCAACTCTGAAGAAATGTAAAACTTTGCAGAAAAGAAAACAAACCATTGCCTTGGTCCCTGTTTGACAAGTGTGAGTCTGTGGATAATTAATGACTGGGGACCACCAGGCAGCAGTGGTGTGTAGAAGGCTGTAGGATAGACTGTAATTCCTTGGAGTGGAAAGAAGACATGCTGAGAAAATTCTGAACCAGAACAGTCTATGATAGATGAAAATTGAAAGTAATTTAAACAGACTAACTTTATTGTAGCCCTGTCTGACTGCATATAAAGATTACAAGCTTACCAACTGTGTTAATGTGCTCCTCAGGCAATGGGTGGAAGTTGAGGCATAGAAAGTTTCATGTTAACATGAGGAAAAATTTTTTCACTGGGAGTGATGGAACACTGGAACAGGCTGCCCAGGGCAGGGTGTGGAGTCTCTCTCTCTGGAGATGTTCAAAACCTGCCTGGATGCGTTCCTGTGTGATCTGTTATAGGTGATCCTGCTCTGGCAGGGGGGTTGGACTAGATGATCTTTGAGGTCCCTTCCAATCCCTAACATTCTGTGATTCTGTGATAAATGCACCAAGAAACTGTTCTTGGGGTGGCTTATGTTACTCTTGTTACAACACCCCACCAGCTAGCAGGCTGTGGGTGTACAAGGAGTTGAAACAAGATGCAGCCAGGGCCACCTGACCACAACTGACCAAAGGGATGTTCCATACCATATGTCATGCTTAGTATATAAAATGGGGGAATAAGGAAGTGGGGGGTGTTCAGACTGATGAAATTTGGCTTCCCAAGTAACCATTACACGTATTGGAGCGCTCCTTTCTTAGAGATGGCTGAACACCTGCTTGTTGATGGTAACTGAATTATTCCTTGTTTTGCTTTGCTTGCCTGTGTGGCTTTTGCTTTACTTACCAAATTGTCTTTATCTCAGCCTATGAGTTTTCTCATTTTTACTCTTCCAGGTCTCTCTCATCCTAACGCATGGGGCCCTGAATGAGTAGCTGTGTGGTGCATAGCTGCCAGATGAGGTCAAATGTTGGCACAAGGTAAAAATAAAAAATATAATTTCACAAAAATATTACACTAATAAATCAAGATTAGAATAATAGGAGGAAAGCTTTACTTTTCTATATAAAGCACTACTAACTCTTTATACAGATTATAGTTCTTGACTCTCCAGGTAACAACCCTCTATTTTAATGTTAAGCAAGCCATAGCTGCATCTCAGAAGCTTCTGCTTACTTATGTTTGTCTATTTTATTTCTATAACAATCTTGAATTAAAGCAAAAAAAATCCAGACGACTATGTAGGAGAGGCATACAGAGAGGTATATATCCACTTACATCACACCTATTCATCTGATAAATAGCACTGAGAGTGTACAGTTTATAGCCAAAACACTATTAGAGTGAGAGTTTACAGATGTAATCTAAAGACAAAATATTTCTATTGTTCTATGGCTTCTTTGGTAAATCACTTGAAAGCTTTCTTTTTCATTGCTAATGAATCCTGATGCACTGCTGACATCCTTAAAGTAGCTAGAAGGAATATGTAATTTATGATCTAATACTTTACATTAAAAAGCACTGATCTTTGAAAAATACTTTTACAGCTACATTTAGCCTTGCAAGAGTTTGTGGTGTGTTGTGAGGTTCTTTGGGGTTGATTTGTTTCCCAGGCCTGAGGGTACCAGCAGAAAGGTGTTCTTCCTGTCAGTCATCTGTGAGAAATAGGTGGGAGGGAGCACTTCCTCTTTGAACAACACTGACCATGACTACTTCTCCCCTTCATTCTCTGGTACCTTTTACCATGCACCAATCAGGCTAAACAGCCATGTTTGTCACCTGAGTTCACCAAGTAGAAAAAAATAGTGCAGACGAGAGTGGTAAATGAAGACAAACATTTAGTGGTAGAGTAAGAGATGGGAGCAACTGCATGAGGACTCTGATGGTAGATTTAACTGGGACAGCCAAGCCTCCTTTCTCTGCTAGATATTGGCAGAAATGGCTGGATAGTTTGGGTGTTCACTTAGCTTTCCCTCACATACAGCCAAGCATATTAATATGAAATTAGATCAACAGTGACTTACATTGGTAAACTGGCCAGGGACCTGGGTGATGAAAAAATGAAACACATTCCTTCCAGCCTTTTCTGAGATGGGTCAGTACCCTAGGAAATGGCAAAAATACTGGATTCTGAAGTGACTGGAGAGATTCATTGAATAAAAACATACCTGGGCATACAAAACAAAAATTCTCAGGTTCAGAAAGTGCATGAACTACAAACAGTTACTGGGAGAGTATTCCAGGACAGCATCACAGCATTTTTGTCTTATTCATATACTCTTCATGGGGCATACTTTACTGGTCACAGGTGCAGGCAGGAGACTGGGAGTTTTGGCATGATCCTTCACAGGCACTCCTCTCTACTGGCATTTGCAAGTAACTGGGCACATAAGCCTTGCAAGGTTCAGTGCCAAAGAACGTTATCCCCACATATTCTTAATCAGTCCTATGAAATTTGCAGGTGCGAGGTGTTAAACATTTCAAAACAGATGCACTGTAATGATTACTTTTCTTACTTCCTTTTTGTTTCCTTTTTGGTTTTTAGTTTTGACACCAAGTCAAACAGAGTGATCCTTTTATTTGCTGTGTTCCTTCCCCTCCTCTAATTTAATCTATTACTTTCTTTTCATTAAGGTTCATACCATATAGAAATATGATTTCATATGATATGTAAATGTTATGTCTTGGCAAAATATAACTGCATGTTAGGAAGAAGTTCTTCACCATGAGGGTGGTGAGACACTGGAACAGGTTGGCCAGGGAGGTGGTAGAAGCCCCATCCCTGGAGGTTTTTAAGGCCAGGCTGGATGTGGCTCTGAGCAGCCTTACCGAGTGTGAGGTGTCCCTGCCCAGGGCAGGAGGGTTGGAACTGGATGATCCTTGAGGTCCCTTCCAACCCTAACAAATCTATGATTCTGTGATTTACTAAGCAAAAGTGGCTCAGTTGGTAGCATATAAGACCCTTAATGGGAAGGTTGTGAGTTCAAGCCTGCAGTGGGCAGTAGTGACAGGTTGGACTCGATGATCTTTGAGGTCTCTTCCAACCTTAGTGATACTGAGCAAAAGAGCAAAGATAGCATAAACTACAGTGATCAGGCCCAGGGCTCAGTCAAACATACTGACCAGCCCCATTTCACAAGTAGCTGGTCCCTTTTATGGTTCTTTCTGTTTATTCCTCCTACGTTCTCCATGATTCCATTCCCTGCACAATGTATTACCACCAATCTCCCGTCCCAATACCCAGGATCCCCACATCTGCATCCTTATCTCCAGATTGGTGCTTCTTTGAAGTCATGCCTGCAATTCATGATAGCCCACTAGTTAGCATGACTGGCCAGGCTTCTTTCTTGTCATTAGTCATTCTTGTTGTTGTTATTTCTCCGTGCTGTCTGTATCTCTGTATGTTTTGCTTATCGCCTCCCTTTGAGAAGGTCCTTGATCAGGTCTTCTCAGGGAAGCAGACATCCTCTTTCCACATACCCTGACAGGTAACTCTGACAGGTATCCTGACAGATTGCTTTGCCTAATATAACAACACTGAATGTTTTCTTAATACTTCTAAACTTCACATGCTTGAATTCCTCAACAAAAATCAACCCCTGTTTGTTTTTTTTTAACCAATGAAGCCCTTCCACGAGTAAATACGTGTTGTACTGTAAAATTGCCTAACTACAAATATTAAACTGTTCACTTACAGTATTTATTCCAATGCCTAATAGATTAATTCAACATTCATGCTACATTAGATTTCCTAAATATCCTCTGGGAAGAAAGATGTATGAAGTATATAGTACTTAAAATCCCATTTGTTAAATACACTAGATTTTGCCCAGAGTCTCATACTTTTACACTTGATCATTACAGCGCACAAGAGCCTACTGGACAACATTGTCACATGCAAGTTTAGAAAACTATCCTCTCTTAAATTATTGACAAATTAACTTCTAATTTTTTTCAGTATGATTAAACCAAACACCAAACTATCCACATCTTAAACTATGGTGTTTTAAAAATATTCTTATTATGAAATAAATGCATCATAGTCTTTCAGTGGTGCAAAAAGAGCTATAAAAGGAGCTTACCAGAAGATGATTACCACCTAGTGTCTAATGCCAGTATTACCAACGTGATAGGAGAGGGAAAGATTCACATAGCAAAATGACCCTAAGAGTAGAAAACCACTCTTGAATTTACTAGATGAAGCACATAGCTACTTTCCTGCAGTTAACTGTCAGTCCAAAAGAATAACATAAAATACATGTCAAAACTGGCCCAGCCCTGAGAAATTAAAGAAATACTAGAGCCTTTCAAAATAAAAATGTGCAGGTCAGCATTTGGGACAATTCTGTACTGAAAGTAAGCTCTTGGCACTAGCATATCCTTTTCCTATGTACTGAGGTGCACATGGACAATGTCAAACTGACAGGCAAGAATTCAGGTTGGCTACTTGCCGATACATAGCAAGAAAACACCAATCCATAACTTGGGAGCTTATTCTTGCTCAATTTATGATCACCCACTGCATCTTGCTGGATTATGAGGAGCCACTGGCTTCCATTTAGCAGCAAAACTTAGGCTGCTAACATTTAATAGATTTCAGAAAGCATGCCATTTAAATGTTCTTTTGTAGATGCTAAGAAGAGTTTCACTGAAATGAGAATACTGCACATTGTCACAAAAGACAATGATGATATGGCATTAGAAACTAATTTTTATCTCTTCCTTGTCTGTGGAGATTACTAATTTGGATCAATTTGATAGCAAAAAGTGTTTTACACTGTTTCAGGAAAGCATTTTTACGTTGCTTGACAGACTGATTCTTTAAGTGTTACAGTCCACTGAATCTTGAATTGCTACTGCAGTCAGTTTTCATTACATTGTTTTCTTTTGACATTGAATTTCCAACTCACTACACTTCAGAAGCACGCAACCACCTTCCCCTGAGTTGAGAAACAGAGTTTACTAATATAACTGTAAAAGGAAAGAAAAAGTTTAAATATCACAAAATATTACTGTAACTACTAAGCAATTGTTTACAGAGTATTCTGCAAAGAGCTGATAATGTGTTATCCGTTGGTATCAGCTAAGAAAGCAGCTCCCAAATCTGGCTCATACAGAATGTTAACGTAGATATATTAAATAAGAAAATGTATTTTCCATAACATGGTTTTACAGAACCTCAAAATAGTCTTTAAAAGGTGGTTATTTTTTGTAAAACTGGAACTTTTCAGGTAGTGGATTAAAAATAAAATACAATCTCTTCCTTCATTACCAGCTGAATAATTTCACAAGTAGTACAGACAGACTACCAAATTCTGGTACGTGAAGGGGTGGATAGCATGCAGTACAATCCCAGTTCCTCAAAACCTTCAAACATGCTTTTGTATCCTGCTGGGCTTAGCCATTACACATCCTCAGGTTCACAGGAAACACGTTAAAAAGCCTCAAAAAAGCCTAGCAAATGTAGTAGTGAAGCTGCTAGTAAGTATCTGTTAAAAGGTAGCCAAAATTTTAGAGAGAAGACTATCTTGTTTTACTCGATAATTAAAAATGGTCCCATCTGAAAAAAAAGAAGCCCATTTTGTGTGAACACCTTCTGTGTAAGGCTTTGTAATAGAGACAGTGCTCTAATACCTTACCCAAGTCAATCCAGTATTTTGCAAAACCCAGTGCTACTGACTCAAGTAGAAGCAATGATAGCACTATGATAAGTAAATTAATCACAATTTAAAACTCAACATAGATAATGAGCTGCTGACACATTCTAAAATAGGAGTAATTCTCTCAGGCTCTCAAGAAAATAAATGTGATCTGCCTGGATCTAAAGAAAACATTACAGAGTCTTTTCACTGAAGTATTTTAAACTTGCGGTAAAAACTATGAAGTATACAATAATTATCTTCAGCATATCCCTGTTTAATGAAAAAAACAACATTTTAAATGGCAGCCTTTCAGAAGAAAGTTTGAGCTGTTTTGTCTCACAGATAAGGAGACAATTAAATATAGGGATTGAAGAGCCAGCAAAGGCAACTGAACTGAAACTTGACACTAGAATCTAGGATGTTACCCATATAACTCAGAGATGAGACAATACAATATAACTCTCAGGGCTATCTTTCAGCCACAGGTAGTAAGATAAATCATAAATAAACTGTCTTTTCTCTCTCCTCTTATGCCTCTTACTCCTCCGTTTTCTTTGTTTTATACGTTTGACTGGATTCCCAGATTTCTCTGTTTAATGTCTTTAGCATTGTAATATTCTGTTTTTTTGTAGAAATAGTGCAGATTTCTCTTCTGGCTTTGCCTTTTAGCCCTGTCATCTAAAAGACAGTCCCATTGGTGAAAAAAAAAATCTCATGGCTTTCCCCTCTTCCCCCCCTTTTTTCTTCTTCTTCTGACAATTACTCATAGAAATAATACTTTCCTAAAATCACAGGCATACTTTCAGTATGATAGAATGGAATAGAATAGAATAAACCAGGTTGGAAGAGACCTTCGAGATCATCATGTCCAACCTATCATCCAACACTACCCAATCAACTAAACCATGCAACCAAGCATCCTGTCAAGCCTCGCCCTGAACACCCCCAGCGACGGCGACCCCACCACCTCCTCAGGCAGCCCATTCCAGTGGGCAATCACTCTCTCTGTGTAAAACTTCCTCCTAACCTCCAGCCTAAACCTCCCCTGACGCAGTCTGAGACTGTGTCCTCTTGTTCTGGTACTGGTTGCCTGGGAGAAGAGACCAACCTCCGCCTCACTACAACCCCCCTTCAGGTAGTTGTAGAGAGCAATAAGGTCACCCCTGAGTCTCCTCCTCTCGAGGCTAAGCAGTTCTAAAAGTCTTCCCAGTCTCAGCTCACATCTAAATGGTCTTTAAGGATCACAATGATTTATTCTGGTTAACTCTTCATGGCAGAGCTACCTGTCAGTATGTGATCCTTCTGATGGCTACCCTTCCAAATGGCTCCTACTGCACTGCAAGAGAATGTACTCCACATACGACAGAGAAGAGCTGTGTTTCTGAAACATTAAGCTAAAAGTATATAAATGGCAGAAAGAAAGTCCAAATGGGACTCTGAAATTTCAGAAAACAGCAGTCAGAAGAGGTTCACTTGTTAAAGGGAGAGAGTAAGAACAGGCTGTAATTATTGGCTACTGTTGTTCCTAATCAGAGCACTTCTAAGTGCCTGTAATTGCTGCCAGCTGCTCAGCAGAGGTCAGGAAGGCAAACTGAATGCTAGGAATTACTAAGATAGAAATACAGTAAAAATTAAAGAAATTTTTTCTGCCCCTGGTCATACCTATAACATGTGAAATGGGATGTTCAAAGGTACAAAATGACTTCCATACAAAAAATAACTACATAGCAGCCACCAGTGTGTATTTCCACAGATCATCTTTTTGGCCTTAAAAGAAGATGTGCATGATGTTTGCCTTTTTTCAGACATCATCTAGATTCCTCGATCACCATGACCTTCAAAGATGGGAGAGTGGCCTCATAATGACACTGACCAGCTTCCTCATCACCCTTTCAGGTGCATCCCGTCTGGTCCCAGAGATTTCTTAATAAGTAGCATACTTCAGTACTTTATCTTCTACTACAGGTGACATTCCGCTTCCTCAAGCTGTGCTCCTAGGTTAAGAGACCTAGAAGGACATGAAAAAGCAGGTGCAAAGAAGCAAAGAAAGCATTGAGGCCTTTTCCATGTCTTTTGTCCCTAGGTCACTTGCCCTCCTGAGCAGGGGGCTTTCAGTTTTCTTGGTTTCCCTTTTGCTGATCATGCATTCACAGAAGTCCTTCTTGTTACCCTTTACATCCCTTGCTAGTCTCCACTTCAGCAGAACTTTGACTCTCCTAGTTCAATCTCTCTGTGTAAGACTGCTCATACCCTGTGCCCTGGGTATCTGCTTTTGGTCAGTGTTCAGGACAGGACCTTTGGTGACATGGAGATTTCTTTACAACCCAATACAATAATTGTTAAGTTTTCATGCTCCAGGACACTCCAAAGAGTTAGTACATACACTTATCCCCTGGAACTAATGAAGTAAAGCTGCTTTCAACTCAGACTCATTAGTCATAAAGGAAATGCCCACCAAAATATTTTAAAGGACTTCTTGCATTGCATTGCATAGCATAGCATAGCATAAGATGGAAGAGACCTTTGAGATCATTGAGTCCAGCCTATCATCCAACACTATGTAATCAACTAAACCATGACACCAAGCGCCCCATCCAGTCTCTTCCTAAACACCTCCAGTGATGGTGACTCCACCACCTCCCTGGGCAGCCCATTCTAATGGCAAATCACTCTTTCAGTGAAGAACTTATACTGTTGTCACTTTACAAATTTAGGGTTTGTCTGCACCTTGAATGGTTTGTAGGGCACAGGTATTGCCACCTGCAGCAGCATATTTACCTTGAAATGGAAGAAATACAAAGAAAGCAATAAGGATGATCAAAGGTAGGGAATGGTTTCCACAGAAGGTACTAAGTAGCCTGGGATGCTTCACTCTGGCTGAGGAATGGATGAATAGAAAGACAACAGCGGTCTACACATCAGGAAGGGCAGAGAGAACATTGGATAGACTGTTTACTCCTTCTCCAAAATCAGGGACAAAATGTCATATATGTAAGAAACTAGAGGAAGACAGGTTCAGGAAGTTAAAAAAAAAAAGTCAGAAAAACAGCACACAAACCCACCAAACCCAAAAGGGAAGTTACTTCACTCAAGAGGAAGCAGACCTGTGAAGTTCCTTGTCAGAAGACATTGTGTATACAAGAAGCTGATATAAGGTCTAGGCAAAAATGGATGTGCAACTGCAAGAGAGTTCCACTGAGAATTAAAAATGGTGGGGAAAAAAACCATATTGATGAACAGGCTCAGGAAATCCTAAACCAAAACTAAAAGCAAGCAAGCAAACAAACAAAACCACCAACCCCCCCAAAACAAAAAACCCAACACCAAACCATATACCAGTACTATTTGTAAAAACAAGTCAGCACTGATACTGATGTATTTTGGAACAGCACATCTCACAAAGAAATTGTGGATTATTTGAAAAGGACCCAAAGAAAAATATGAGGAAGAGATTGAAACAGTGTAAAAGGCTGCTGAGAGGAGCTTGTGAATACTTCATCTCTGAAGGCTTTCAACAACAAAATGTATTTCAGAAAAAAGCATGAAAATAGTTGATTCTGGATGAGAACAAGAACATTTAGATCATGAATCCCCTCATTGTTAAGTGTTAGGAGAACATTAGGGGATGATACACCTGTCTCAAAGGAAGAAAAAGATTCTAGCAGAGGAGCTAGCAGGGCTCATTGAAACAGGTTTAAACTACATTTGAAGGGGGAACAGCACGAAACAGGGCTTGCTAGAAATAAGCCTGAGGGCAGCACACCAATATTTGAAGGGAGGTGTGCTAATGAGGTCTTTCAGTCTGTTATTTCAGTGGAGGTAAGGAATGGAAACAAAACCCATGCAACAGAAATGACGCAAGGTTTATTGACGGTTAACCATGGGACCACCTGAGATCAGTCAGGTAGGAGTTAGGACTTCTCCCTGCAAGAAGTTGGTGGGAACATTAAACCAACTGAAGTGCATCTACACTAACATATGCAGCATGGGAAACAAACATGAGGAGCTGAAAGCCATTGTGCTTTGGGAAAACTATGATATAGTAGCCACAAGAGAAATGTGGTGGGAAGTCTCACGTGACTGTACTGCTGCAAGAAATGGCTACAAACTCTTCAGAAGGGATAGGCAAGGAAGGAGAGGCAGTGGGGTATTCCTGTATGTGAGGGACTGTTTTGGTTGTCTTGAGCTTAATGATAGTGATGATAGGGTTGTCAGTTTATAGGTAAGAATCAGGGGGAAGCCCAACATGGCAGATATCCTGGTGGAAGTCTATCATAGACCACCCAATCAGGATGAAGAGACAGATAAAATATTTTTTAGCCACCTAGGAGAAGTCTCATGATTGCTAGCCTTAATGTCTACTGGAAATACAAGAGTGGAGAAGTAGCAGTCCTGTGCTCCAGACACAGCTGGTGAGAGAGCCAACTAGGGAAGGCACCCTGCTGTACCTGCTGTTTGCAAACAGAGGACTTGGAGGCCAAAACTATGCAGTTCTTGATTGTTGGAGAAGCAAAGAGTGAGGTCAGCAGAACTGCCACCTTGGACTTCCAGCAGGCAGACTTTGGCCTGATTTGGAAACTGGTCAAGAGAGTCCCTTGGGAGACAGGCCTGAAGGGCCAAGGAGTCCAGGAAGGGTGAACATTCTTCAAGAAGGAAGACTTAACAGTGCAGAAACAGGCCAGCCCCATGTGACAGAAAATGAGTTGGCATGGAAGACGGCTGGCCTGGATAAATAGAGAGATTTGGATGCAACTCAAAATAAAATTGAGAATTTATGGTCTTTATAAGAAGGGACAGGCCATTCAGGAGGACTACAAAGTTGTTGTGATGCTAGGCAGGAAGAAAATTAGAAGGGCCAACACCCAACTGGAAATAAATCTGGCTTCAGATTTTAAAGACCAGTTGTTTGCTAGATAACCAGCCCTCCAAACTGGAAGAGAGAGATGGGGAGCAGAATGAAGTCCCATAGTCCAAGAGGAGATGGTTAGCAAATGGCTGCACCACTTAAACACACACGAGTCTGGAGGGCATGCACCCAAGGGTACTGAGGGAGCTGGCAGAAGTGCTCACCAAGCCACTTTCAATTGTTTATCAGCAGTCCTGGCTAATTGGCAAGGTCCTAGCTGTAATTTAAAATCTTATCAATGGAAATACTGCAGTCATGCATAAGTAATGGAGAAAAAACATAAATATATTTTTCTCCATCATTTTAGGTGAGTGATCAATTTGCTAAGCCTTTACTTCAGGTGTTAAAAAATCTTGAGAAGTTCATTCAAATAACTTCATGACTCATGTTTTCAAATAAACTTCTAAGAATCTTTATCAAGACATAAATCAATCAACCTATCATTTTATCTTGCAGTTAAATCAACTGAGTTGAAGTGTGTTTATTTTATCAGAAAGTATCTACTTACAAATTAACTTTCCTTTGGAGACTAGAAACATTTTGTGTTTTATGAAACAGAGTAAAAGCCAGGAGTGATTGAGCTGCTTGTAGCAGCTCACTGGTACCATTTGCTTCCCTAGAGTATTTATCTGATTTATTTCCATGGGGCTGACAGATACGACATAAGATCCTCTTCTGTACTAGTAGCAGGAATGCAGAGAAAATATCCTATTGAGCCTGTAATGGTACTAAACACTTAAATTTAGGTGCTTGAATTGCTTTATCACTTTGGCAAGATTCAAATTTGCTGTTCTGTCCCATACTCCACATTTTGTTTGTCTGAAGTACTTCGTCTCCCAGACGGTTTATTGGGATTCTCAGTTCCCATGGATTCTTTTTTGTCGGGCTTTGGCAAAGAAGCTGAAAGTGCACAGAAGCTTTCACGGAACTGCTTGTAAGGTGGGACGTCCAATTTATTTTTTTCTTTTTTTTCTTTTTTTTTTCTTTTTTTTAAAAATTTTATTACAAAGCCGTGTTTGATCTCTGCTCCCTTCCTCTCACTCCCTAGGCACATGCCACACAGAATCCAGCCTTCCACCTACTTTGTCCACAAACAGCCCAGTGATTTTCTCTTACACTCCCCAGAGCTTTTAAGACGCAATGGATAATCATCTCTTCATATCTCTATAAGCATTTCTACAATGTTTGAGAGTCGCTTTTCCTCCGTCTCCCTGACCCACACAGAACCCAAACATTGCTCTGCTGTATTGCCCAGATAAAACACAGCACTCCCCTCTCCTTACAACTTCCCTCCTTCATCTCACAGGGCACTAGCTCAGAGCATCTCCTGCTTGCAAAACGAATGCTCGCAGCCGGCTACTGCGTGCCCTAAAGCATCTCCCTGTACTCACAGGGTCTGGGTGTCGTCCGGAAGGCTGGGAATGAAGTGAATGCCTCGGCAAGTGATTTTGTAGTCATCCCAGTCGGAACACTCGCAGAAGGCTGAAGGGCACCTCTCTGTGCCCTGACTGCATAACACCAGCAGCAGCAGCAGCAGATGTAAGGCTACCGGGAGGCACAGCATCTTCTGTTGCCCTCTCCCGCTCTGCCCCTCGCCTCTCCTAGAAGAAGGGTAGAGACCCGAGCTGAAGGGGCAGACGACGCTGCCCTGCCGGGAGAAGTTGCTCGACAAAGGCGGCACCTTGGCTGAACAACACCGCCTCCTTCTTAAGCGGGGCCAGAAAAGGTCTCAGCGAACGCTGCGCTCCTTCTCTTTAGGGCAGGCACCGTTTTCTCGCCCCGGTCCCGCGCCCACCCGGCCGGCCATACCTCCCTGCCGCCCCCCGCCCCATACGGACTGTGCCCCCTCTGTTCCTCGGCACTCCTCCCCCGGGGGCTCCCTGACCCGTCCCCCCGGCAGCCGCCGTGCCTTGGTACTCACCGAGGGGAGCAATGCAGCAGCGCTGAGCCCAGACCTCGCCACCTGACCAGCACCGGGGCCACCTGCCGAGGGGGAGAGCCCTTGGGTACGGAGCTGGGCTCCGACTCCGGTGCGGGCAGCGGGACGAGCCCGCCGAGCCCTTCCTTGTCAAAGGCGGCGGCGCGACTACTTACTCCGAAGACTGCTTCTAGCATCTTTGCAAAAGGGAGGAAGGAGGGAGCTGTCTAAATGTAATACTAACTCACCTGTAAAAGCAGTGAAGTTAAAACAGATCTTTGCACCGACAAAAAGTTCACTAACTACAAAATAGTTATACATTAAATGTAAAGCAGTTCAAAAAATACTGAAAATTCCAAACAGTGATTTTGAAAATCATGTAAGACAGCTAAATGAAGAGAAGTGTAGATTTTCCACATTATCAGAGGAGAAGAAAAACTTTCACCAAAGGAAAAAAGGGAGAAAAAAATTTAACCTTGAGTGGAATGAGGTGGAACTATTACCACTTGAAGTAGCAACCTACTCTGGTCACTGCTAGTTGACAGAAGTCCACAATGGACATGGCACAGATGTTCCCACACTGAAGCTTAGTAAATCTGGTTAATACTTATTTGATTGAGTTTCTAAAAACAAATATTTAAAAGTAGTAAGAGAAAAAAAGAGACTTTATTAATTCAGGGAAGCAATAGAGTTCTTATACTTTGCCTTAATATTTTTAATTTTTTTCTTTTTAACTGCTGCATATAGATTTTGTGCCTGTGTTTGCTACACAAGAAAAATGTCAACAAAAATATTTGTAACCTTAGGAGAAGGAAGCTTGAAAAAGTAATCTACTTACAATAAAAAAACAGACCATGATTTTTCTTGGACCAAAAGTTCCCCTTCAGTTAGATCAGAGTTGTCCAAAAGTTATGAGTACAGATATTATTTTGAAATAACCCTTTAAAAGTAATTTAAGTCAGTTCATTAGTATGTGTTTCCTAAGTAGAATTAATGCCTTTAAAATATCTTTTTAAGGTGATGAAATAATACTGTGCTTATGAAGAAATACAATACAAATCCTGATCTTGCAGACATATGTTAGTGCTTAGATCTTGTCCAAGTGAGGAATTCTATTAGATGTGTTTATCCTGTTTAGGATATTGTTAGAGTTATCACAGTGAGGGAATGAGCTGACAGCACCTACCATGGAGTGCCACAGACAACCTCATAGTGCATTGCATGGAATTCCCTTGGGAATGCTGGCTGTCCCGTGATCCACTCAGTCATGTCCTTCTGGCACACTGCTCATAGCTCACCATGCAGCCCTAAAAGCCACCACCCACCACCACCTCTTGGTGTCCATACCAATCTGATTAAAAATGAAGCCACAGGCAAATCACTGTTACAAAATTGAGGCAGCACTACATCTGCCTACAGGGATTTTCTAGGATATCAAAATTTTTTGCTGGTTTTCTAGTTATTACTGCCAAAGTATCCAGCTTGTCCTGGGAACACTGTATGCTGTATTAGCAATGGGACATTAAAATCTCAGTTTATTTTGTTTTGGCAAAGAAATACTTTAGTTAACACAGAGGCATGCCATAGACATTTAGCAAAACAAATATGTCACCAAAGGAATCTTTGTATTTTAGACCAAGTCTCTTAGATGTCATCATTCTATTCTACACCTGATTTCCAGGCAGTGTGTACAAGCCATAGCTGTTTCATGCAGGAAGTAACATTGCCTGATTGAAAATGTCAACTACAAGAGTTCACAAATCAAGAAAATGGCTGGGCTGACACTGAAGTAGTGAATATTCTGAGATGATTTCAAATTAAATAAGAACTGCTTAGTATATGGTTTCTGGGCTTAAAACCTGAATGAGAGAAGCAAGGGACTCCTTTTATTCAAGATATGACAACACTGAAGGAAACAGGACAGAACATGCAACTTCAGCCTGGGAAGAGCTCCAGGTGAAATGCATCCTAGGCTTCAAGACCTGGCTTGCATGATCTAAGCTAGAAGCATCAGCTGTAAAAGTTGAGGGAACAAAAGGACTGCTGCTAACCACATGGTGTTTCCGTGGGCACTGGCTTCACTCTGAAAAGATATGCTTTAAGCAAGATGATGTTATTTACATTGTAGTTTCTAGAATGTTTATGAATTTGCTGTCTAGAAGTCTGCAATCACACCCAGTTATTTCACTCTGTCAGGACTCTTCCCTGGCCAAGCTACCCACCCCTGCACCATGCAACCAGTACGACAGCTCTGGAGCTCCAGATCTTTGGTAACAAATAATTTATCCCACAGTGCTTCTGCTTCTTGTGTTGCACATACAGCTGTTCATAAAAGAACTAATATTCTGAGCCCAGTAAATGATGAAGCTTTAAGCCGTAAGTCAAAGAAAGTACCCAGGTTTACACACTCTATAAATAGCACCTCCTGATGTCACTGTTGAATACTGTGCACTGGGTCAATCGGACCAGCAAGGCATTTTTTTATGTTCCTGTCCAGGCGTCATGACTGCTCACTGCCTGGGCTGTTGGAGGATGCTGCTGGTGTGGGGACCCTGGCTCACTCCTTAAGTGTATTGTAATTATATGGCATGGAAGCATGCCTGCTGCGTTACAAACCTGTGGACGAGTAAATGAAATGGTTCTGTGGGATAGGAACAATGACAGACAGTATGGATTGCCAGCCCTTTATTAACTGTGCTCAAAGGTCAATGGTCACTTGCTGGAGCGGATCTTGGTGGCAGTACAGAGATGCCCGTATTAAAAAGGTGACCTGTTGTGTTTACCTTGGGCTTTAATGCACACCTGCAGGTGATTTCCTGACAAATATCCCAGTGATTTTAAGACTATTCCAAGTTCTGCCTAAGTTTCAAAGGCCCAGGCAATGCTTCTTGTGATTGCTCACAGCACTCTTTATTGCTTTTCAAGGCCAGTCAGTGCGGGAATCTGTAATACCTGGTTGTTTTTATTGCACATAAGAGTAACAGATACAACACTTGTGAACAGGGAAATGCTTTGCGTGGCTTAAAGAAGCAAGTTAAGAGAAAGCAATGGAGATGTTCCACTCGTGAAAAACCGACTCTTTGAAATAGCACACACTCCTGTACCCAGAGGATCATAAGTGGAATATACACACCCACTTTGCCAGGGCAACAGCTTTTGTTTCTGCTCTTCACGTGAGCAGTAATGTTTGTAAACACCACTGTGTATTTTGCAAAGGTTTACCTTTTAACAACTTTCATGAACGCTACTCCTCCCCGCCGCAACCCACGCCCACCGCCCGCGGCCTCCAAAACACCAACGGCTTCCCCGCAGGGTGGGGCTTACTCTTCCGCTACCGCTGCGGCGGGCGCCTGGGAGTTGGAGTCCGACTCCTTTCCCGTCCCACGGCGGGCCGCTGCTTGTGGACTGTCGGTCCCACAGAGCCTTGCGGGGGGGGCCTGGCGTCCGGAAGGCGGCTCTGGCAGCCGGCGACAGGGCGGCTAGTTCAAGTTGCCATAGCGGCGAGGTGAGGAGGTGTGCGGGGCTGCTGGGCGTGCCCGGGGAAGGGGTCGACTTCGCTTCGGAGAGGTGGGGCGTTCTCCCTCAGATGGTGGGCGGTGAGGGCTTAGGGTGGGGGAAAGGCAAGAGCCGAGGGCTGCGACCAGTGCCGTGCGGAAGGGGGCTCCGGCTGCTGCTCGGGGTTGGCTGGGCGCAGGGCACCCGGGTAAGACGGGCGCTGAAGTGAGCGGTGCCGAGCGATGAGGCGGCCGAGAGGTACGGCAGCGGCGGCGGCAGGGTTACTGACGAGCCAGTGGGAGCCGGGGCAGCCCATGGGCCTTGCGGAGGCCCGGCCGTCGGCGTGCCTACCGCCGTTCTTGCCTTGCAGCCCCCCGGGACAAAAGATCCAGGAGGCTCTCAGAGTTTATGAAGGTCGCTATGGGAAGATTTGCCGAAGGCGTTAGCAGGTCTTATATCAACAGCGTGAAGAAACCGTTTTCTGTATTGTGATGCTGAAAAGTGCATAAGTTGACAATAAACTATTCTACTGGTGCCTGCAAGCGTGACATTAAAATAGCACCATGCTGCATCACTTTGCTGGCTTTTTGAACGTTTGTGACTTAGAAACACTGAAGGAAGGGTCATGCTTAGCCTTAACTGCGTGGCTTCAAACATGCCTTTATCACTAAGTTAGTTACCTAGTGATAGGTTAGTCTGCGTGGAGCTAAACAAATAAAACATTGAAGTTATCAGGTTGTGTATGCTGAGTTCGTTTTTTGGGTACTTGAACTGGAGAACTTGGTGTTGAAACTTTCTGCTGTGCTTCATGTTTGCTTTACCCTGCGCATGTCTTAACAAGACTGCTCTCAGTGAAATTGAAATGCCCTGTTTTCTACAAGGAAGGAAAATAATTGAGTATGGGTGTTTTCACTCAGTGCAAGAAAGGTTGCAGTCTGGGTAGACTGAAAACCAATGAAAGACAGGATTCTCACTCTAAAGTAGGTTGTATGATCATGTGCTGAAATCAGTCAAGGTTTTTGTAAAAGGTGATAATAGGCTATTTTTGTTTCAATTGATAACTGTGCATACAGAATGTTCTGTGCAAACTTCTACTTTGTTTTTTACAATCTAAACTGGAACTTCTGCACTTCCTTTAAAAATCAGGATGTTGCTGTATAAGTAACAAAATTTCTTCAACTTAAAAGTGCTTACAGTTCCTCTTACATTGCTCATGATAACAAGAGTGTTGCTTTTTTTCTTCAGACAGAAAATGCTAGACACAGTAGGATAGTATGTTTACCTTGGTTACTGGCCTTTCTGTAGTGCTTTGGACAGCTGAAATTAAAACCATTAGTATTTTCTGCTGTAAATCTTCATTTTCCTTTTGTATTCTGCAGTGTCCTAACTTTTCAGTAGTTGAGACACTTTTTCGAGCCATATTTTCAACAGATAAGTCAACTGCTGTTTGTTGTTACTTTGTATCAGTGTCTCATTCCTGACATCACAAGTTCCCATACTTGCTAACTAGAGGTACATGCAGGACCTTATTTGGAGGCCCACTCTTAAAAGAGTTTGAGAAGTTTTAAAGAATTCAATTCCCATTCTGTAGTCTGAGTCTATGAAGTTGATTTGAGAATAGTGTGCAAGTCTGAGATTGTTCAGTTACTATGAGGACTTAACATTCATTGCTTTTTCTGGTCTCCCTGCCTAGGTTCTGAGATACTAATGGCAGATACATCCAGTGATTCAGACAACTATCTTAGGGGTCGAATAGGAAGGCGACCACCTTTGAGAGCATCCCGCAACAGAACTCGGAACTATGGTGCTGAAGAAGTTACAGAGAAGATCCATACCTTAGCAAGCACTTTACAGGTTGTTTACACAATGTGGTTTTAAAGTGTTTGTGGGCTGCATTTCTGTAACTGGGGTAAAAATGTTAATCTTTGAAGTTGTGGAAAATACTCTGCTGATGGGAAATGCATCTTTCTGTGCAAACCAAGATTTTGGAAAGTTGATCACATTACCTCTGAGCTACAAATTATGTGGTTTGTCAGCTTTTATGTAGCCATTATTTCAGACTGTTTCAGAATGTTCTTAGAAGCAATGGTTTGTCTATGAACTATTTGTAAAATGAAGTATTTATGAAATTAGCAAACTTTAAAATGCCAGATAAACTTTTTTCAGGCTCTCAGAAGAGGCATTAAGTTTTGTAGCAGAATGTTCCAGCCCTGTCTTTGTTGTCTTGTGTAAAATTTCCCAATTGCACATATAGTAAATAATATGTACTCGGTCAATTCCCTCATGAGAGAGCTTGCTACAAATCACATATTTTTGAGATGTGGAACAGCACAGTGAGAAGCAGTATTTGTAAATGTGTAAGAGATCCATACTGGAGCAGGAGAAAATGTTCATCTAATTCCTGCTTTTTTTAGTAGAGCAGGGAAGGAATTGTCTGAATCTATTTTGCAAGTGGTAGGAGCTGTTTAGCTGTCTTGGCACCATTTATTGCATGAGAAGTCATTCCCATTCTTCTCTGATTGACAGTTCTGATACTTAAAGTGGGTGGGCTTATGTATTATCACTTGTGTTTGGTGTCGTTATTTCTGCCTGTGGTGGGGAGGGGATCTGCCCCAACCCATTACACAATATTATTTTTTGTTCTATTTATTATTTGAAAAGAGAAAAATCTATATAGAATGCTGAATTTAAACTTCAATACTTCTTAGCTGGGCAGTAGTTGCCAAGCAAGAAAAGAGACAAGTTAATAAGAAGGTAATGTGTGTTTTTAAAAGGAAGTTCTATTTCTAACTAACTAGCTGCTTTTCTGAAGTTCTGATTTTTAGGGTAATAGCTTTTTGCAGACTGCTTTTCATCAGATCTACCATTTGATCCAGCTCTTCAGCAGAGACCATACCTAATGTAAAAATGTATTTCACATTTAACTTAATTCCATTTTACAGACGGGTAACATTAAGGTCTTCAGATTAAAAAAAGTTTTTTTCTGGAGCTGCTGAAACCAAACTTTTTATTTGAAGCTGAGGCCTTACTGTTGTAGTGTAAATGAAAGCATATTTCTGTACTTTGTTTTGGTTTGGTTTTGCTGTTTTGGTTTTTTAAATCTTCCCTATAGCTGTGCTGCACATATCACAGCATCACTAAGGCTGGAAAAGACCTCGAGGATCATCGAGTCCAACCTGTCTCCACAGACCTCATGACTAGACCATGGCACCAAGTGCCACGTCCAATCTCCGCTTGAACACCTCACTTGAATAGGATTTTGATTGCTTAGACCCTTTAAAAAGCATTTGTGTTATCAGTTTACTCTTATAAACCAAGAACAACAAAGACAACAGTAATGTTTGATTAGAGGAGGTTTCTGTTTTAACTTCTTCCTCAAACTTTCTTTTAAGGATACCAACAGAAATCTAAGACACGTTGACCATTTACTTGGACAATACAGAGAACACAACAAGGAACAAACTGAAGAAATAGCAACTGTGAGCAACTTTCAGTTCATCTGCTTTAATCTTTTCTGCTAATAGAATTTGTAGCTGAAAACTCGCTAGTAATAGAGTGTGTCAAGAGTTAAGTAGATAGAAACTTTCCATATTTGTGCAATCTAAATCAAATTACAGTAATATGTTATATAATGAACATCTGGCAAGTTTTGTAGCTTTGTTACTTTTCTGTTTTTTAAGCACCAAAAACATTGTTGGGTTATGTTGCTGTGCCATGTGCAAGGTGCTTTGCTGAAAGAAACAGTATGACCTAACACACCTTTTGCATGACTAAATGATGAACAACTACAGCAGGGACTGAGGTTGTGATCATACTGGCATAGGGTTTTGTTCTGCTATTCTATAATAAACTCTGAGTCTGTTGAACTATATACTCCAAATTACAAGGCTGAAATTCTTATAATTGTCAAACTTCTGAAAGTTTGGAAACAGCAGAGGTTTTGTGTTTCAGTGTGGTTTTATTTTTGTTTGTTTGTGTGTGTTTGTTTCTTGATGCCGCTGATGTTTATCCCTTTAAATTAATTTTTCAAAAGAAGTAAGAAATGGGCAAGGACCAAAATGTAAAGGTCCTGGTTTGATGGGATTTAAATAGCTTGTAGATGAGCTGCCAAGGGGTGGAATTCAAATTGTTGACTATTTAGGTTATTCTAATCAAAATTGGTTTTAACATCTCTGTTCTACTCTCAGTAGCCTTTCTTCACCTTTTTAAGGTATTTTTTAGGAGACCGCAAACATAACGATGTGGATAATGTAAACTGTAAATCAAAATTTTTGATCAACTTTTTTGGCCATTGTTCCTTTCTGATAAAAGAGACTGAAGCAGAAGATTGTTAATTCTGGACACTGTCATGGCTCTTTTTTAGAAAAATTAAAATAATTTAAAACCCTAGCTCTTTGGTTTGATGTAGAAAGGATGAAAATGAGTGCTGTAAATTAAAACACGCAAACTGAGCACCTGTAACTTCATTCAGAGATTTCAATTGCCCTGTTGAAGATGCAAGATAAGTCTTTGACAGAGTCAAGTTAGATTTGAAAATTGAGTTATTGCTGTTTCTTCTTTGATCCTCTGGCATTTTCATGATTTTATATATCAAGGTTTTGCTTTTAGAATACTGAGTGCTCTTTTGTTACATACATGAATTATTGTCAATTTTTCCCCTGAGCGAACTCAGTCTTTTAAAGAAAGCATGAAAACCTGCAGACTTTTGTTTGACAGTTTCTTGGTAACAAGAAAGTTCTTGAAATAATATCATATAATGAAAGCATAATACTTAAAAAACCCAACCAAACAACTAAACAAACATTGTAAAATTCAGAAAAGATTGAAAGTAGTGTTTTGTGCTTTCTGAAAACAGTGCTGCCCAGAGAGAGATCCAACACAGTGTGTGTAATTCTGCAACAATAAAGCAGCAATTTAACCATTGTGTGCGAGCTTCTGTTAGGGAGAGTAAAGGTGAACCTTTAGAAATTGATGTTTTATGGGTTGTGAAAAGAGGTGTGACAAAAGCAAGTGGGTAAGAACCAAAGTTAGTGAATGCAATCTTAGAAAAATGATATGTGGGTTTGAAAAATGAATATAGTTAGCTCTGAACTCTTATGTGGAGAATGGCTACCTTTTTCTGGCAGTCTAACTGCTACACGTAGAGCTTGATGTAAAGCTGCTTACTGAAATTGGTAGCTGTGTGTCAAATTGATTCCAGGTAGAGCTGCTAGAAAAATTCCAATTATTTTTTTTTTTTAAAAAAAGTTATTCTCTGGATTTTTTGCAGTGCTGTTTTTGAGCATTGCTGGCAAATAGCCCTTTTTTTCCCCCCAGGTTGTAGTAGACATACTTTTGAGTTTTCCTGCAGTGCTGTTTTAAGAAACTTGATATTTGAAGCTGCCAATATTGGAAACATGTTATGCTACAGTTATGGGAATATGACATAAGAGATATTGAAGAAAAGCTGTTATTAATTATTTGCTATACTTGGCTTTAAAATAGTTTTGATTCTCTTAATGACTTTCTGAAAAAATGTTGTTTCATATGCATGGGGTTTTTTTAATCAACCTGTGCTTATGTCTCCAACTGCAGTTAAAAGAAACACTGGAACAATCTATAGGTCAGTTAAGGAGCCAACGATTAACTCGAAACTCTGGAATGAGAAGCGCTTCTCTCTCAAGCTTATATCCTAGTGATCTGGATGGAGAAGTATCAGGTAAAATATTTAAGGTGCTTAATTATACTTAAATTATGTCCTATAGGTTGGTGCCATGGTTTAATCATGAGGTCTGTGGTGACGGGTTGGACTTGATGATCTTTGAGATCTCTTCCAACTTTGGTGATTCTGTGATAGCTGTTGTGTGGAAAGAAGAAATTAGGAATGAAAATATGTAAAGATAGTGGCATGAAAAGTCATCACTGATTACTTTAAAAAATCAATTTTAGAAATTAGAGAGACCTACATTAAGCTTTGCAGTTGTTTTGTGGTAAATTCTTGTCGCTTTCTGTTATGCAGTCTTTTATGCGTTTATCCTGAGGGTTCTAAATGAAACACTGATTCTTTCAGTAGAGAAAACTCCTTGTCCATTGCATGAGTTGTAGGTACTTAAAAGCTAAAGCTAATTCCAAAAGATATTGAAGCTTCTGAAGCTTGCTTCACAGCAAAAATAAAAATAAATGTTTTAAATGTGTAAAACTATGGATGTGGGGATGAAATTATGTAAGCCTCTGAAAAGGGAAAGCTGAGCCAATATATGACCTACCAAAAAAGAAGCTTTTTTTATTGTACATCTCTGAGAATTTATTATGTTTTTAGGAAAAAGTCTATGAATTCCTCCCAGAAGTGTCATTTAATGTGTTTTAGTAGAAAGTTCTAAAATTTTGTTTTTCTAGCATAAAAGCTGTGAAGTACTGTAATTTGAAGCTGTAATAGATCCAGGTGGAATAGAAGTTAGCACTTGGGCAAATAAAATTTGAGGAAAAACCTGCCTATTCCTTGGAGGAACAAAGTAAACCTCTTTCTTACCTATTATATATGTGTATTCCAGAAATGTTTACACTGAATAACCCTGAGAACTACTTTAGTAGTTGGTTTGTCTGTAGTGTGACCTGTAGGGATATTGGCAAGATGAAACAATTATTTTTTTCTGTGAAGCAAAATGAAAATTTTCCCATACAATGTTTTTTTCTTCCTACTTTTTTTTGTTTTTTTAATCTGTTATCTCATGCAGGGAACCGCCACTTCCTGCCTACTTCTCCTCTCAGGGATTATGGAGACTCACAGGGCAATAAACATCGAAGGTCTAGATCTGCGAGTGTTCGGTTTGTCAATGAGGGAGATAATTTGGACCAGGTACAGAGTGCTAATGGGAGTTGCTTCTCCAAATAAGCAGTTTGTGATCACTAGACTCTTCACTCTTATGTCAGATGAGGTTATTCTGATGATGCATCTAAGAAAATTTGAGCTATGAAGTGTGCTTTCAGTGTTATGTGCTGTTCTTCATTAGGCAGTCACCTGTTTTACCTGTCTGTCTTGAAGTTTCATGCACTGAATAAAGAGGCATGATGGTAGGGATGTCAAAAAGAATGTATGAAAATAATCTCTGTACTTTTTAGGTCATACATGAGGAAGAAAAATAATTTCTGAATATGTGATTGTCATTCATCTGTGTAGCCATTGTGGCTATAAAGGGAATTTCTCTGCTATAGGTAATGCTACAGGATCTTAGTGCTTTTCCAGTTTACTTCAGTGTAGCCTGGATTGATTTTGAGGCTGCTAGTTCTCCATTTTAATTCTATGACCTCTGAATAGGGTAATTTGACCCCATTCATCTGCATGAAGATGCAGATGATGTTAGGAAGAAAGGATGTGTATGGCACTGCTGATTTTTGTATGTCTCAACTTGCATATATTTGCAGTGTCTTTAGAGGAGAAAAAAAAAGGATAAGATTATAGGCTCCCTGTCCTACAGATTGAGGGGAAAATTCAGTACCTGTTTTTTGCTCTTTCAGAGTGGCTAGATCTGCTTGAGTGAATCCCTCTGTGCAGACTAACTTGTTCAGGAGAAATGTATTCTGATTAATATTAAAGCTTCTGATTGTAAAGTGTCCATGTTGATTTTATTAAATAATCAATCTCAACTTCCAAATAATTAATTTTAAATTTAACCACAATACATTCTCTCAGTTGACTTTTTGGGAAGTCTGAGTGCTACAGACTTCCACATTCCTTCTATTTAGCCCTGTTTCATTGTCCTTTCAGTCTGATTCTCTCTCCATTCCTTCCTCCCCCCAAGGTTAAGGTGGAACATAATCCTTGGAAGGAAAGTGTTATACGGAGTTACTGCTCCTAAGCTTCCAAAAAGCTTAGAACTATCATAGACTACTCCTAAATATTCTATGAATATGTTAAAAATTTTATTCAAGGGAGTTCTTCCAATGCATACAAAATTCCTGCGTTATGCAAACATGCAAAAAAACAGCTGCTTTTTTTTCCCTCTCCTGGTTTTGATGATAACTGCTGGTTCACTCCTCCTTGCAAGAACAGTGTAGTGCTTTGAGGAATGATGAACTAAAGTAGTCATTGATCATGACCATAGGTAGAAATTGGGGCAGAGATAAAGCAGTACTGCCTTAAATAAAGCTAGGTTATCTTCTTTCTGTAATGCCAGTCCCTTTATTCCTATTCTGTTTCTATCTAAGGTAGTTTTGCGGCTGAGTAGGCTTTTAACACATTTGAGTCCCTTTCCTTCTTGGGCTGATACATTCTGAAAGTATGCCATTTCTCTGCTGGATAAAGCATTGGCTGGATGGCTGGGCACAGAGAGCGGTGGTCAGTGGAGTTAAATCCACCTGGTGGCCAGTCACAAGCGGTATTCCCCAGGGTTCAGTACTGGGAGCAGTCCTGTTCAATTTCTTTGGCAGTGACTTGGATGAGGGGATCAAATGCACCCTCAGTAAGTTTGCAGATGACACAGAATTAGGTGGGAGTGTTGGCCTTCTTGAGGGTAGGGAGGCTCTACAGAGGGACTTGGATAGGTTGGACTGATGGGCTGAGGTCAACTGTACGTGCTTCAACAAGGTTGAGTGTCAGGTCCTGCACCTGGGCCACAACAACCCCATGCAACACTGCACACTTGGGGAAGAATGGCTAGACAGCTATGTGGTGGAAAAGGACTTGGGGGTACTGATTGGTGAGTGGATGAATATGAGCCAGCAGTGTGCCCAGGTAGCCAAGAAGGCCAACAACATCCTGGCATGTATTAGAAATGGTGTGGACAGCAGGACCAGGGAGGTGACTGTCCCTCTGTACTCAGTGTTGGTGAGGCCACACTTTGACTACTGTGTTCTGTTTTGAGCACTGCAGTACAGGAAAGGCATCATGGTACAGAGACAGTGAGTACAGAGAAGGGTTACTAAGCTGGTGAAGGGCCTGGAGAACAAGCCCTGTGAGGAGCAACTGAGGGAACTGGGACTGTTTAGCCTACAAAAAAGGAGGCTGAGTGGAGACCTTATTGCTCTTCACAACTACATGAAACGAACTTGAGGTAGGCACTGGTCTCTTCTTACAAGAGAATGATAAAATGAGAGGGAATGGCCTCAAGCTGCACCAGGGGAGATTTAGCCTGGACATTAGGAAACTTTTTTTCACAGAAAGGGTTGTCAGGCACTGGAGCAGGCTGCCCACAGAGGTGGCTGAATCTCTATCCCTGAACATGTTTAAAAGCCATGTAGATGTGGTACCTGGGGACATGGTGTAGTGACAGACTTGGTGGAGTGGGCAAAATGGCTGGACTTGATGATCTTGGAGATCCTTTCCAGCCTGGATGATTCTATGATTCTTTCAACGTCCCCTGAGTCAGGTTAAAATGTCAGCTTAGTTGCTCTAGGGGAGATGGTAGTGCTTGTGTCTGAATCATACAGTGCACTGGGTTGGAAGGGACCTCCAGAGGTCATCTAGTCCAACCCCTCTGCAGTAATCAGGGACATCCCCAAATAGATAAGGGTGTTCAGAGTCCCATCAAGCCTGACCTTGAATGTCTCCATGCATGGGGCATCTACCACTTTCCTGGGCAGCCTGTTCCAGTTCCTGACAACCCTTTCTGTGAATATTTTTTTCCTAATGTCCTAACTAAGTCTACCCCTCTCTGGTTTAAAACCATTGCCCCTTGTGGGCAGTGCTACATGCCTTTGTAAGTAGTGCCTCCCCAGCTTTCTTGCAGGCCCACTTCACGTTTTGGAAGGCCACTATTAGGTCTCCCTAGAGTCTTCTTTTCTCCAGGCTGAATAATCCCAGCTCTCTCAGCCTTTGTAAGTTATTTTTGTCTACTTTGTTTTTAAAAACTGTTTTTGTGTGTGTATATGGATTTTCTCAATCTGTGTACTTTAATTTACAGCTGCATTCTTTACATCAGTCTCTTCGAGATCTCAGTAGTGAACAAGTTCGCCTAGGAGATGACATCAGTCGGGAGCTTTCAAGAAGAAATCGGTATAAACAGATTATAACTCTGTGTGAAGAATAGTATGGAAAAGAATTGTTATGCTTTAAACTAATTCTTAAACTCCTTTGCCTTTTTTATATATTAAAAAAAAAAAATTCTGGGGAGAGTGGGGGATTGCACAGCTAAGAGGGCCAATGGCATCCTGGCCTGCATCAGGAACAGTGTGGCCAGCAGGAGCAGGGAGGTCATTCTGCCCCTGTACACTGCACTGGTTAGGCCGCACCTTGAGTACTGTGTCCAGTTCTGGGCCCCTCAGTTTAGGAAGGATGTTGACTTGCTGGAACGAGTCCAGAGAAGAGCAACGAGGTTGGTGAGGGGTTTGGAACACAAGCCCTATGAGGAGAGGCTGAGGGAGCTGGGGTTGCTTAGCCTGGAGAAGAGGAGACTCAGGGGTGACCTTATTACTCTCTACAACTACCTGAAGGGAGGTTGTGGACAGATGGATGTTGGTCTCTTCTCCCAGGCAAGCAGTACCAGAACAAGAGGACACAGTCTCAGGCTGTGCCAGGGGAGGTTCAGGCTGGATGTTAGAAAAAAGTTCTATACAGAAAGAGTGATTGCACATTGGAACGGGCTGCCTGGGGAGGTGGTGGAGTCGCCATCACTGGAGGTTTTCAGGAGAAGACTTGATGGGGTGCTTGGTGCCGTGGGTTAGTTGTTTGGGCGGAGTTGGATTGGTTGATGGGTTGGACGCGATGATCTTGAAGGTCTCTTCCAACCTGGTTTATTCTATGTATGTATTCTATGTAGATATGAAAGCAGTGTTATGAACTGCTTGCTCCATGTCCTTGTGTATAAATGTAAATAACACTGAGCAATTCAGGTTTGTGCAGTACATATGGCTTTTCTTCCTGGTTTTTTATGTATAGATACAATAACAAGGGCCTGGGAATTCTTTTTATAACATCTTTGCTCTTTGTATTTTCGGGGTATTGGAGTCTCTTGAGGGCAAGCTTTTATGCAGGCCATAATGTTCTTTTAAAGTATGTACTTGGCTCAACATACTGTGCTTTGTCTAACAGCAATAGCAATAATTAGTCTGCTAATTCTTAGTAGGAACTAGTACTGTTCAAAAGGACTGTGTAGACATGTTCATAATTTTGTACTTGTTGACCTGATACCTAGCCTTTCAAACTGGATGCTGTATTATCTTCACTTGAAAATGGAAATGCTTTTTATCATGAATTTTCCACTTGAGGCTGGTCTCTAATAATGGTAGGGACTTAGAGGCTATAGAGCAAGCAGAATTAGCATAAAAATTCAGGAGATTGATGCTGCTTTAAGTATCAACTGTGATAATTTTCTTTTTGAACTGTAGAAGATTGTTTTACCTATATTTTTCCATGAAGGACTGATGCTGAATTAAGAAAGACTCTAGAAGAGTTGTCTGAAAAGCTCACTGAATCCCAAAGACAAGAAATGGTAAGTGTGGCTAACATGAAAAGATGATTTATGTTAGTAATTTAAGCAGGATGTGAGTTTCTAGTTTAATATGACTATTTACATCAGTACTGCATATAAGTATGCATATCTGAACATGATCTTATTTAGGCTACTGTAGATTGTTTTGATGAAATCAACAAGAAAAGTTTGATATTTCATAAATAGATATATTTTTACTTGTTTACAATTATTTTACAAGTGTCTATCTAGTGAATTTTTCTGTTCCAAAATTTGTAGTCCTGGAGAAAGCTGCTTTGTGCTTTTTAACTCTGAACATTGGTTTGAACACTATCATACTTGTTGAGCATACCTTTTGTAAGGTACAAGCTACCTTAGGTCCACAACTACCTGAAAGGTGGTTGTAGCCAGGAAGGGGTTGGTCTCTTCTCCCAGGCAACCAGCACCAGAACAAGAGGACACAGTCTCAAGCTGCATCAGGGGAGGTTTAGACTTGAAGTGAGGAGAAAGTTCTTCACTGAGCGAGTCATTCGTCATTGGAATGTGCTGCCCAGGGAGGTGGTGGAGTCACTGTCCCTGGAGGTGTTCAAGAGGAGATTGGACGTGGCACTTAGTGCCATGATCTAGTTATGAGGTCTGCGGAGACAGGTTGGACTCGATGATCCTTGGGGTCTCTTCCAACCTTAGTTATACTGTGATACTGTGAAGCTTTGCCATCTGAAGATGGTGAATAATACTGTTTCTTCTTTCTCGTGCTCTGTCCTTTTCAATCTTTTGTCATCTGTGCATCATAATGGGAGGAGTCTCTTTGGGCTGCACTCTTCTCTGACCTCTTTTTGACAACTGAAACAAAAGGAGGCAGGATAGATATGATGGTTTCTTTTGCCTTTCATATGCTGAAAGCAGACTGAGTTCATCCTGTGTCACTTAAATTTGAAAGAGATCTGCTGTTGAGAAGGAAGTAAGTGTATTGCGTTAGGAACAGAAGTTGAAAGTCCTGTAGGCACTTCTGGATGCCTAAGACCTGAATTATGCTTAATGTAGGTATCAATGGGGTATCAGCAGCGATGCTGACTCTTCAGAGCAAGTATGTGTCCTTATTTTCCCATAGGTTATTCATCATGGATTGGTACTAAATGCTCTGTCAAGTGCTTTAGTGGTGTGTTTGTCACTGATAACAATATTGTTGTCACAGACCACCGCTGGCACCAGCTGGCTTAATGATTATACTTGTGTGAGTTGTTGACTCTAGATGTGAAATGGGTCTTACATGCAGTTAACGTGTGTATGATTCCTCAGAGAACCAGGATTATTGTCAGATAAGGAACTGTCCAGAAGATCTGACTCAGGGATTTTTGGCATGGCACAGATGTCTTGTGAAAGTGTTTATCCCACATTATCACTTGTCGTGAGAGGGAAAAGTGTAACAATATTTTAAAAAAAAACCTGTTGAAGATTTTTGTGATTTTAATAGTTGGGTTTTTTAAGTCTGTGTTGATGATAAAATAGGTCATAGCAGGAAAAAGCAACAAAAATTTGTAGAAATAGATTTCATTCAGCAGGGCTTGCACATTAGAAGTAACAGGGGGAAGCTGAAAGACGGGAGAGAAGTTCAAGAAACAGGATACTGTTTTTTTGCCTCCATCTTGACCAGGGAGGCTGTTGACGGATTCCAACACAGAAATGAATTGGAAGACTGATTCAGATGTAGAGGGACCTGTGTTGAGAATTTTGCTACTCTGTAGCATAAATGACAAAGGATTTGCTAAATGTGATGATGAGCAACCTGATTTGTCATGGTATGCTGATGCTAAATTTTTCAGAATGGGGAAGGTAATTTTACTACATTCCAGGAGGACTTATTCCTAAGCACTCTTAGGCCATGAATGTAACATAGAAACTTTTGGAGAGGATGCAGAGGAAGCCAGAGGTGATGGTACTTTGTTCTTTTGTAGTGTTGCAAGGTGCAACATCATAAAGCTGAACTGTGTGCTCGCTGCCTTCTTTTCTCAGTCTCATTCCTTATCACTTGAATGTTTTTGGGCTTGTGTCACTCTACAAAAACTTCTGTTTTATCCTTGTTACCTAAATCCTTGTACAAAATCTTTCATGTTTTTCTTGTATTATACTTCTTTACCACAATGCCCCTCCAAAGTCCCATGAAACTTTTTCATCATTCTGACTTCACAGCTAGCTTTATTTTCTTATAATTCCAATCTATCAGTTGTTTTAGATTGCTAAATATTCTAATACTTAATTTCAGACTAAATTTATGTACAGCCAAAACAAGGAGTAAGGCCTGAGTTCTCCCTGTTTCCCTAAATGAGATATTTATGAGATCACCTGTGTCTAGGCTCTTACTTTCTTAAAACTTCTCACGAATATAAATATATTTGACATCTTTGTACTTTTGAAAGTTTGAGTCTGCTGGTCAATTTCAGCTGAGTTTTGGGGAGGCTAAGGAATGAGAAGCACAAATGAAATGTCATAATCTCCTAACTAATTATTCTTTATGAAGAAGCATAAAAGTAGTGTTTATGAGGCTGCCTTTATTTAATCCTCTTTTTCAGGATTAATAATAATTTAATGTTTCATAGTAAACATTTTGCCTGTGTTTCCTTCTGAAGATAGATATTCTTTTATCCTAAACCAACTAGATAATAGTCATTCTGTATGCCAAGCTCTACTGTACCCCCTTGTCCCCACCAAAAAAATCAACAAAAATTTGATGGGGAAAAAGTGATTTCTTTAAGGAATCTATTTGCTCACAGTCTAAGGCTTGTTCTTTGTTTACTGTGCCTTTTGTTATTTCACATAGATTTGGAATAGTTTGTGAGGTTGAAAATTTGTTATTTATGAAATGACTCTTTACATGCAATAACAAAGACATCAAGAGTGATGATGATTCATTTGTAAATGCAACACTATTTCTCAGGGAGATGAAGGAGAAGAGGGGAAACTGCTGACAGTGTGCCAAGGAAGTTGATTCTTCTCTAATACCTTTTTTGACACTGATGTGTCAACAACTTAGGCTGGGTGTTAGTGACCAGCAATGGGAATGTGAAGCTTCAGCTTACAATATGAGGGAGGAAGTCATGCATGTAAAATGATTTAAAATAATCTGGTACAGATCAGCTAGGAAACTTAGTTGTCTGAAGTGTTCTTAAAATCGCTAACAACTGACAGTGTTGTTATTTGTTCCTGCTACATAGTATCATTGTTTCTGTTATCTGGAGTTATTAGAAGTAGCATTAAGTAGCAGTTGTCAAAACAAATACAAATGTTGTGATGCAGTCCTTAATTTTTATACATTACTTTCTAGTAATTAGTTATTCTGGATTGTAACTGCAGAGCTTTCATAAATCACATGGAGGAGTGTGGTTTGACACAGTATGATTTTGAGGGTCTCCTGATGGTTTTTAGAGAAATAGAAAATTCCAGATTGTAAACTGACTATTGATCTGGCTGTGCAAACTGATGCATTCTGTTGTAAAGAAAAAGACTGTTTCATTCTTTAAACCTGATACACTCTTGAAGCCTAGAACACGAATATGTCCTTATTTATGTTTTTGTTGCTATACTGCTGTTGCTCGTATTAAAATTTCTGTCTGTGCATATGCCTGGTGCTGGTAGAAGTGTACTTAATGGTGAAAGTACAGATGAGAACTTGTTCCACTCCACTTGTTCCCCTCCACTTCTAACAATACAGATTTAGTTTGCTGCCCACGAGAGGGTGCTGTCTGCTAGCAGCTTGAAATGCAAAAATAAAAGCAGCTTTGGCGTTGTAGTTTAATGCTGAATTATTGTGTCTATAATCCAAATTGCTTTGAAAGATAACTAGCATTGTTTGGATTAGTTTGTACATGGATTCACAAAATATTGAGAAAGTCTTAAAGTACTGTAATTATTTAGTGCTATTACAGTCATTTTCATCTACTTAGCTCTCGTTCAGTTTTCCAGATTTCAGAGTGTGAACGAGGCATGCATTGGTCTTGTTTACAGGCTGGAAAAATTGAAGGAAATGACTCTGGAGAGGTTAATTTGGCTTGTGGCAGAGAAGCTGATTTTTGTATTGCAGCTTCAGCTTAGGCTGCACCAAACTTGATAAGGAGGTATTTAGCATTTGAGTAGAATGATGACTTTAGGTATATCTATGTTTTTCTCTAAAGGAGAATATTGCTAGCACATTAGCAGGTCAGGTACCCACTTGAATACTTCTGGAATACTCATTGCTGTAGATCCAGTTATTTTCTATACCATTCTAAATCTTAATAAAATAAAAGTTGTGCCCCTTGCTATAAGAAGGACAGTGAGTTGCTGGAGTGTTTGCAGAGAAGGGCAGCAAAGCTGCTGAAGGGTCCCGAGAACAAGACTTTTGAGGAGCAGCTGAGGGAACTGTGGTTGCTTAATCTGGAGAAGAATAGGCTGAGGGGAGGAGACCTGAGAGGTTGCAATAAGGGGTAGGTTTTGACCTCTTCTGCCTAGTATCAAGCGGTAGAATGAGATGAAATGGCCTCAAGTTGCACCAGGGGAGGTTTAGATCAGATATTACAAGAATTTCTTTACGGGAGGAGTGGTCAGACATTGGAATAGGTTGCTGAGGGAGGTGGTGGAGTCGCCATCCTTAGACATGTTCAAAAAACGTGTAGACATAGCACTTTGCAATGTGGTTTAATGGCCATGGTGGTGTTACTTTGACAGCTGGATCTCTGATGGTCTTAGAGGTCTTTTCCAACTGAAACAATTCTGTGATTCTTTCTGCCCCATATTCTATTTACCTTTTTGTGTCATTGTTATCTTAATATGTGGTGAAAGATGCACTGATTTCCTGCAAGGTGTTCTTTCTTTTTGAAGGTATCAGAACGGGTAGAGAGACGATTACAGGAAATAGAACAAGAGATGCGTGCTGAAAGACAGCTTGTAGAAAGGCGCCAGGACCAGCTGGGACATATGTCTCTTCAGTTACAAGAGGTAAGCAAAGAAAAACTAATTTATTCTAGATTAGGTTAGGCATGTGCTGCATTTGTGAGCCTGTACTTGTCAAACTGGTAAAAGTGCTTATACCTTTGGCACATTCTTTTAACTGTATCGGTCCAGAATAGCTTGTTTTGGTGACCAGTTGACAACTGCAGTTCTTGTGCTACTGTCTTGTCTATGTTTAGACCTTTCTGCTAATGGGCACAAATGTTCTTTAAAAGAACCCCCTCCCTTTGCCCTCCCTCAGACTTCAAACAAACAAAAGCAAGTCATTAGCTAGCTTGTCTTAATTAAAACACTTCTTTCCTACAATGTAAACTTTGCTTGCAGTGAGCAGTTTGTTATGAATTTATTTCAACAAGCAATCAAATGCGGTGAAGTGCCCACACATCTTTTCATTGCTTTGCTAACAGTTTCATTCAACAGTGCCTGCCAAAGTATCAAATATTGTTTAGGAGACAAATACAGATAAAATTAAAATTTGAGACAGCTAGTAGCTTTTTTTTTTAATGGTTGTTTTAGGAAATGTATGAAAAATGCTCCTTTTGTTTCTGATTTTTACCTGTTACTTAGAAAATCTATGTCTTAACATAATGTAGCTTCCTATTTCACTTCCTTTAAGATAAGGTTTGTAATGTTACCTCTAATGTCATCTAACTATACAATAGAATACTACAGTTGAGTAGAAGTGTGCTGTTCTTTGTTTTTTCACTTTTAATGTTGAAGCAGTTGTTTTATGCTTTGCAGTGATATTGAGGATCCTTAATTTAGCTTAACACTTTGTATTTCATGTAAGGCTAAAGACTCTTCAAAGAGTTCATAGTTAAGAAGATAAGATGCTCTTTTGATATAGACAAAAAGTAATGTTGATCAAAAAGCTTGTAATGCTTCTGGTGGTATTTCAGAAAGAGTTACTGTTTCATTTTTCTCACTATTGATGTTGTGGTAGGTGAAAAGAGCTAGAGTGTTTTACTGCAGTTTTAATTACTCTCTTATATACCTGTGTCCATTGCTCGATTCTTTGGTTGTGCCTTCAGTATGGTAAAGGAATGTTTAAAGAAATAATTTGGTGCCATTGGACAGTGTTATCTGTGGATGAGAACAACATTTTTTCATCCTTTTGAAAGGATAGTGACTTACAACTGTAAAGATACATTGACACAGCCATGGTTTCCTTAGAAGGAAAACCTGAATTCAGTTGAATGAAGTCAAATGCATTTTGAAGACTTTCATATAATTGGCAAGGGGATCATGAGCCCTCAAGCAGGACACCTTTTTTTCCTAGTAGTTCATCTTTTGAAGTTAGCACAAAATGAATATGAAATACTAAGTACATCCCCCAACATTCCATTCCCCTAAGCCCCCCAGCTGTTGACGATTTAATCCTTTCTCCTGCAAATTCAACTTTGTTCCATCTATATTTTTGTAGATTATTTTTCTTGATTAGCCACTTTTTTTCTTTCTTTCTTTTTTTTTTTTTTTTTTGGTGTCACTACTGCCCAAAAGTTTGAAATATTGTCCTTGTTCTTAGCTTACAGGAAAGCTCAACCCCTATTGGTCTGCTTAGTAAACTTTTACTATTAGGAATGTTCCCAAGCTGAAATTCAGAGACAATGCTGGGTGGAACAGGCTTGTTCCACATGCTATACATTCATAGCTGCTTCTACTTCAAGGAGAATCACATTTCTTATGATTATCTTAACTCTCAAGCAGGGGCTCATATCTCCAAATCATATCTCCTTCTGGGTAGCTTATCTCAGTCATGACTTGTCACTGTATTTCAAAATTCTCATAAGACATAGATTACCACTCTTGCAATTAATTATGGATTTGTCAGGAGCTTCTAACCTTTAACATGTGAAATAGAACCTGGTGGTGCCAGATGAAGACTACAAAAGGAAGCTTCTTTTAATAGACATTAGGCAATTTTTCTTTGACAGATCACAGAAGAATATGGAGGCATTATCACCCTTGAAACACTGATTTTCATTAAATTGCCAGTAGCAACAAACAGTACAATCTCATCCTAGTGCTTCTCTCATAGCTATATTAATAGCTTTGAGAACATCTTTGTGATGGAATTTCAGCTTCCTACATGCCAGTAGTGTTTAAACTCCAATATTGCTAAGGGCCTTAGATCTCAGACCCTTATTCCAAGCTTCATTCCAACTGTCCCATTTTCCTTCCCCACTGAACTTTCATGTCAGTTTGTCCTTCTCTAGGTATGAAATGGTGTGATTTCTGGGTGGTGTTTGTAGTTCTCAGGAATAGTTCAACAATTCTTGACCAATTCTTGAGCTGCTTTGGCGCTCACATTAGCAAATTGGACCACCTTGTTCTCTGTTTTCTTAAAACAATTGTTTTTGAGAGCACAAATTACCTGGATCCTGTACACACTGACTCTCTGTGTACTGTTTTCTTTAGAGGCTGCTGTGTGGAAAAACTCTGAAGAAAATTAACTTATGGAATATAAATTACAGAAGAAACAGGAATATGAGGATATCTAATGAGGCAAAAAGTTTAGAACTGATCTAATCTCAAATTAAAAACAAACAGGAAAAAATGCCAACACAAAACAGTTTGAGAATTGGGTACAGCAGATTAGAGTTTTTGATCTTCATTTTTCAAAATTAGTTTTCCAATTTTTATTTTGTGTATGGTGTTACAGATGAATAGATTCAGTATGACAAACACAGTAGAATAGAAAATGATGGAGTGGCTCATTCTGGAGGTCATCTCTAGGCACTTGGAAGAGAAGGTTATCAAGAGTAGTCAGCATGGATTTACCAAGAGGAAATTGTACTTGACTAATCTGATAGCCTTCTATGATGTCATAACTGAATGGGTAGATGGAAGGAGACCAGTGGATGTAGTCTTCCTTGACCTTAGCAAGGCTTTTGACACTGTCTCCCATAACATCTTTGTGAGTAAACTCAAGAGGTGTGGGATAGAAGATCAGACGGTGAGATGGATTAGGTACTGGTTACAGCCTAGAGTCCAAAGAGTAGTGATCAATGGTGCCAAGTCCAGCTGGAGACTTGTAACTAGCGGAGTCCCCCAGGGGATCAGTGCTGGGTCCAGTCCTGTTCGGCATCTTTATCAATGATATTGATGAGGGGACAAAGTGTCTTTTCAGCCAGTTTGCTGACCATATGAGACTGGGAGGCTTGGCTGATGCACCTGAAGGCTGTGCGGCCATTCAGTGAGACTTGGACAGACTGGGGAGCTGGGCAGAGGAGCATAATGAGGTTCAACAAGGATAAGTGCAGAGTCTTGCACTTGGGAAGGAATAATAAACTGCACCAGTACAGGTTAGGAGGTGATCTGCTAGAGAGCAGCCCTGTGGAGAAGGGTCTGGGAGTCCTCATGGATAACAAGTTAACTAGGTGGCCTTGTGGCCAAGAAGGTCAGTGGTATCCTGGGGTGCATTAAGAAGAGTATGTCTAGCAAATTGAGGAAGGTTCTCCTCCCCCTCTCTCTGTCCTAGTGAAGCCCCACCTAGAATATTGCATCTAGTTCTGGGCTTCCCACTTCAAGCGGAACAGGGTTCTACTTGAGAGAGTCCAACAGAGGGCTACAAGGATGATTAAGGGAATGGAGCATGTGCCTTATGTGGAAAGGCTGAGAGACCTGGGGCTTTTTAGTCTGGAGAGGAGAAGACTGAGAGGGAATCTAATAAATGCATATAAATATATAAGAGCTGAGTGTCAAGAAGGAAGGGACAGCCTCCTCCCACTTAGGCCCTGTGAGAGGACAAGGGGCAACTACAGCACAGGAAGTTCTACCTCAACGTGAGGAAAAACTTCACTGTAAGGGTCATGGAGCAATGGAACAGGCTCCCCAGATTGCTTGTGGAGTCTCCTTCTCTGGAGACTTTCAAGACCTGTCTGGATGTGTTCTTGTGTGACATATGCTAGATTCTATGGTCCTGCTCTGGCAGGGGGGTTGGACTTGATCTCCAGAGGTCTCTTCCAACCCCTAACATCCTGTGATCTTGTGATAAATAATGTAATATATGGTTATGAAATATTTAAAATTTATGAACCTGAATAGTTAAAAAAGGTCAATTTCAACCTTTTGGTTGATTTTCAGTGTGAGTAGTAGTAACAGACTTGTTCATTACTTGCATCAATATAATTGTATTTTGCTAGGGTACTTTTTATCTTTCTGTGCTATAAATAAAATTGTCTGCCTTTAAAGATCTCAGAGCAAAGTTGTTAAAAAAAAAAGATCAATATTTTTACACCATTTTTTATGATTTCTTTTTTCTTATCTCCTGTATTTTAAGCAAGCAGTTTCAGCAAAGCCTACAACATAATTTTGGTTTTTTAGTATTTACTTTTTAGGAGAGTGCAGTGCCCATAACTGACCACTACTTGTCAGTATTTTACTGTCTTAAGAGAATATTCTTTCTAAATCTCAATTATTAATCGTATATTTTTTCAGGGTCTAACTGAACATAGCAATACATTTGTTTGAATCATTCTCTTGTCCGTCTTGTCTTTCTGTCAGTCATGTGCACGATGTGCAGACTTCTTATTTGTATTGCACTATTACTATACATTATTAACCAACATAATGTGTAGTTGTATACTGCATTAAGAAGGCCTGACATATAAAAGTTTGCATCTTTAACATCTAAATTTGCATTACTATTTTGAATCTCTGGTCTGCATGTGCTGTGTGTATGTGGATAAAACTTATTTTCTCTACTTTTTAATGCATCTTCTAATCTGTATTGGTGTGTTTAAAGAGCAATTACTACAAATTAGAAAATGGCAATTATCAGACAAATTCATGCAAATCATACATCTTCCCTTTCTTTTGTGTTCCTGATAAGTGGGTTTTGAGGAGGAAGATCAGCATATTTGTTTCTAGTGCTATCGATGTGTATATAGGTTGCTTTGACAAACTACATGTCTAAACTAAATCTAGTTTGATGCGGATGATCAGAGGGCTGGAGCACCTCTCCTATGAGGACAGATTGAAAGAGTTGGGGCTGTTCAGTCTGGAGAAAAGGCGGCTCCCAGGTGACCTAACTGTGACCTTCCAGTATCTGAAGGGGGACTGCAAGGAGGCTGGGGAGGGACTTAGGATATCAGGTAGTGATAGGACTAGGCGGAATGGAATGAAGCTGGAGGTGGGAAGATTCAGGCTGGATGTGAGGAAGTTCTTCACCGTGAGAGTGGTGAAGCCCTGGAATGGGTTGTCCAGGGAAGTGTTTGAGGCCCCATCCCTGGAGGTGTTTAAGACCAGGCTGGATGAGGCTCTGGGCAGCCTGATCTAGTGTGAGGTGTCCCTGCCCATGGCAGGGGGGTTGGAACTAGATGATCCTTGTGGTCCCTTCCAACCATGACTGATTCTATGATTTTTTTCAGTGCTTTATTTTCAACATAAAGACACCATCTCCTTGTGCCTTTACATTTATGCATCCATTTTTCTAAAACAAAATCAAATAAAATTCTTAAAAATGGGCTTTAAACAGTTCTAATATGCATTGGATGCCCTGGATTGCTTTATTAATTCCTGTGCTTGGCTGCCTAGATTTTGGTGAAATGAGTCTGAGTGTTCATGCTTTGCATGCTTCAGGTGAACAGAAACATTTGTTTAGAACATTTTGAACTTGCTGACTTTTTGGTAAGGCAAAGATTGTAGTTATGTCTTAAGCTAATAACTTGGATAACTGGGACATTATTTTTTCTTTGTGCAACTGGATACTTAGATTCTGTTTTCTTCCCATTGCACGTACTGTGAAGTGCAAGAGGCTGGGGGACCTTCAACTGAGTGGGGTAGACTGATGGCCAAAAGCATGTCTTTATCTCTGACCATTTTAGACAAATATAGACTTGATCTGTGCTCTGAGCCATTTGGATGTTTTAATGCACGGTTGATGCTTGCTCCTTGGCTCCGTGCTATGCCACCTGTGGCTAATGGTTTCTGTTTTGATGGTGGTTTGAATCTGACTCTGTCCTGAAGCATAAGCACGTCTCATACATATCTGCCACTGAAATATCCAGACAGTCTGTGTTTGAATGCCTGGCTGTTATGTTTAGGTAGCATACTCAGACCTGTGCTAACTGCTAATGAAGGTAGTTAGAAAGAATTTTTGTTCAGATTAGAATCATAGAATGGTAGGGGTTGGAAGGGACCTCTGGAGATAGTCCAGTCCAAACTCTTTGTCAAAGCAGGATCACCTAGGTCAGGTATCCAGATGGGTTTTGAAAGTCTACAGAGAAGGAGACTCCACAACCTCTCTGGGCAGCCTGTTCCAGTGCTCCGTAACCCTCACAGTAAAGAAGTTTTTCCTCGTGTTGAGGTGGAACTTCCTGTGTTTGCCCCTTGTGCTGTCACAGGGAACCACTGAAAAGAGACTGGCCCCTTCCTGACACCCACCGCTCATATATTTGTAAACATTAATAAGATCTTTTCTCAGTCTTCTCATGATTAGGATGTGGTACATTTTTCTTTATTTTAAACTCTAGCATGAAGCTGGTCTGCTTGTGTATTTCTGCTAGTATGAATATAATTCAGTGATTGGTCTCACTTTGAAAGAGCAAATTTCAGTTTGTGGTCAGTGCATTACTTTCAAATAATCTGGTTTTATTTAAAACCCAAAAGCAAACAAACCCCAAACCCTAAGAAAAGTTAATAGGCTTGAATTGCAGTAAAAGTCATGATTTGCTATTGGAAGATTTTCATAAATTGGAAAGATTGAGAACTGTTGTTACAGAGGCCTCTGCATAGTTTTCCCCTTATATAAGGAAAAAAAAAAATCTGCCTAGCAGGGAACTTCTATCTGAAGTTTTGGATTTTAATATATTGGATGGGGATGAGAGGTGTTGAGCTGGGGTATAACAGGTGTGTTAATATTCTGATACTGTCTAAATGACCTGTCAAGAATTATTCTTCTAGGTCAAATAAAAAAATTCATCTTGCCTGTTAAAGAGCCTGTTTCTGACCACCTAGGCAAGCAGTGTAACATTTTATTGGTCCATCCTGAAACCATGCTGTGAAGACACGAACATTCGGTGTTCTTTTGTGGACTCCTCCATGCCTGCCCCCTTCAAGGCCTCATCAACTTCCTTGTCTGCCTCCTCCTGGCCATTCTGGATGTTAATATTTTCAAGAGGAAGCTCTTGATGGGAGAATCCTGGTGTCTGTAGGTCTGTTTCCATCCTTTCGTGCTACAGCATCGCCAGGCAGAGCTCTCCAGGGCAACTGCTTTAGAGCCATTTGGGAGGAGCATGTGTGGGAACCATTGTCTGCAGCATCCCTAGGTCCCATTTTTGACATTTGACTTCCTCAATGCTTTCTTTGGAGACAGCAAATTAAATCAAAGAACTTTATCTGGATCTTTTTATGTTTGGGTTTGTTGAACCCATCAATCCAACCTGTCCAGGTCCCTCTGAAGAGCCTCCCTGCCCTGCAGCAGATCAACAATCCCGCTTAACCTGGTGTCACCTTCAAACTTAACGGGAGTGCTCTCAATCTCCTTGTTGAGATCATTGATAAAGATGTTAAGTAGGACTGGCTGCAGCACTGAGCCTTGGGGAGTACCACTTGTAACTGTCTGCAAAGTGGATTTAATTCCATTCACTGCCACTCTGTGGGCCTGGCCATCCAGCCAGTGTTTGATCCAGCAGAGTGTACACCCATCCAGGCTTAGGACAGACATTTTTTTCATGAGAATGCTGTGAGGAACAGTGTCCAAGTTTTTAGTGAAGTCCAGATAAACCACATCCACAAATACACATTTGTATTATGAGTGATAGGAAGGACTTGTAATTTGAAGGTATTGCTAAATATCATTTGGTGCTGCTGATTAGTTTAAACGGAATAATAATTTCTGTGGTGGCTTCTGGGAATTAGGATGTACCACTTATGCAGAAAGTTCCTTTTTGCCTTCAGTAGGGAAATCTTTGAAATTTTTCCTAGCATTTTTAATTCCAGTCCACCTTTAACATTTTCCTTGTGATGCTGATATCTCTAGCAAAATCTGCACATGAAAACATACATTTTTGGTGCAAAAATATACATTTAGTGCTAAAAATGAGGTTGGCATACAGTTGACTGTATATAATAGAGCTTCTAATTTTGCTAGTAGAAATTAGAAGCATGATTTCAATTAGTACTCATCCTGTTATCCCTAGTAGACTGTTCTGAACTGGTACTTCTAGTTGTTAAAAATAACCCCACAACCAAGCAAACCAGTTGTGCAACAATGACATTAGTTGAACTGATAATGGTCTTTGATTATATTTCTTTCTTTGTTCATGCAGCTTTTTTTGGAGTTGTCCTTAGAGCCTTTTTGAGTAAAATGGGTGTCAGATCTATATGCAGCGTTGACTGGAATGATAGATTTGAATCTGTTCTGAGTGCTTAGGGAAGCATCTTAAAGACTTGGAGTATCTGATTATGAATCAGTAAGACTAAAAGCATAATTCTTGATGTGGCATATTTTCAGTGGAATAGTTGTAAGAAATATGTTCTACAATCTCAGATTTTAGTATAAACTGTTGAAGCAGGAGAGTAGACCAAACTATACTGAAACCCTTATGTTTCTTGCAGTAAAGATGTAAGACTGTGGTAAGTATATAAATCCACTTATTTTCTTCACAAAGCTACATTTAAAAGCAAAACTTTAAAGTTGAATGCCTGGCTTCACTGAGGTTGATTAATATCTTGCTTTCTGTTTTCATACAATGACATTTTTCACCATGAGAGTGGTGAAACACTGGAACAGGTTGCTCCGAGAAGTTGTGGAGGCTCCAACCCTGTAAATGTTCAAAGCCAGGTTGGATGGGGCCTTGAGCAACCTGCCCTAGTAGGAGGTGCCCTTGCCCATTGCAGGGGCATTGGAACTAGATGATCTCAAAGTACCGCACATCCATGTCAGTAACAATTCTGTGCTAATACTGTGATTCTAAACATCTGTCCAGATTCTGATAAAAATAACTTTTTCCCTTTTTTGGATTCCTACACAACCTTATGCTGGTGTTTTCCTTACTTCAGTGTATTGTATTTCATATCATGGATATTTTACATTAGAGATTATATTGTTTTTCAACTGATATATTAACATCTTGTCTCTGGAGCCTCTTAGACCTTCTTTTCAAAGTGTTTGGGGTCAATCTTGAGTGCCTGGAGTTGTATACATTGGAAGGGTGTTAGTGCTAGTTTTGACTTTGTTCTTGGCCCTGTTCTTTGTTCTTTTCATAACGCACGTTCGCTGCACATGGGAATATTAAGCATAGACAGAAAGCATTTGTCTAGATCTTCTTTATTAAATATACCATCAGGTTCTTTCATTTGCAGATAAGACTCCTGTAACTTTTATAATGACATTCATAATTTTTTTCCCCCCCTCTAAAGGCTTTAAGGAAGCAAGATGCTAAAGCAGGTGAAACAGAAGAACTCATGAAAAATAAACTTGTGAAATATCAAAGTGAAAAGAACCAAGTAAGACTAAATTACCTCCTTTCTTGTTTGGTGTTAAATAAGTGTGTATTGACATATGATACAGTATATGCTTCCTTTTTCAGAGATACAAGCAGAGTAAAACTTTCTTTAAGACAAGAGTGGGTTGTATTTTCTTTTATTATTTTTTTTTCCATCAGAGGTCATGTAAAGGAGACAAAGGTTCTGCATAGGTATATTCAAAGCTCTTTACTTCTGACAACTCTTCCATCCTGCTAGGTGGGCAAGTTTACAAATTGAGGATTATCCTTGATTTCTTTCTCTGATTTGTCTCTGAATTTATTCATAGTTTACTGTTGCTTATGTGCAGTAGCTCAAAAATGCAGCTTTTCTTCATCCCTGCAAATAATGCATGCTTGTTATTTTGCACCATGGTTATTATTAGTTACTCTTATGGAACTATTAGTTGTCATAGTGCTTTCTTCCTGTTCATAGAAAAGTTTTCATATATTTCTGTTCTGAGAGGATGCTGAAGCCATGTTAGATTTTTTTTTTCTAGATTTTTTCCTGTTACGTGGTTTAGCATTTTTGTCAGTACTTTCAAAGTTATAACCCTTTATGTTAAACCATTTAGTGTTTTATGTTACTTTTCCCTCTCCAGTCCATTAACGCTCATCCTGTTTACTTTGCCCACTTGCCAGCATCTCAACATCCTCTTTGAGATAGCTATCTCTACAATAACAATTTCTGCTGTTAAAACCTGTATTTATTTCCATGTGGATCAGTGATCTTTGAACTATTTATGGTCGACATCATAAAATACTTCTTAGCATTTGTTTGTTTTTTATTTCTTTTTAAATGATCATCGGTTTGACTATTTCTGATTAAACATTTTTTGATTCCCTTAATATTATATGTCTAGGAAAAAATGTAATTGTATGGAATGCTGGGCATTTCAGTTTTCAGTTGTCTTGTTCCCTGAGCTATTCTAATATGTTTTCTTGCACAACATGAAAAAGCTCGGGGAATTTAGCTATTACTGCTTCTACCAATGTTTGTCCTCTCCAACACTTTTAGGAATAAACTGTGTAGCAAAGGTGATTTCAGGTGTTAAGTCATTGTTAATTTTATTTTGGTTTTGAAATTGTTTCAAATCCAGGAACAATGTTTTTGAAGCTTTAAAAAAGAGTTTTCCTTCTTGTAACTTACTAAAAATTTGCTTTTGTGCTTCTTTGTCTTGGATAATATATACCACTTTGCATCTTTATATGATATAGAGTATTGTACAAAAATTGTAGAATGGAAGTTAAATTCTTATTTTATTAAATATGGCAGGGATTTATTACAAATCAAAGTTTACTTAAAACATTTTGACAAATAAGAATATTGTAAATATTACACCTCCTTTTCAATAGATACTTTTATCTATTAAGTTGTGCCAGAATTACAGAGTTAAAATATACTTTTGTACTGTGATGCATACATTGCTTTTCTTTCTTCATCATCTTCTGTAATGAAAGCTTGAGAAGGAATTGGAGCAGTCCCAGAAAAAGCTGAATGAATCTGAAAGCAGTAGAGAAGCTCTTTTGCATCAGGTAACTGCTTTGGTGTGATGAAAATCCTGAAGTTTTCATAGCAGGTCTTTTTGCTTAATCTTCCTATTTAATAGTCTGATAATATTGTTTTCTAAGGGGAAAATGAGATACAGAAAGACAAGTTTGAGTCTAAAATATGTGAACTGATCTGTTGTCATACTTTCCAAAATTTCATGTATTTAAAAGTATCATAACTATTACCACTACTTTAACTATATATGAACATAAAGTACATAAACACGTTACTTTTAAGTACCCTTTATAGTATGCTTTAGAACAACTTCTATATTAGTAATTATATGGTGACCTTGAGGTGTTTTATTGTGTAACAATAGTATATAAAAAACAAATATCTGAAAAACTTTAAACAATACTTAAATCTACAAGTTGCAGCATCTTGCATTACAGCTTTTAAAATGTGTCTTTTCTCAGAAATATTTCTAATCTGTCTTTCAGAGGAGGTGGGGGAAAAAAGACTGAAATATATATATATAAATGCATAATAGCAGCTTTCCAGGCCCCTTGAAGGGGGCCTTCAAGGAATGCTGGGGAGGGACTCTTTACCAAGGCCTGTAGTGATAGGATGAGGTACAATGGCTTTAAATTGAAGAGGAGTAGATTTAGGTTGGAGGAACAAATTCTTTACTGTGAGGGTGGTGGAACACTGGAACAGGTTGCCCAGGGAGGTAGCTGAGGCACCATCCCTGGAGATATTCATGGTCAGGCTTGACAAGGCTCTGGGCAACCTGATAGAGTCAGGGATGTCCCTGCTTACTACAGGGGCCTTAGACTGGATGATCTGTGAGAGTCTCTACCAACCCACACCATTCTATGATTCTATACAGGGATGGAGCAGTGGGCATACTTACCTGTTAGCATTTTTGTGTGTGTGTATTTGCCAGAAGTTTGAGTAAGTTGTGTTAGTGTTTTGAATCTAACATTGTGCATGAAATAAAGTGCTATACAACATAGAGGTAATGAGTTAGAGCTATTTTCCTTCAACTAGTGCATGTTGTAGTTTCTTTATTGTGCAAAAGTCATCATTGAGTGCCAGACTGTACATGATAGGAAAAATGTAAAAAACCCCCTATGTTTCTTAAGAATAAGTACATTGCATTTTTAATGAGCAGCATTTAAATAAAATATATTGGTTATTATGTTTATATAGATTTTTTTCACACTATATAAAGACAGTTTCGACATATGAAATGGTAGCATTTTGTTTCATCCAGAGAAATTAAAGCTTATCTGCAGTCAACATAACAAACTAAAAGGTTTCCTTTAGTTTTTGAATAATTACTTTATGGCCTATAATTAGGAAGTAATTTATCTTCTTGTTTACCATCTGCAGTGTTCTTGAGATTTATTTATAAATATTTCTTGTGTATAGTCTTTATTGTTGAATAAAAGATTGCTATTTACTCTTGCGTTCTGTTTCTCATTAAGCATTTGATACTTGTACGTGCATTTCAGATTGAAGATCTTCGTTCCCAACTTTTGAGAGTAGAAGAAGACCGTGCAGAGTTGCAACATCAAATTTCACATGTTGCTCCACGCCGCCATAGCTACCAGGATGTACAAGATGATGACAGGAGAATTAGAACAGGTAAAATTGTGATTTTTTTTTTTTTTTTTTTGCACTAGAGGCCTGCAAATTAGTTATTTAGCCTGGATATTAACTCTGTCTTTGAGTTTCAGTCTAATTCTTCTACTATTTCAACTAAACCAGCCAATTTAACTCCCATGCTTTAAGTTAGTAAGTTCTGACACCTGAATATTAAGTATTAATTTCTGACACCTGAATATTAACTAATAAATACCAATGCGAGTTAAATTTTAGGCTAAAATATCCACATTTGCATGGTGAAAACAAATGAATATTGTTGGAGACAATTTCAGTGAAATGGATAGTGGTTTTGAGAAGAAAAACATTTGCACTACTTTAAAATAACTTTTCTGAAATTTTGTGTTTCAGTCTTTTTGCAGTTTAAATTCTGCCACCTCAAAGATTGTAGCCAAAGTTAATAAAGTGGCTGAATTTCTGGTAGATTTTCAAAGGGGTAATACCATGTTCCAGAGAGTTTAAGAAAACTTTCTACTATCACAAATCACAGAACATTCAGGTTGGATAAGACCCTTGTGATCACCAAGTCCAACCCATAACCCTACTCTACAAGGTTCACCTGTAAACCATATCCCCAAGTACCACATCCAAACACATCCAGGATGATGCAGTTGGACCTTCTGTGTGCATTATGTTAGAATTTTAGAGATAGAACAGTTAATATTTAGAATAAAAATATTTGAAACAACTTCAAGATGTAATGGCATAAAAAACTGCTGTTTTATCCAGGCCTTTGCATTTTTAGTTAGGTCTCTGTATTTAAATTTTTGAAACATAATCAAAAATGCATTGGAGAAAATCTTTATCTTTCTCCCTGTTAACACTGAAATGTGTTCCTCAAGATAATAGCAGACTAGTGACTCCAAGTTCAGTGTCTCTGAGTGTTGAATTAGTTTGGTTAATGATTTATTTTTATATTTTTTTTGTACTTCAGCTATTGAATTATCTGGCTTATTAAAATAGAACTCTGACTCCCTGTTTCACAAATTGCATACAGAGCACTGGAAAATGGCTTTGTTTTGTACTTATCTTAGCTTCAAAAATACACAAAATACCATTTAATAGTGTTTTTTTTCCCAGTCATATTAATGTATCTGTTTAAAAGTGTGTTTAAAGAATATTCTTTTGATTTTAATGAAAGCTGTTTATTTTTCCATTTCTTTTATAATTATAAATCATAACTGTTGTGAAAATATGAAGGGAAAAAAATCTATTGGTGATATTATTTATTCAGTTGTCATTCTCGTTATTGTGTTATTGCTGTTTCTTCAAAGATACATGGGAAGAATACAAATGAAGATTTTCATTGCCTCTAGAAGTTGTTTATGACTAAAGACTTTTGAATTTCTGGTTGGGAAATTTACAGCTTACTCTAAAGAACTTCTGTTGTAGTTGTAGGATTCAGACATAAACCTTACAGATAGTATGACTTCCAAATCAGGACATATTACTCTGGTCTTATAAAATCTTGACCTTGACATTTGAGGCTGAGTTCCAGTAACATCAGAATTTCCCCAACGTTTCTTCTGTCCTATAATATTTTATTGGGTTTTGTTGTTCAGCTGTTTGGTTTTTTGAGGTGGGAGAAAAGGGGGAATAAGAAGGGAAAACCCCGGTAAAATGACTGCTGAAACACAAATACTGTTGCCTTCAGTAAAAGGTATAGCCATTTTTCATAGAGAGTTTTAGAATAGTCTCAAGTAGAGAATAAAATTGCTGAAAGAGAAATGAGAAAAAAGTAATTTACCATAAATCTCTGTTTTTACTGGACCTGTTCTGTTCTCACTATTTTTTTAGTAGCTGAAAGATATGAGAGAGAGAAGCAAGAACTGGAGAAGCATATTTTGGAGCTTAAAGCAAAACTTAGTCATAATGCTGTAATGTCAGAAGTAGAAGAATTAAAGAGATGTATAGAGCAAAAGGACAGGGAGAAAGCACAGCTCATTATGCATATACAGGTAAGTTGTATTTGTTTATATTTTTTCATAATTTCACATAATTTTAAGGTAGATGATATGGCAGAGTAAAATTTTCCTTTTTGATTCTCTCTTCCATCATGCTTCAGAAATAAAGTTTAAACAAACTGGGATACCTTGTTCTATGAGAAAGTAGAGTAATAAAACCAGATCATAACTGCTCTTTTTTTGCAATTAGATGCAATATCAGAATGATTATAAAATAAGTATTACTATTCTTATTTATGGTAAGTACATACTATTTGAAGTGCTTCTCTGTGAAAGTAAGAACAACAGTCTCTGACGCTGGAGTTGTAGTTAGAAGACTTTTGCCTTGAACATGAAATGAGATATAAGGAGGAAGTAGCCATTTTAAGATAGGAGATTTCTGTATTTTTGGATCTTGTCTAGGTTTTTCATTGGTAAGGAGATCCCTGAACAGTAGCTATTTTCTGTTATCTTTCATGACTGTCAAGAGAAATGAGGACATTTTCAAATCCCTATGTGGGATTTCAGTAGTCAAGTACCTAACGTTTGTTGAATTGTATTGGGGTAATCCAAGGCATTTGTATTTTGTATTTATTTTTCTAATTAATATCTCTTTGTAGTGATCTTGTATCACTTTAGAAATGCAAAAGCAGATTTTTTTTTTTTTTTCATATCAATTTACAGGACTATGCTCTTCAATTCTTTCCCTTATCAAATTCTGTGCTGCTCTAAATCAAACTAAGAGAACAAATTGCTTTTGGAAAGAATTGAAGTCTCAAAATAATCTCCTTCATGCTTTATGAAAGCTTATCACTGAACAGGTTTAAAAGACCTAGAGTGGTTCTGTGAAGTAAGCAGAACTGATTTCCTGATGCCCGTCAGAATCTGTGTTCTAGCTGAACAATACAGCTCCAGACTAAGTTGTTTTTTTTCTCTGTGGGGGTCTGAGAAATTCTAATCACTTTGATGGCAGGAGTTAAAGGGATAAAAATGCATATAAACCCAACTTTTAAAAACTTTTTCATGTAGAACATGCTTTTTGAGGATCAGAATGATCTTCTAATACTAATTTCCTCCTCTGAAAATACTGATGGAAGAGTGCTCAGCTGGGGGTCATTGTCATTGATCTGTGGTAGATACCTTTGATTTCCCCGATTACCTCAACAGAAAATACTTTGTAAGTCTTATCTGCTTCCCACTGCCATTTTCCTACAGAGGCTGTAACAGGAAAATAGCTAGTGTATTTTTCTTTTAATGGGACATCAAGGAATGCAAGGATGTGAATTTCTAAACTTTTATACTAACAATGCATTTTGTCAAGGTTGCTCTAACAGCTGCTCGTGTCAGATAGTCTGATTCCTGGTTGGAATTGACCAGTTGTGTTTAACTTGAGTGTAAATTGTCTTTGGTTAGTAGGGAGGATGTAACTGCATTTGCCGCTGGTGTTCATGTGATATTATAAATTTCTTTTGATTTATTTAAATGTCATTGTTTTCATCAATTTGAGTTGTGTATATTTAGTCTCTGACAGTTGCCATAAATGCACAATATGATGTCAAATGGAGAGGATGAAAAAGATTATAATCACATTCTTAAACTCGTGTAGAATTTAGTTCCATCTTAAATTAACCGCTAAATTTCGTAGAGAAAATATTGGTTTCAGATGCGGTAGCTTACCTGAGGATTCTTCTATAAGATCTTGCAAATCTATACATCTGTCTTAATGATATTTTTCTGCATGGAACAATATAGAAATGCAGCTGTTACTGCTGACTATTAGGGCTAAGAAATAGCTCAAATACACAAATGATAAAGATGAAATACCCTAGTTTTTCCATAAACATTTTTAGTCTATTATGTTTGTGAAATTGTTTGATTTACTAATCATTTCTCATTCTAATTAGTCAAAGTAGTCTTTAAGTGTTGTCCAGTAGAATGTAGCAGCAGGCAGTTTGTTTAATATGTTTCAAATTTTTTGAGGGCAAATTAGTGATTTGTTTCTTTAAGGTAAGAATTTTTTTTGTAATATAAGCCATTCAGTCTTGTGAAGAGTGATGAAGATGTTATTGTCATAAAAAAATTAATTTCATGGATTTTTCATCCACTAAAGATGAAACTGTTAGCCAATTACTTTAATCATATAAGCCAATTAATATATCTGAAAATCAGTAAGTAGCAATTTTCTAAATGTAAAGAAATATTCCTTTAAAATACAAGGAATGTTATCCTTTACAGGCAAACCCATATTGCCATGTCAGTGGAGTTCAGATGCTGAAATAATGCTACAAATACATTTAAAATGGACAGATACTATTCACTTTGAAAAGTAGATTCTCTATCTAAGATCTCTAAGTAGATTTTCGGTCTAAATCACATATCAGCCTGGGGCGGGGGGAAAAAGGGTTTAGCCGTATCTTACACTTACATAAAACGTTGCCTGTGAGAAGTTCAAGCTTGGTAAAATATGGAGAAGGCATCAGTTTAAGAAACTGATTTTGTGCAGTGTAACTTTTACTGAATGAATACACTTATTGACTGAATGTATACATATGCATCTTTGATTATTCAATTCACAGAATTTATGCTTGAATGAAAAATTCAAACCTTCTGGATTAACAGCTCGTGATGGTTAAGTAAAATGTGATCGGCAATACATGCAGATCAGATTGTGATGAATAAATTAATATTTGAGTTTTACATTCAGGAGAAATAATTTGGTCCATGATTTGGATAGCGTTGTTGAAAACAGTATCAATAATGAGCAGTAGATTTACATAGCAATAGGATCTGGTGACTGTGTTCCTGAGATACAGGGCACAGAAAAGGAGGGAGAAAAATACCTATAAATTCACTTTAAGTGACTAATGTAGTTAGTGTGGTGTGGTAAAATGTGGCTTCCTGTATTCTTTTTAGTTTTGAAAATATGCTAAAATTCAAAAATGTGAAGCTATATGTCTAGATTAGTTATCAGTCATTTTTAATTGTAAAGATTGTTTAGAAAGAAATTAAAAGCTTAAGGTTATAAGATCATCATTATGTTATGAAAATGCAAGGTCATACTTTCACAGTGCACCACTGCCAAGTATGATGTTCTTCCAATGACAAGAGTAATTTGCACAATTATTTCTTACTGTCAAAACAATCTAAATTCTCATAACATCAAAATTAGGCATTAAAAATATGTAGTAGTGTAACTTACATAATGGAGCTTTATCTGTTGTATCTGCTACTATTTGCTCAGAGTGCAGTTCCACCAAATGGACATTTCAGACCCCTATTATAATATAAAAACAAAGTTGGTTGCCCCACTGTTTCCCTATCCTCTTGCTTCACAAGGAAAGCTGCATGAAATGTTGATGTGCTGTACTACAGTTTTCCAGCTGACTTCAACTGTTCTGGGTCTGTGCTTGCTTAACTTTGTGGAGCAAATTGCAAACTATTAGCAAAGACTACTTTATTTTCACAAATAATAAAAATAAAACAGACAAATGTGAATTTAAACTGGTACATTCATGTCATAATTAATTTTTCTTCCTCGTGCAAGTAGCTGGTGTAGAGAAGTTAGTTGTGCTTCAAGGTAAACTTCTAAAACAAATGTCTCCTTTTTTTCATTTTGCTGTAAACTAATACATTGTCAATGACGATTTGCTTCTACACAGTGCAATGAATGTTTACATTTGAACATTGCTTTCTGTGTGTAAGTTTAAACTCATATTTCATGAAGAAGTCTGTGGGAACTGTAGTTACATTAATGAAGTGTGTTCTCTGCAGGAATTATACATAAATCACTTTTTTTTTGTGATGCAGACTTGAACATTACATCAGTTCAGGCTGACATCTCTATCATGTCTTCAGAAAGACATGAAATGGGAATTGATATTAACGTGTAATCACAGGACTGAAAGAAATTATAACCCAGTTTAGAAAATCTGTGGAAAGATAAAATGTGGTATATGACTGTATTTTATTAGGCAGTTTTAGCTTCTGCTACATTCATAATTTAAATTCATACCTTTAAAGAAGTATTATAATATCCGTTTTCATTTGAAATTTAGCTCTTTCAATTAAAAATTTGCTTGTGAGGGTTTTTGGTTGTTTATTGTCTTTTATGAATCAAGACTTTTGACAAGGTTAGGCCTGGCTGTTTTGCCTGATAAGCTTGAAAATCTGTGGCTAAATAACAGTGGAGGAGAACATATGTAGAGTTTCTCATATGAAGAACTGTAAAGCTAGAAAGACTTTCCCGTGTTAATTTTCCCACCTTTGTACAATTGACCCTCAACTATTCTGTAATGCGTTTACCTGTTGTTTTAGTATCTATATCTCAGTTGTATCTAGAGCAGGGATATTCATCCTACAGGTGAGTAACTAACATCCAGCATATAATCCTACTCCTGTTTTGCACCATAGGTACAAGTAGCAAGCTGGACTGATGGTTCCTGTCTTGGCATCGGTCTTATATCCATATTTTCTGGCAGTACCATGATCTGTTGCATGCAAGAGCACACATTCAGTCTTCTTACCAGGACAGCAAATCTTATCCTGAATAGACTGGTACCATTTATTGCTTCCCAGGACATAACAGCCTGGTTTGGAGGGGATAAGAAAAAAACAAAAACCAACAACCAACAAACCCAGAAAGATGAACAACTGCTACAAGAATAACAGCGGCAGCAACAAAACCAAAGAAAAGCTCCAAACCAACAAACAAACCCCCAAAATCTCACACCTGACAAACCCAAGCCATCCTCACCCCAAACCATCTGGAAGGAATTTTGTCTAAATAATCATTTTATGTACATCTGTAAAGTTGCTTATTCTTTCCTAGGCAAAGTATATTTCCGATGTCCCTTCTGAATCATTCTGTATATTTCAGACTGCATCTCCAATTTGTTTCAGTTGTTCTGAAATGTAATCATCTCAAGTATTTTCATTCCTTAAAGCCTGATAGTATCTTGGAGACTGCTGAGCAGGCCTATTAAATTTGTCTAAGTCATTGACAAAGATACTGAATGTATGAAAGCAGGCTTGAAATACAGAATACTAATGTGAAATTATGTGACTATCTTAATAAAATTCAGGTTTTCTAATGAAGCTTCTGTGACTGATTTCTAAGTATGCCCTTGCAGAAGATATATAGAGAATGTTTCCTGATTTTGAGACTCTCCTATGAAATATAATCAGATGCAAGATAGGCAGAGCTTGTTACTTTTATATGTGTGGTTTCAATTTCATTCAGTGTTGAAAGGCCAGCTAATGTTGGCTTTAACACTCATGCTACATTTTCAAGCATTTTGCCCTTTGTTGTGGAAGCATCTACCAAACTGCTGTATTCTCTGTGTTCATCAGTGCTTTCTAAAATACCTTTATTTGCCCTATTGCTTCCATAAAAGCAACCAGCAGAAAACTGGGTAACAGCAAACATATATAGTATAGATTACATTTGTTGTGGTAGATTACATTTGGTGTTTCTACTCTTTCCTTGCCAATTTTCTTTTTCCTCTCATCTGTTTATATTAATCTTCTTACATCTTACTATTTGCTTTATTCCTTATTTCTGGTGTAGTATGTAGCATATGAAGATCGTGATCAATGATTCATTCTCAAACTTAAAATATAAAAAATAATAAGACCAAACAGAAAAGGAACAAATGCAGAAAGTAAAATATGTGATGGTGTAAATATGCATATCCTGAGTTGAAGTCCTTTACCGTTGTAGAGGGGGAGATTCTCAGAGCTAACAGGGTTTCCCTGGTAGTCAAGGAGATCTTTTGTCATACACAATTTTGATAGAAGTGTGATTTAGCATCACTGTATGTTGTTTGATAAGGTCTTCTATGTCTGTCTTGCCAGAACTTTCATATTTTGCTTTGATTCCAGGTGTTAACATCTGACCTGGAAAACAAGGAGAAGCAGCAGCAAAAAATGCTGGACCAACTAAAGGAAATACAGAGTTGCTACAAGGCTTGTGAGGATGGACGTAGGCAAACTGAACTCCAATCTGCTGAGTTAGCTCAACAGGTTGAAGAGAGTACCAAGGAAGCAGAAAGATACCTCACTGAATTCAAGCATTCAGAAGCACTCAGGCTGGAGACTGAGAGAAAAAGAGAAGATTTGAAAGTGAAAGCACAGGAAACCATCCGCCAGTGGAAGCTGAAATGTAAGAAACTGGATCATGAGGTAGAAAAACAAAATGAAACTATCAAACAACTGATGGACAAGAACAGCCAGGTAACGTTGCCTGGAGTACTTTTGTACCCTTTCCATTTGTTTTAGAAATGAAGATAAGCAGTTTCTTTATGCAAACTTCTTTATGCAAACCTCTTTCTGCCTCAAGTTCTGGACCGTATTTTCTGGTGAACTACAAAACAGCTAATAGGTGACCGTATTTTTTAGCTCTTGAGGAGTTCCACATTCTCTTCTTATCCTATATTTCTTCTCTCCACTCAAAGCTTTCTTCTTGTAAGGAAAAAAGTTTCTATATGAATGTTGCCATTAACTTATCTTTTCAGTTAATTTTCAAGGAAATAATGTGATAGGGCTTTTTGTGAAAAATTTCAAATTATGTTAGGTAATAACCTGTGTTCAAGTTACACCTGAACAATAACAACCTCATAGGTAAGCTTAGGAAGTGTGGGTAGATGAGTGGACAGTGAGGTGGATTGAGAACTAACTGAATGACAGAGTTAAGAGGGATGTGATCAACAGCGCGGTGTCTAGATGGAGGCCTGTGGCTTGTGGTATTCCCCAGGGGTCAGTACTGGGTCCAGTCTTGTTCAATATCTTCATCAGTGACCTGGATGAAGGGATGGCGTGTACTCTCACCAAGTTTGATGATGCAAAACCGGGAGGCGTGGCTGACACTCCAGAAGTCTGTGCTGCCATTCAACAAGGCCTATTGGATAGACAGGAGAGTTGGGCAGAGGGGAACCTTGTGAAATTCAAAAAGGGCATTTGAGAGAAAACTTTATAAAAATAAATGTCTCTCTGTTGCCTTTGCTTTCTGTCATAGGACTTCAAAGAGTTGATACAATCGAATTTTGAAATTTGCCATTCAGAGCTTGCAATTTTATGAGCTATTCCAAACATTTGCAGACATGGGTGGGCTACAGAAAGACTGCTTAATTGTTTTGGAGTTATTAGGATAATTTAAAGTCTGGCCTATGTGCTCATCCTTGATATTGGTTGACAGTGGAATTTCTAAAATCCTGTGTTTTCTGGAACGTTATTTTCTGCTAAGTATGGAATGTAGAAAGCATACTTATGTATTTTTTCCCCCTAAAGAAACACTGCTGATAATTACCCTACATCCTTGATTTATTATTTTTGTGTTTTGGTTTACATTGCTTATTTTTCATGTAATTGCAAATTGGTTTATTATTTTTAAACTGCACACTGTTAACAATTATTGCCTTTTTGGTTATTTCAACCAATTTTGTTATATCTGAGAAGTGTGTACTATGAGTGCAATTAGTGGAAATAGGCAGTATAAAATTAATCTTTGCCTGTTTAAAGAATACAGTTGTGTGATACATTGAGAAAACTTCAAGTTGTCCCTCTTTATCATTCCTTTTTTGACCTGTCGAAATTGTGTGACTTGTGATAGATGTGTTGTAAATTCCTTCTTAATTTAAACAGACTGTTAAGAAATTCAGTTATAACTTGAGATAAGTAAGAATCGGGAGTGGCATGTGTAATGTGAATTTAAAGAAGTTGGAAGAGACCTTCAAGATCATCGCATCCAACCCATCAACCAATCCAACCCACCTAAACAACTAAACCATGGCACCAAGCACCCCATCAAGCCTCCTCCTGAACACCTTGAGCACAAGCCCTATGAGGATAGGCTGAGGGAGCTGGGATTGTTTAGCCTGGAGAAGGATCAGAGGTGACCTCATTGCCCTCTACAACTACCTGAAAGGTGGTTGTAGACAGGAAGGGGTTGGTCTCTTCTCCCAGGCAACCAGCACCAGAACAAGGGAACACAGTCTCAAGCTGTGCCAGGGGAGGTTTAGACTCGAGGTGAGGAAAAAGTTCTTCACTGAGCGAGTCATTCGTCATTGGAATGGGCTGCCCAGGGAGGTGGTGGAGTCGCCGTCCCTGGAGGTGTTCAAGGGGAGATTGGACGTGACACTTGGTGCCATGGTCTAGTTGTGAGGTCTGTTTGAACAGGTTGGACTTGATGATCCTTGGGGTCTCTTCCAAGCTTAGTTACTGTGATACTGTGATACCTCCAGTGATGGTGACTCCACCACCTCCCTGGGCAGTCTATTCCGATGGGCAATCACTCTCTCTGTGTAGAACTTCTTCCTAACATCCAGCCTAAACCTCCCCTGGTGCAGCCTGAGACTGTGCCCTCATGTTCTGGTGCTGGCTGCCTGGGAGAAGAGACCAACCTCCGCCTGTCTACAACCTCCCTTCAGGTAGTTGTAGAGAGCAATAAGGTCACCCCTGAGTCTCCTCTTCTCCAGGCTAAGCAACCCCAGCTCCCTCAGCCTCTCCTCATAGGACTTGTGTTCCAAACCCCTCACCAACTTCGTTGCCCTTCTCTGGATACGTTTCAGCAAGTCAACATCCTTCCTAAACTGAGGGACCCAGAACTGGACACAGTACTCAAGGTGTGGCCTAACCAGTGCAGCGTACGGGGGAGAATCACCTCCCTGCTCCTGCTGGCCACACTGTTCCTGATGCAGGCCAGGATGCCACTGGCCCTCTTAGCTGCCTGGGCACACTGCAGGCTCATGTTCAGCCTACCATCGACCAGTACCCCCAGGTCCCTCTCTGCTTGGCTGCTCTCCAGCCGGAGAGGGACCTGGGGGTACTGGTCGATGGTATGTGCAATGTGAATTTTTCCTGTCATTTAGCACATTTTTCTAGGATTTTTTTTTTTAAACTAAAATATATCAATATTGGTGAAAAAAGAAAAAGCCAACTCAACTCTTCTGCTCCTTAAGAAAACAGTGCCATTTTTATTAGACGTGGATGATTTTTACTTTGAAGATGAAGTCTACATTACTTGCCTTTGGTGAACCAGGGCTCTAACTGCTATTCATTCATCTAGTGTGTACAGCTTCAAAAAGAATTTAGGTTGATATATTTCATCTGTAATATTATAAAAAATAAGAAAAGCAAGTCAGCCTATTAATTGGATTTATAGGTAAGGGGTGTGTATGTGACCATTAGTCCTCCCTGTTTTCAGCTGCGTTCGTTATTATGTTGTCTCTTTTCCTCCATCTGGGTATTTGGAGGTACCAGTGAATAAACCAAATTTCAGTCTGCAAAGAGGGTGAAAAAAGCAAAGGATTAGGAGGCTAAGTCATTTAAGGGCAAGTATACATTTGAGATCTGAGATCACAGATATTTAAAGAAGCTCTGAATAGATTTGAACTGAGTTCATAACAAGCAAAAAAAATTGTCTTATCACAGAACAAAGTGTGCTCATTGACATTCCTAGTGCCTAAGGACAAGCTTCCAACAATTTTCTTCAATTATTTTAATTTGCCCTGGATTTCTTTTTCTTTTCTAGGCTCTCAAAGAAAAGGATGACCTCAGAAGTCAACTTCTTTCTGCTATACACCAGATAGAAAACCTTCGGAAAGAGCTGAATGATGTACTTACAAAGAAAACCCAGCAGGAAGAACTCCTTCGCTGCAAAGAGGTAAAACTGGATGAAATGAAGTCTCACCAGGCATCTCTTGAAGAAGAGATCAAAGAAGTTCAAGGGACAGTAAACAAATTGGAGAATGAGTTGAAAAAGCAAGTCTTTCTACAAAATCAGTTGCAGACTGAAAAGGAACACTTGGAGACAGAACTTGCAACTAGTAACTTGATTCATAAAAAAGACCAAGAAAGACTCTTAGAAATGCAAGCAGATGTAAAAAACTTAAGCTCTGTACGTGTGGAACTAACAAACAGAATAGCAGAAGAGGAGAAAGTCAAAAAGGAATTGCATAAGAGTCTCTCAGATCTCCAGAAACAGCAGGAATCCAAGCATGAAGAGATGACTACAGCTAACAGGCAGCTAAAGATGGAAAGAGAAGTTCACCAACAGGAGTTGGCAGATCTTAGATCAGAGTTACAAAATACCAAGATCAAACATGAACGAAATGTTCAAGAGCTCATGAAACTCCTTAAACAGGAAAAGGATGATGCAGAGGCTCAGATTAGAGTGCTAAAGGTACCTATTCTGAAGAGTTCCTATGTCAGACTTTTTTTTTTCCCTATGGGGTGGTGAAGGTAATAAAGCATTAAAACATTTAATGTACATTTTATTGCAAGTCATCATAAAATTTTAAAGTTGAGGGTAAAATTATGTAACAGTAATAGTTTTAAGGTCAAAAGATTTTCTTAATTGAAAAGTAGTGAATAAGGTATGTCTGTGATTAGAAGATAAGAAGATTTGTGAAACTGTAATGTTTTAATCTGATTTAATCCCCTCTTCAGCTGTGATTTTTATGGTTATTGTCATGGCCCTCTTAAAGAATTAAGTAGGCAGTATTTCATGGATCATGCATTTTTTAAATGTTTACATTACATGATGGGGAAATCTGGAAATACTTTCAGAATGTGAATAGTGATCATGGATAACACTTGCTACGGTAAATTTTGATATCTCTTTCAGAGTTTATTAGAATTTCTAATTGCTGCACAATTTCTCAGAAAAGTGATGACTTTCATATAGTAAATGATGAAATATGGCATTTTGTTCTTGAAGAAATAAGCTAATGTCTAGTTTGCTTCTGATTCAAGGCTATTGGAAAGAAAAGAATTTTAGTTGCTTTAAGCGGTCTGAATAAAACTGAAATGTGAAGTTGGTGGTCTAAACTGCAGTTTACTGTCAACACTAGTATAAGCAATGCATTGTATATTTATTGAAGCTATTTTGATTACATGATTAAATAGAATCATAGAATCAATAAGGTTGGAAAAGACCTCAAAGGTCATCAAGTCCAACCTGTCACCCAAGACTTCATGACTACTAAATCATGGCTTCAAATGACATGTCCGATCCCTTTTTGAACACCCCCAGGGACGGTGACTCCACCACCTCCCTGGGCAGCCCATTCCAATGGTTAACAACTTTGTGAAGAACTTTCTCCTCACCTCGAGCCTAAACTTCCGCTAGCACAGTTTGAGACTATGTCCTCTTGTTCTGGTGCCGATTGCCTGGGAGAAGAGACCAGCCCCCACCTGGCTACAACCTCCCTTCAGACAGATACCTAAGTGTCATTTGTATGCCCCAATAATAATAGTAATTTGTATATTCATATTAACAGAGGCAGTAATTTTCCAAATAGGTTATAAATTACCAGCCTATTTTGCATGCACTTCTGAAGCACTCTAAATATGCTTCCCACCTCAGGCCCATCAAATGAAAATTTTGCTCATGTTGCAATTCTACCAATTAAAAAAGCTATAAAATCTGTAATCAAAGTTAATGATTTGCTTCATCATAAGTTACATAAACACGTTTATTTCCTTTCTTTTCTCACAAAGACACAACTAGGTAAAAATGTGTATTTTCCATGTTTTTTGCAGTTATGAATTAACATTACTTAGAAAAGCCTGGTTAGATTTTTTTTAATATCATAGAATTGTTAAGGAGGATGGAAGGGACTTCAAGGATCATTTAGTTCCGACCCTGACTGACAATAATTCCTAAACACTTGGTGATGCAGAAAGCATACAATGAAGATATCACTAAAAAGTTGTTAATGAAATCATAATTAAAATAAAAACATTTTGACAGCAGTGCTTAACATTAAACTTAGACTCAATTTATGATGAGTCTAGCATTATTTAAAGGAGCTGTCCAAATATATCTGTTTTCTTTGACACTGAAAATAAAGCTACATTTAATATCAAGCGAAGAGAAGGAAAGTGTATTCTGGATGGTAGTAATCACAACATGAGCTGATTGTGACTATGTTCTTCTACAGAAAGATCAATCTTAGAAGTAGGGGCCTTCATCCTGGTATTGCTTATTATACCTAAATGGAATATTTTAAAAATTCACTTCCTTCTTTCATTTATGACTTTCCCAGAATACTGAATTTACATACCTGGGTTTTCTTACAGTTTTCTTTGAAACAGAGCATAGGACTTGAGGGAGATTAATGGTGGAAGGTATTTGGTTAGGGAGCTTACTTTGGAAATGCTCAAAATGAAAATGTGTGACATTTAAGTGCAGCAGAATAGATAATCCCATCCATCTGTAGGAAGATCTGCTGAGAACATGCCATTGTGCAGGTGATTGGGTTACTTTTTGTCTGAACTCATCATTCCATTGCAATTGGGTTTCACTCTTATGGACATACTCTTTTTTTTTTTTTTTTTTTTTTCCAAATTAAGGTAAAGTTAGCATGCATTGTATAAAATTGTATTTAAATATTGTGGATTTAGGGAAATTTGACAGAAAGGGTGGGGCTTTGCCTATTATCCTTTTTCTTCAGACTGGTCAGGTTTTTTCTTCACAATAGCCAATTGTCTTTCACTGTTACAACAATAATCTTGACCTAGTTTATGCCTCAGCTTCATCCAACCATTGTGACTTCTTTGGGGAAAGAATTTACATAACCCCATCCAAAGGTTGTTAAAGTCTTAAAAATAAAGGTCAGATGGGAGAGACTCGAGGATTAAAGGGAAATTTAACAGATTTATTAATACCTAAACTCTTAAACTTAATTAGGAGGAATTCTGAGTTACTTTCAGGAAATCAAGTGTGTCCTGTGTTTGTAGTACCAACTGCTGCAGAGGTTGCAAAAAAGAAGTGACTTAATCCTTACCTTTCTGTTCTTTCCTCACTTGCCTCATCTGTACGATACTTTCTGCTTCACTCTTGTCTGGCTTCCTGTAGTGCTGCACTGAGTTGAAAAGTTAAGGTAGTTAAGGACTTTTCTGAATAGTCAGGGATGTGCCATAGGAATATTGTATATTGCAACAGAACTGAAGAACGTAGAATTTTGTATCAGATGTTTGTATTGAGAAGGATCTTATTGTCGCAGTACTGAGATTCTGGTGCTTCAGATTTTATTTCTATTTCTACTAGAACTTCCTGAAGGATTCACAAAAAATGTCTCTATAATGTCTTCCCACCCCCTCCCCCAATTATTTAAAGTAATAGGTAACTAAGCATAAGAATGAAAGTGGTTTGCGTAGTGGTTCCAAATCAACTGTTTTCAGAAGCTCTGAATCTGTCCCCTGATTTTACTGTGTGCTCTCATTTGCATTAAAAACATACTTGTTCTCTGAATATAATGAAATACATTGACCTCATGCCTGACAGCACTTTCAAGTATTAATCTTAAATATGTGATTGCATAGACATGTATTCATACATATAAAATTGTACACGTGTCTTTGTATATGTTTGTGTGTGTGTGTATATATATATATATATCTTTCTACATTTCTTTTTACATTGTTTTCTATATGTATACCAAGTAGGTGAAGTTCTTTTTTCCCCCCTGAAGATTATCGGATGTGGGAAATGGGTTCAATGCACATCAGTTATAGTCAAATTTGCTTGGTCCATACTGAAAATTAATAAAAATTAACTTTCTTCATTGTGTCTCAGAGGTAACATAAGTGAGGAATTAGGTTCTTGGATTGTCTCCATCTGCATAGACATTATAATTCAATTAACTGTAGTAGTAATTGGAAAGTTGTTTTTATAAGCATATTCACAGAAAATGCTTTAGGCATTGCAGGCTTTTCTCTGTCCATAAGTCTTTGTGGACTTAGGACACCAAAATTCTTTCTCGGAATTGTCCTTCAGAGGAGCTTTTGTACTCTGTTAGCTCTGGTGTTGAAATTAACTCGTAAAACTTCTCTTCTTCCCCATAAAAGTTATATTTATAGTGTAGTTCGGAGAATAGAGTTTTTGCTTTTCCTCAGGAAGGAATTTACTTTGTAGGTTTATTTTTGTCTGTAACTGCATCCACAATTCATTGAATATGAA